>NC_134703.1:128299501-128627001 GCF_043290135.1 Rhipicephalus microplus
GCTACGCTACTAGTAGTTTAGATTCAGCCCGTGACAAAAAGCTGTCTAAGATGACAATTTGGACATCATTCAACAATCATAATTTCAGGCCGTAGCATCAGCTCAGCACCAAAATATAGGTCAAGAACTTGAGGTGATGGAAGATTGAAGGGCTGTACAAGTTTTTGCTCGTCTGTATTGTCGACAACATACGACCAGCGGTGACGATCGAATCTGACTGTCATGAGCACATCTACAAGCAGGAAAAGGCTTCCGCAGTAAATATACAGCCTTCTTATTTGGCCAAAAAGTGGCAGCTGTTGCTTCTCTAGGATGACTACATCGAACTTTTTGAAAACCAAGTTTTCCACCTCGGCAGAACCAACTTCCCACACTGGAATGCCAGGAGAGACAACTTTGCGCATGTATGAGCACAAGTCTTCTAGCTTCAGCTGCCTGGATCTTTTAGTCTGTATGCCACGGTCCACTTCTAAGTTGGAAAATTCGAAACTCTGCAGCAACTGGTGTCTTTCTGCGATAGACTTGCATATATTTCGAAAGTTTTGGTTGCGCTGTGCAATAGTTTTCATGTACTGGTGTTTGGCTTCATATCGCATGCACCAGTATTGCTTTAGTGGACCAAGTTCACTGATGAGCCGAGGGTAATGAATCAAGAAATGCAGTTTGGGTATTATTGCACCAGGGTAGAGAGCAGCAAATGAAGATAAAAAAAATCGTATTTCATCTTGCAGATATGCCAAATGGTCGTGAGGAATCTTGTCGGCAAATGTTATATCTGCAATGCTTCTCAGAAGTAGGTACACTTCCCAGTGCTCATTTTGTTTAGGAACAATATCTGCAAACATAAGAGAAAAAAATCTGAATAGGCACCACTTTTGAGAAGCTGTTCCCTTGTATGCACTTTGCCCATTAAGAAAGGATTTCACGACTTCTTCCGGTTTGTTCTTTTTGTCGTGAGCACCAAAAACGAATGTGCGGATACGATCAAGGTCTGAGTGCCTAATTACTCCAGAACGAAGCAGGCCTTGCAAAATGTGCCTTAATACATGTGGAATGGCTCCCTCCAGCACATCGTGCATCAAGTCCGGAGGCAGTTGCACTGTCACATCAAAATAGGCAACATCTGTGAGTGGAGATTCATCTTTAACGCCGTACAGTGCTGTGCCTAGCTGCCTATTTATTTTAGCACTTGCAACGTGGTTTTGGTGCAAGGGCAGATTTCGAACCTGAACATCACTCTCGTGAAAGGCAGTGTTGAACGCCGAGTTTGGTGAAGTACAAAATCTGCATGGACGACCACGGCTGAAAGAACACGTGAATCCGCCAAGTCGATTCATTGAAAGGTTATCACCGGAAAAGGCAACAAGAATCGCTCTCACCTTTACCGCAACAGAGTTCTTCCACAGAGTGAAACCAGTCATCCATAAAGCTGATACGTCATCTACAACTGGCTTCAAAATAACATTGATTCCGTGCTTGATGACAAGTCTATATGGTGCAACTAAAACTACATGGATAGAGCTGAGCTGTGATCTGTATTTGGCATGGATGTTTACCACGCTGAAATACACGACAAGGATTTTGTGAACACCCCGCTTTGACCCCAGCGGATTCACTATCTCCACTTCGTCGCTGTACAACACAAAAAAAAGCGTATACTGCGCGCCATCCTCGAGTAGTGCATGCAACTTTTCTTTGTATATGCAGCCATCCCTAAAATTATGCAGCGTTGGTGAAGGCGCTCCTGTTGAGAAATCTAGCTCTATGTGGTCGCGGAAGTTCTCAGAGGACATAAGATTTCGCATGACACCACTTATAGGAACAAACTGAAAAGTCTCACCAGCACCAAGATCACGCACTTCAGGCTTTACGTAGGGCAGGTGACGCTTGGCGAATTGCTCTCGCTTATATTTACTACTTGCTGCTTGAAAAATATCCTCTAAGAATTCACCAGCGAGTAACTTGCGCAGTTCGATTCCTGCCGACTCCATCGCGATGTTATTTTCAATGACAGAAGCGAATGTCCGAATTATGTCGAGAAAGGTAATCTTGAAGTCATTGAAAACACTTTCTGCCGTAGAGTGCGGTAGCTTGTGCACTTCTGCAACACGAAAAAAAAGTAAGCACAGCTGTTTTTTTATTTTCAGCACGAAGTCGTTGATTGTGGTCACTCGAGCAGTGGGAACAGAGACCGCATCGCATTCCGTGTTGATCATGTTCGACGAGCAACCAGATGAAAACATTTCACTGTGATCACCCACTGTGTCGTGCGCAGCGCAGCTTGTTGTGGCACGCACCGGTGGTTCTTCGAGGACTGTTGGTTCAACACCGGCTTCCTCTGCGTCATCCATGTCCATATATCGTCTGTGCACACGGTAAATGTGCCTTCGATAAGATTCGAACTCACTGTAGGTTTTCGCACACCCATCCACACCGCACATGATAGAAAATCTATTGTCGTGGCGATGGTCTCTTATGTGCCAGACGACTTTGCAGAGCTTCGTGGACGAGAACGCACATCTTGGGCATGAGTGTAACATGTTCACTCGCGGCAGTATTTGCGTACAGCCGCTGGGCGGTATTCTGGACTAAGTACGCCGACGGCTCACCATGATTACAGGTAGCTACATGGCAGACGTAACTGCAGTTCTATCCGTAGTTTTCACCAGCCGAACTGGGCCAGCATGGCTTACCATTTAGGACCAAAAAGTTGACAAGACGGCGGAGGGCGAAAAACATGAACCGGCAACACGTGGAAGCTCCGCATTCTTTGAGGGTTTTTGCACGGCCGGGCTAGACTGCACCTGGAAGGCGGGCGTCGTGGAGGAAGGGGGGGGGGGGTGGGTGGCAAGGGTGAGATATTTTCACTGACAATAAGGATAAGGAGTAGTTGCCTTTACACGGGAATTCATGTGCCGTCTTAGCTGCGGGTAGCGAGAGGGTACACATTCCTACACGTGTCTAGCAGCGCCGTGAATATTGGTCGATGCAGAAACGGTTTCTTTCAAAATCAAGTTCAAGATCTAGTGAAGGATTCGACGAAACACCGTCTGGCGAGGGGCATACGTGTCTTGCAAATAAACAAACACTCGCCAAATTTGCAACGATATACGTTGCAATTAGCGAGCGTTTGTTTATTTGCAAAACAAGTTCAAGATTTGAAAAAGCCACGCTAAACTGGACGGACATGCTTTTCGTGGAAGTACACTGTGCAGGTGGATTTCTTGGACCTGCCCTTCATCGTGCCCGAAATACAGGCTGCCCGTAGGGAAAGCGCATGGGTTGGTTTACTTCATGCCACGCACGTGCTTATTGTGACATTTCATTCGTAGGGCAAGTATTGAACTTCCTGAGAAGCTACGGCAACATAAGAGCGATGTCCCCAAGTTCCAGTGACAAAGAGTACGTTCGCGGACCACGGCATCTATTTTCACAATGCCGGCGTCGTCGAACAAGATGCAGCTTATTTAAACAGGTTTTCGCGAAATCCTGGCCTATCCAAGACAGTCAGTCAGTCAACAAACTTTTTACACATTCCCCTGAGGAGCTGACGTCTTTCAAGACGGCTGGTCGGCTGCGGGCGGCACCCACGTCGGTACAGGAAGGGCATGCCCCTTTCGCAAGGAGACAGCCAGTAACTTCAACCGGCTTAAGGTGCGCTGCTAATCGAGTGCGCTCAATATAATTTCGCTCATCATGAAGAATAGGCACGACCCCACGGCAGGAAGAAAAAGTACGCGAATCGTGGAATTTTTTCTTGCAGCTAAAAAAAAAGAAGAAAAGAAGTGGATATTTCAAGGGCTAGTTTTTCTTTGTTAGTCTTGATATTGCACCTAAGAACAACAAAACAAAACATTTGTTTACTCCTTACTTTGATTGGCGTCCCTCTGTTTCAAGTAAAGTCCATTAATTAAAGGACTGCACAGCAAGCATAACCGCAATTAGTCTCCTAACCATGGTTATAGAAATTAAACGGGTGATTCCACGGGAGATAAGGTAATAAACCGAACTGAAGTGAGATCGACAGGAATCTGAAAAGGATGTATCACATTTGATTGAGTATTTCATATTTTATGTATATAGCACCAAGCAGCCCGAAAAGGAACCCAGTTTTCTTTTAAACTGCATAATTTATGGGATCAAAAATATGGAACATATTCAATGCGGGGGACCAATTTCATCACCCGTCGTTCTCGACAGGTGATGAGGGTGTTATAAGCAAACATTACCGTTGAATTTTTTGTGTGAAATGTATGCGACAGAAACAGTAAAGTAACATTTATGAAACGTACTTGTAAAGCGAAGGAAACTATTTTTGAAAAATTTCTGAATATGCAACACTAAGTATAAATTGTTGTTGGGCGATTTGATTTAACGTCAGTAGGGTACATAATACCGCAAACTTGGAAAAAACACAGATTCTAGTAAATAAGTAGGAGGGAGCAGAAAGGTCGTGCGATAAACTTCTTTGTTTATTTGAAAGAACAGGCCACCAGATTACAAATCTCTGCGAATGCGTGCGTCAAAATCGGTAAACACTGGTCACATTCGCGTGTCAGAAAGCTGCAGCTCGTTTTGGTAAAGTAAAATAGTCGTATCAATAATGTAAGCTGTGCCTCTTTTCTTAATGTCAAACGCCCCCAATAGCTCGCACTAATGTTTCGTTGCTTCTGCCTATTATCTTGACCTCGCGAAGCCGAGGATCACATCTGCAGGCTATACCATGCGCAGGTAAATACGCATTTCTTTTATTCTTTAGAGATAAAGGATGCTCCCGAGTCGGTCGTTGAGACAGCGTCCTGTTTGGCCTACGTACGTATTCCCACACGACAGCGGTATTTATGCAACCGTCACGCATTTCACATAAGGTATGGTGTGCTTCTTCAGGCATCCAGGCATTTCTGTCAACGTGGCTGACCCACGGACACCGTCCAGCCAACTTGTGTGGTGCCGAGATTACGCCCACGTACCATGCTTATTCCAGCTCACAATCATCAAAAGGTAGCAAAGGTTTGCTTTTGCGTCCACGTCTGGTGATGATGTAAAAATTTGAACGACTCTCGAGTGCAACGATCCCGGCGGCGATACCAAATGTTTGTTTTGTCGAGAAGTGGGTGACACGTGTTATTGGTACCTACTTTACACAGTGTTTAGACTTGAGTGAATAGCCGTTTGTAGAAGAATTATTAAGATGCTCGCTTAGCCGAATGTTTACACACCGACACCAACTCGAACAATCAGCCATTTTTACACACCAACCCGGTTGCCCCACGTACACCCACCTCAGTTGTCTATTGGCACAATGGTCACAGTAACTTAGAGTGGTCTAGAGTGGCTATAGACCACTCTGGGCTCCGTGTTTCGGAGCACAAACCGAGATCTCAACCAAAAAGTGTCACTTTTTTTGGTCTAGTGAAATATGCCGATGGAATATGCATGCCGATTCGACGCTGCAGTGTACTGGTTTAATATGGCAGACAGTGTGCCATCTTAAGAAGCGGAGGTTGGGAATACTTTCTAAGAAGAATAATAAAACATTAATTGGACAACTGCAGATCGAGAAGACATACGCGCCCGATATGTTTGAACTCTTTAGTGTGATTCAGCGGTCCTCTGGATACCATTCAATTGTACGATATGCCGGGGCCATCCTGATTAAATGCGTCGCAGTGGTCTAGCTAAACTATATATGGTCATATCTCCGACGAGCTTTGTAAAGGCAGCCACCCGCCCCATTATTCTGTCAACTAACATGATTTTAATTAGAACTAACAGACAATGACTCCAAGAAATATATAGAGGGTGTTATTAGAAGTAATTGCAATGTACATGTAAAGAAAGAAAATGGCATGGAAAGATAGCAGTCCGCTGGTAGGGACCAAACCTGTGACCTTCGAATAACGCATGCGATGCTCCAGAGCAGGGGTTCGCAACCTGCGGCCCGCGAGGCACTACTATATATGTGGCCCCGGCAGGACGTCCACCCCCCCCTCTCCTTCTAACCTTATTTCTTCGTATACTTAAAGGACCAGGCAGTTTTGGCCTAAAATGCAATTTTTTTAGTAACCAATGTTTAATTGGAACCTCATGACGCGTGCTTAAAATAAACATGATTTTACAGTTTTTTTACATTATCCCTTTGCTCGCAAAGCCCCCCCCCCCCCTTCCATTTGGCCCGTCGCTGTGCCAACTTCTGCTCTAGAGCATCGCACGTGTCGAAGGTTCGGTCCCTGACTGCGGTAAGTTACCTTTTCGTCCACTTTTATTTCGTCAAACTTACATTGCAATAACTACGAATAACATTCCCTATACTATCTCTGGCATCATTGTCTGTTAGTCCTCATTAATATTCTGTCGAACAAAGAAAAACGAGCCGTTCAGTTTTCACTTCTTTCCTTCAGCCAATGTATGTATATCTTTCCTAACAGAACAACAAGACCTTGAAGCAACAAAAAAAATTTCTCACACAGGTTTTGATAGTGAATATTACCTACATGCAACACAATCACTCCATTAGAGTCTCTCTCGGAGTGAGACCGTGCGGAAGTGACATAATATCGCTTGTAGAATAAATGATGTTGACACCGGTGATTGTTTTGTCACGAACTCAATGGCCACGATAAATGAAATCTTAGCACTTCATTCACGTGCTCGGAGAACATATTCAAGTTCTCATCGAATGGCCGAGAGATAACAGAATTCTTTGCCTACATTATGCTTGAAGCAGTTTGTTTTTACGAGTGGCCTTGAAAACTGTGTCTCACACCTTTCAAAACAACACGTGGGGAGCTGCATCACACTATCTGAAATAACACAACCGCTGCTTAATTAGTATTGAGCGAAGTGGTAGCTGCACATGACTTCTGTCGTCGTAAATTCACGTTAAAACGGACGTGGCATCTGCCTACACGAGCGAGTCATGCAGCAGAGAATTAATATAAATTAATTAATTTGTGCGCTCGATGCACACAAATTGAATTGAGTTAGCTTCTTTGTGGTGGTCTTACTTATTTGTACCAATGTCCATCTGGTTAAGCGCATAATTGTAAGCTATATAAACATGGAAGGTGGTGGCGCGTTACAGTGTCGAACGTTAGGGGGGGGGGGGGGGCAGTGGTTTTCAGAATCGGAAAAGAAAGGAAAAGTGAACCCCGCAAATATTTGCCGCCAACTGCGACACCTGAGCAGTGGTTCACTGGGGAAGGGGGATAATAGACTAGAGTGGAGAGATGAAATGGGAATAAGAAAGCGAGAGAAGAGACCAGGAAAAAAAAAGGGGGGGGAGAACTTGTTCTCTTTTCATGCCCTTCTACTCACTCGCTGTCCCCAACTGGACCGGCATAATGAATAAAATGTTCTTTATTACCTTCGCATGCCAGCTACAGGTTTCAGACAGGACAAATTTCCGCTGCACAGAGCCAAATGGTCTTCAAGATTCAAAATTTTAACAACAGACAGCGTCGTTGTGATAGTTACCTTCAGGAGGCGCTGATTACTGAAACGCGGCAGGGGGCGCACACATCGACGGAAGCTGAGCCAGGCTAGGGTGGCTAGCCAGGCAAAGAGCAGGTTGTCGCAGTGTGAACGTGTCAGCAGCTTTCCTCCCGCGCCCACGTGCTTGTGTATTCATGGAGCCGCCGGAATTCCAATATTTGGTGTCATTTCAAGGCCGCAAGAAGATTATTTCTGCTCGTGGACCGACGGAGGCGGACATTTTGGAAGCCTTGAAGACGACAGACTTTGGCCATTCTTTGCAAGCATGCCGGATTGAGGTATGTTGTCTCTATCCTGAAGTGCATCGAATTGCATTGTGACAGTGGCCCAAACAGTACTGATTATATTCCGTTGTTAGCACGTGCTTCAACAGTTTTACCAAGCATGCGCTCGCGCTTTTCGAAGCGTGGGGCTTTTCTTGCCCTGCTCTCTCACTGGAGCTGTCGGCCCGCGAAGCGTGCACGTGGTCTCGGAGTTGCTGATGGGAGATGTAAACCAGGTTTAATCTCCGCTTCGGCGGCGCGCAACCACCCTTTGCTGGCATTCGCAGTGGTTGTGTTGCGATAATGTAATGGTGCGAATCGGCTATCGGGGTGGTTTTAAAAAAAAAGTGAAGAAATAAGTGTGGCCTCGTAACTGTGGCTCACTTCGGAGGTCAACTCAACAACACTGCACCGAGGATGGGGAAGTGGGAATGACAGATGTAGAGGATGAGAGGTGAAAATGGTAAAAAAAAATGCGCACTCGATCTGTCTCTCGGAGGCACGCACGAACTTTCATTAGCGGAAAGTGGGGCAGCGCGCTTGGTCATCCAGTTATCGAGCAGGCAATGCACCAAGACACGGCGTTGGTAAGATGAGTGGCCGTCGCTGAGTTCGTTTCCTGGTGTTCAAATTGAGCGAGATTGTTCACGAATAAAGGCATAGCTAGGATGTTAAGAGGTTAGGTATGTAAGGAGATCAGCAAAAAAAAGTAAGACTTTTGTACCGCACGTAAAACATGAAATCAATAAAATTGGACTACAAGAAAGACTTATTATCAATTTCGAAGGACATGGAATAGGCTAATTTCTGTGGTTACTGCATGTATCTTCCATAGTGAAAATAGCGTGGGTGCAGAAGCTGCTTGTTAGCATCGGCATGCGCAGGGTTCCCCTCTGAAGAGGGGGGCTGGGTGAAGGTTGCACGCCGGGCACGTTCTCTCCCCCCACCCCGAAATTTTTTTTCGCTCTGCCTACACAGAACAAAATGAACGTTTACCTGCCCGGTACCCACTATAGATCAGAAACGTGCCCTCCCCTCTGAAAAAGATATCTGCATACTACCCTGGCTGACTTTGCGCTGCCTTCTGAAACTCAGCACCCCTCTCCCTATTGTGTCAATGAGTGGGGCAAACATGGCGACCCCCTTCTACGTCTTAATTGACAATAGGGTGAGGGGCGGGGGGACCGCCAGCTGTGCTCCCAGGTATGCTCGTCAGAAACTGAAAATTCTCAAAGCTAGCGTAAAGTGTTGTGTGTGTGTGTGTGTGTGTGTGTGTGTGTGTGTGTGTGTGTGTGTGTGTGTGTGTGTGTGTGTGTGTGTGTGTGTGTGTGTGTGTGTGTGTGTGTGTGTGTGTGTGTGTGTGTGTGCGTGTGTGTGTGTGTGCGTGTGTGTGCGTGCGTGTGTGTGTGTGTGTGTGCGTGCGTGTGTGTGCGTGCGTGTGTGTGCGCGTGCGTGCGTGTGCGTGTGTGTATGTGTGCGTGCGTGCGTGCGTGCGTGCGTGCGCGCGCAGTCTTGTGTTCTGGATGCTTGTTCACCAATGCTGTACGTTTGCCCCACGGTCGGCATTTCTGTCTCGCAGGTGTCGTTAGGTGTGTTTAATGCTTTGTATTCTTTGATATATTGTGTTGCTTTGTGTAGTGAAATCATCAATAATTATTAGGTGTGTGAGTATTCAAATTACCAATGGAATAGCGACGGATCCTTTATCTCTATTTAGCTATTTCATTGCCGAAATGTGTGCACTCGAAACATTAATGGGCTATCAACACTGTATTTATTAGCGCATGATTTCGCTTCTGCAAAAAACTATGGTGTTGCCAAGCGGTGGTGTTGGATGTTGAAACACAGTTTGAATTTTAGCCATTTTTGTAAAGGTGATAGCTGCCAGGTAAAGCCAGCTACATAGGTCAGAGAAAGTGTTTCCCAGAAACAGTCTGGAAGATAGAAGTGCAGCATAGCGTTCTTGCAGAGTAATATGAGAAGCACGATCATAAGATCGACTTCGACATCGCTTCTGTTCTTGAAACAGAAAGGAATCTATGAAGGAGGCTCTTGTTCAAATGCTGTTACATTCAGAACACACCTGTAAACATGAACCGGTCGTTAGGAACAATTCCCTCTGTATACGTTCACAGCCTCCGATACGCGAGAGAAAGAGAAAGCAGGGGCCATTGTCAAACAAGACGGGGAGATGCTTCCATGACCAATATAGTCATCTCCTTAGGAAAATACCGAATTGGTTCCGAAACGTCGAGATCTCTACGAACTTGGCTAGAGCCATTTCTAATTTCTAAATTGTGATACACTGTAGAAGAAAAGTTTGACGACAGAGATAACAACAGAGCTAAAAAATTTGCTTCAGCTTAGCGCACGCAAGAAATGCAGCCTAATAATTCCTTCAACGTGCGAAAATATAAGGCTCCATGGTCTATTGAATGAAGACTTGTGCCATTAGCGTATACAGTATTTTATAGATAGCAGATACTGTGAGTGTGGTTTTTCGTTGTAGCACAGTGATTATCTTCTGCTAGTACAGCAATCATTAAATGCTTTTGTTTATTTCTAATTGATGTTATGAAACAGTGAAATTTCACAAGTTTAATTGTCACTATTTCACAAATCTGAACTTACTGATACCGAATGTCCAGACGAGTAATTTACAATGCTCTTTACAATACATACATTAAGGGTTTCTCGACAATACACACGGCATCATGATAATAATAAAAAAAAACAGGACAAGTAAAGTGATTCTAGGGTGCTATTGAATATAACATTGGTAGTCTGCTTACTTCAGGTTCTGTGCCTATTGAGGTAACTTTATGGGAATTTGAACATCACATCTGAATCTCTTTCAGGTATACAACGTCCGACATGATGAATTTGTGGACCCACCAGCTGGCCATGTCTTCTCTGAGAAAGATAAAATCAGGCTTGTGTGCAGTGAAAACTTCTTAATGAGCTGCAGGTCAGTACCTAAATTTCAGGTGCCAAGTTTAATATTGCTTTTGGAAAACTGCATCACTTACTAGCCTCTGTTTTCAGCACAACTGACAAAGTGACAGCAGTGCATGAAGGTAGCCTGCCCAAGACCCTTGAAAGTAATGAGCAGTCACCTAGTCAGCAGCTTGCCTGCTGTGAAAATGATTATAGGCTACCACCTGTGCCCTTAGATATTAAGGATGCGATTGAAAGGACACAACCAGGAAAAGTGTCCAGTCACACTAAATCCCGCATTGTAGGGTGGATTGCAAATCATCTCATGACTATAACAGTGTAAGTATAGGCATGTATTTGCATGTGTTTAATTCAGTACAGGTTTTAAAGTTGCTCTTTTTTACAGCTATCCAGGAAGCCTCTACGAAGCAGCTGCAAAATCTCTCGTGTTGGAATATCCAGTGCTAAGGGACACTATTGGCACAGTGGCACAGGCTGGGTAAGCACTAAAGCAATGGCATTCCTATAACTTTATTGGGATGTCATACATGTTGGTGAGCTAGACTGCAGGTGCCCTTCAAGTTATTTTGTTCTTGGAGAGCATTCAAGAAGTTTCAACCCCATATTTATTACATTTGAATAATTGCCATGCATGTTCTTAGAGTCGTTTCATCGAACTCTGATAATGGCAGACATTAACTTGAGGGTTTGATAATAATCATCAACTAGGTGCCCATGGCCAATATATTCATATCATGCATTAATAAAGTTAAAAACTGGCCCTGGTTATAAGCTTTAACACCGGTTTAAGAGGATAAATACAGATGTAATGCATCGCTTCTGGGGATTGAATATTACCACTAATGGTATATGTAGTTTCTAATCACAGCTTGAATAGAGGCTCACACAAGCTCAGTTCTGCGACTGAAATGCCACGATCTTCGCCATGCCGCATGGCTCCAGCACATACATAAAATGCAGGAACCGGAGTTTGGAATGAGCAGATAAAGCTAAAATACAACAGATATGCTGATATTACTAGGAACAGCTAAATTTGCCAGGTATTGTCACCTGAATCTGCTTCTGCCCCATAGCAGGTTAAAAGCAGTGTATCAAGGTTCCCAAAGAATCATTTGCTTCAAAAGTGACCATGTTCAAAGAGGACAGTGTCCACTGTGCGGAAATTTGAAATAATAAAAAAAATTGTTGTTTCCAGGACTCATGGAAAGTCTCCTTGAAATACAAATTCGCATATATGAGGAAGTCTCTGTGCACAGTTCCAGCTGTTCAAGCAGCGAGAGCAGCTTACGGAAAACGCAAAGACTTAGAAGAAAGCACCAATACTAAGCGGCACTGCCATGTGGTAAGTGAAACGTCAAATGGACTGGTACATAGAACTCAACTATGAAGTCACTCTTATTTTATGTGTGAGCTACTGAAGTAAAACATTATTCATGTTTTTAACGATATAACCTCTTCATATCAACACATTAAGAAGCCAGGCAAGTTTTCAGGGCCATATTGACAGTTAAAGTATAGTAAATGCAAAATAAGACAAAATAAATTTGGTAAACAAAAAAATCATCTTATCTCCTATGGAGAACAAAACAACAACTTTCACAGTTTTCATGCAAGGCTCTATTATTTGAGTCAAGATGGTAACGCTCTATCAAACTTCTATGTGTCCCTGTATGTTTAAAACTCGGCGTTTCAGCAAGTGCCGCGGGCATGTTGCTCGATTCCTCATTCTTTTCTTCATTTTGTAGCTAGGTTCCCGACTTGGCTGATTCCATGCTCCTTGGTTAGCAAGTAGTAGATTTATTGCTCGGTATCAGCTTGTTATTGACATCATGCATCATTCCAGCTTTAAATATTGTGTTCTACATTTTGCACCATACTTATCACTGAAAGTGACTGACAATCCTTTGATTCAACTATTAAACTCGCATGAGTACTGAAATAAGTGGACAGGTGAAATCAAACTACTGCAGCTCAGTGAGCATGTGATGTGAAAGCTCCAACCAGCGATAATTAATGCCCTTTCAGTGGCCACCATAAACAATGCCCATATGCTATGCTTGGCTTCAATATCTGTCTGTCCTCTACATTAGAAAAGCTCCTTATTGCTCTTTATTTGTTGACTACACCATGTAACTATACATAAACCAATGTTTTTCCAGAAGCTTTTTAGAGGTGAACATTTTTTTTTGGGGGGGAGGCAAGATACATATTAGGTTCGAAATTTCAAGTTTTCAAACTTTCTTTTTATATGAAAGAACAAGCACTACTAACTAATATCTGGTCAAAGTTTTACATATATGACATACATATAAAGGCAACAACTCTTGTATTCTAACACCGACACCGCAGTTGGCAATATTTAAAATCAGTGTTACCTCTTCAGACTCCTTCTGATATAGGTAGGAGGCGTGGTTCACTGGTTTTACACACACATTTGCGATATGCTGGTTCACAAGGTGTAAATTTGGAAGTGGTGAAGTGCCGAGGTGGTCGACATTGGAGAGAATCATTGTGAGAACTTTGATATTAACATAATTTATGACACACTCGCAGAGCAAGATGGTATCAGTACACACTGCTTCAGTTCTCTTACGTAAGTCAACCCTGTAATTGAGTTCTCTACACATGTCCAGTTCAAAAAAATGCCAACATTCTTCAACTGAGCTAGCAAAAAGTTGAGTTTTCATGTCTGCCTATTTCATGTCATTTGTCGTGATCTTTCACTGTGCAGTACCATCTTTTTTTTGCTGATTAGATTGTAGATCTCTCCCAACATGTCGCTTCTCAGCATGATGAGGCTACAATTAATAGCCATATTGACTACATGGTGAAAGAAATCAAGCGGCCTATTCCTGACATGCAAAAACTCGGTGATTCTATGGAGCAGACAAGACCATCTAGACAGAAGTGGATGAAGGAAATGAGGCCATCAACAGCAGATGTGGTGCTGAAATACCCTGCTTTGGCAAAGGCTGAAATGGTGAGCAGAAACAGCTGTGGTTTTGATCCTGCTGCAGAAATGTATGTGAGAGAACTTAACAATGAGTTTTTTTATGTTATCGATAGTTGCAAATTTGTTGGTGATTCGGTACAATTTTTTTGTCGTTCTAGCTTCATGAGGAGTTCATTGCTCTCACTGGCGTTAACTTAGAAAAAAAGGTCCTGGAATTTATAAACCGGTATGGAGACCGGTGTTTTGAGCTTGCGAAGTGTCGTCGTTGCGCGAAGGAAGCTGTGAAAGCAATTGAAGAAGAAGTCGAGGCACTGGATGGTGACGAAAAGAAATGTACGTGTAGAAGCTTGCCAGCTTTTCCAGTTTTCCCAAATTTCCAAACTTTTATAAGTCATTTTCATAGGAGTATTACTGTCAATGCCCTTATATGTGAAAGTTTGATGTGCCTAAAAATATTTCGTCAACAGATCGCTTTGCCGTTGGCATTGTCGAGTTGCTGCCCATGCTCCTAAAGGAGCAGCCGCGATTTCTGCAGGGACCGGTGAGCTTATTTGCTTTACCTTTTTTTATATCAGCTAGTATACTTTTCATCAGTGATGCTGATTTTATGTATTACTCATTTTACAGGACACCTACCCTGCCCTTTCGCTGAAGGGCAAAAATGCCTCTGAAGCTACAAACATAGTTGCGAGCTTTGAAGGGCTTAGTGTAGAGGTGCTTGATGTAATTGCAGGTATGACGGCGCTTATGGAAATATACTGGATATTCGATGTCAAGTACAGTGGCGCCAACAAAAAAACATTCACTCTACTTGAACATTTCTGTGGCTTGCCGACAAGTGCAAAGCAGATGCCGCTAGTCATACGGCAAATATCATCGCTTGAAAAGGCAACTTAAGTTATGCCTACAGACGTGTGTTATCAATAAATGTTTTCATATAAAAATGCACTGTGTGGCATATTTCATTGCTCCCTGGCTTTTGGAACAATGCATTGTTTTGTTCCTGACAATGTCAGCCGCATAAACCTGTGGTTTTATACGGCCGTTGACACTCAGCAGTGAATTTGGAGGTGTGTTCGTAGTGTCTTTCATGATAATATATTTCGCAGTGTGGAACAGAACCAGGTGTTTTCCAAGAAAAAGTGCTAAATACCATGATGCAATACATTGGCAATTATTCTGATTTTATATGTATAGTGCATATCTATATTATTGGTATATATACCCGCATTTTCGTCGCATTCATTACAGCTACAATGTTCTCGGTAAAATATGGCCATCAGAATAATCAATTCAACTAACCTGGTGTGCACACAATTGTGTATTCGAAGAGTCTGTCGTACCTCCATACCAGCCGTAGCTAGTAAGAACGTAGCATCGATTACTAACATATTAGCTTCGTAACTTTGGAAGAAGGTAGTGGAACTTGCTACTTTTGGGTAGCAACGGCTTGTCACATATGTTACAACCATATTATAGTAATGGGAGTAGTAGTAACTATTGCTACATATGCCGTTACTAACAGGAAGTAGTAATGGCAAGGCCAGTAACAGTTACTACCCTTGTTGTTGCTACCTGCTGTTAGTAACAGCAACGGTAGTAAGGATTCCTACCCTTGCTTTTACTAGCTGCTGCTAGGAACGGCAAGAGTAGTAACAGTGACTACGCTTGCCGTTACTAACTCCCGTTACTAACAGGGTTGTAACATATGTGACAAACTGTTACTACCCAAAAGTAGCAAGTAGCACTACTTTTTTTTTAAGAGTGTACCGACAGTTTGAAGGCGCGTGTCTTGTCAGAGCTTTCCGCCTGTAGCTGTTAAAATTCTGTTCTTTAAAATTGCTACCTAGTTAAACAGCCAGCTCGAATCACCTTGCTGTGCACTTTCTGAGGTGTCCCTCTTCCCTCTTACCAGTATATAGCTATGCGAAATCGAAGGACAATAGCCTGAACCTTCGTACCAATCTCCTGTCCACAATATAATCGTTTCCCAACCCGTTCTGAATCGAGCTGCCGATAGAAGACGTCGCTTACAAACCTACGCTTCCAGACGCATCCGATTACTATGCGTTTCCTTTATACAGATGGCAACGCCAAGAAACTGTCCACCTGACCTCCTTTCAGACTATACACTACTTCGCATCCAGTAAGCACGAACGTAGCAATCATATCACTAGCGACGCGCGTTCTCCATTATACTATACGATCCAAACCAAAAGCAACGTCGGTTAGTGTCAGGCTCGCGTGTGCACAGAATGTCGGCCAACTGGCATCGCAATTCGGAGCACTCTCCGCGGGCCTGCCAGCAGAGGTACGGTGTAGGGCGGAGCATGTTCCTAGCAGTGGGCGCGCTGCCGGCGGTCTTCCTCCACGACTGGAACGAACGTGACCCACAATGGATGAAGCGCGGCAATGGCGGGGAACGAACACCTCTGCTGCCGGCCGCAACGGGCCGTGGCATTCAGACCACTAGCGTCGCGGCAAAGGCCGGCGTGCCTCGCTTGAATCCGTATTGGAGGCCAAAGGCAGTGAGGTTCGCGTTGGTTCGCGAGGGACAGATGAAACGAAGCCGGCCTCGCAGTCGACAGCATGCTGCTTATGATGGATCGCCCCGGTTTCTGTACCGTTCAAACTCTGACCTTGGCAGTGAGCTTACCGGCTGTAGATATGATCAGCACTTCTTTCGTCTTTTCTTTCCACACGTATTCCCCCCACACCCTCCCCCTTCATCTTCTTGTAAACGAAAAAGCAACCGAGTTCAGTGAATGGAGGGTATACCTGCAGCTTGCGCTTCGTGTCGGTGGAGGTCCCGCGCAGAAGTGGAGAACGCAGCTTTCGTGTCGATACATATTATGCAGCTGATCATGTGTAAGTTCTGTGCATGTCACGTCCATCTTTGTGACTGCAATGCTGCGCCCCTAAGCTCGTACGTAAGCCAGACGTGTGAATATGATACGCACAAAAGTGGTGTAGCTGATCTATCAAAACAGAAAGGTCCCGGCCACAAAACCGCCTTTAAGTGTGTGTTGCGTGAATGTGTGTGCGCGCGTGCGTGTGTGTAACCACTAACAAGCCAGGGAACATTAACTAACATCGTTTTCTTTTCTCCTCGTGTTATTACGCGCTTCCTGCTCCTCTGATTAAAACGAAAATGTTCGCTGTCAGACGTTTATTTTTTTTTCTTGTTGTTCACGAATTCAAAGTCTCAGGAGCACTTCGAAATAAGGAACCCCTTCCATAGTTAAGCTCTCCGGCTACAAGACGCTAGCTTTAGAACGTGAGGCGTCTTTCATCTTTACGCATGTTGCGCGTCAAGCGATCCCTTTCTTCTCCTGCACCGCAGCTTAGTGGCGAAAGTGGAACGCGTTGCTGCCGTTGCTTTATGAAGTATGTAGATATACCACATACATATAACTCCGTGAAGCTTTCATAGCGATGAGCCTCCTGTCGTCGGGACCTTTGCTCGATTGGGCAAGAAATCTGGCGAGGCTAGTACTTAGCGCAGAGCCTTCATTCACCGTCGAGCACCATCAGTCAACGTCGCCAATCCGCCTGCCGTAGCAGTTTCGCGAAAGGACGTCCCATACTTCACTGTCACCCTTTATGGGTCACAGGACGTGAACGGGAAAGCAGCGTATTCAGGGGGAACAGTGAAGTAAAAGGATCCGCCAGAATGTGCCTGGAGGACACTTTACCGTCGGGTCCACGTTGTCAAGAAATTGCCGTTTCATTAAACTTGAAGAGGGAAATAAGAACATTTATTTCACTTTGCAGGTCGGCGGACCCTTTAATCCTTCGCAGCCGGGCCGAGGTGGGAGTGGACTCTCTTGGTCCGTGCATCGGCTTTGACCCGGGCGGTACTCTTTCATTGTTCATGTTCCTGCAAACAGAAAGGAAACATGGATATCTTGCAAGAGGTCGCTCGTCACTGTGAGGTAATACTGTAAGGCAAAGTTTACTGCTTCTATTGACACTGGTATTCACGAGTTTCGCCTCTGGAGCCCTTGCGGAGTTTCCGCCACGTCATTATTTATAATATCCATGAAAAGAAGACTAGCTTTTAACGATCGCACCTACATATTCCTCGAGGTTTGACGACTGCGTGAGGAGCGAGTTAAGAGGTCATTACTGCACGAACGCTGATTGACAGGCTTCTCAACACATACCGTGAACGATGGAAAGAAGCACAATATATGAACGTTGTTATACTCAGCGTTTCGTTCACAAGGGTTGTTTCTTGTATTTTTTGGTTGTTTTTGTAGTGTTTATTTACGAGTGCGCGTCAAAAAAAAAAACAGTCTGCAGTTAAAGTAATCAACGCGACACAATACTTCTTGTAGCATACTTATGATACTTGTGCCCTATTGTAGGTCCATTGTATACGAGCATTTGTTTGCCCTTATGTTCTGGTTAATAATGTGATTATACGCCGCAACATATCCATTTCACTAGCAGAGTTTTTTTTTTTTGCTATATGGAAACAGCTTTAGCATTGGTTTAGAACTAATTTAATAAGCAGACACTGACGGGAGTTGAGGGTTCCATTAAGTCAATAAACAGCAAGTTCAAAAAAATATCACCTGAATCATTTCACGGCTGTGTTGTAAGAGCAACAGGAGCTGGATTACACATTCCAATATGAAAGCATACTATGGATGTTAGGATCACACAAACCAATTTTATGAATACATGGCACGCCGTCATGTAATGTCCACTTTCGCTTTCTGCTGGCACAGTTGCACTCTTAATACACCTTGCGAGTGTTAAGAGTGCACTTCCAATTGTTGAACACCTCCAGAAAACTAAGGGGCGCCTGTCCACAGCTTTTTCACGCGCGCACGCACGGAATTTGCATGGCGAAGTTGATGAACTTCCTCGCTCTTTTTTTTATTTCTTTAGGTTGGCTTCAGTCAGCGCGCTGCGCCGCCCTGGCGGTGGGAAAAGGACCGCACGTGGGTGACGGATTGCCAGCGATGCGGAGGAATGAAAATTCTGGTCTAACCCCATGAGGCCCCCGCGGGGCAACGAAGCTGCCTTCTCTCCTCCACTTCACCCTCCTCCCCTTCCTACCCTTTCCGGCCTAGCTCTCTTCGGTGTTCTGCGGAGACTCCTACGGTGAAACTATGCCGCTCGACTTTTCTTGCTCGAAGACCATGAATGATTTATGGTGTCGTACCTCGGCCCAGAGGTCCGGTTCTTGTTTGATCCTCTCCTTATACGCGTAACGTTTCTTTCTTTCAGTCGCCCATTGCAAGGCGACCGTACACTTTCTGCGTTGTATGTTTTCCCATCCACACGGAGAGAGAAAGAAGGGGAGAAAGAGAGAGAGAGTAAATGAAGAAGCGAGCCGGCATGAGACGGGCGGTGACAGAGGGTTCAGCCGGGAAAGCGTGAAGATAAAAATGTGAGAGCCCGGCGACAGGCGGTGTTTCGTGGGCTCTCTCGTCCGCTTAGCTGGCGGACTTATTTTGCCGCAGGCTCGCACGTGCCCTGACGCAGCACTTCTCGTCATCCATTTACTTTTTTCGCTCCCTGCCTTTTCTAGAAATTTATTCGGTGTGTCGTTGCTAATTTATGAATTCCGATCGAATTAGCACCCTGCGTCAACTTCCGCGACTTCCATAGTGGACTTTGAAGCTAGCCATCTGAAGCATTGAAGTACATGCATCTTAAACACGCTGCCTGTACTTTGCCTACCTTTCGCGGGGCAAAGTACGCGTGGGGGATAAGCGCGCTTCGGCGCACCGCGACGAGCTGGGCGCCGAGAGGAGGCGTCTTTCTTTTTCTTTCTCGAGTTTTCATATATGTAGATACGTATAAATATGCGGTGAATGACGGCGGCGGCGACGGCAAAAAGCAGCCGAGGCTGTCAATATCATTGCTTTCGCAATAAAACCACGAGAAGACAGGATATGGAGCGTCATATCCTGTCTGACATGCTCTTCTGTATTCTCTCATCTCTCTTCCTCGTTCTCAATTGCCCCACAATTCTTTCGTTAATGCACCAGGAAAGTTTCTTGTGTGTATCGTGCGTGTTCATTATTTATTCAATTTTTTTTTCAATAGCTGTAAAAATTTAGGCCTTATAAATGATCATCTTATCGATGTGTGGCTTTTCCTTGGAAAACCGTTTCTATATTGGTTGGTTTCTTGCTTGTATGCTTCATTGATTGACTTAATGATTGATTTATTGGTTGATCGATCGATTGTGCTTGAGCTATGTAAAAGAGCACGACCACTCATACGTCAAAGGACTGTGCAGTGCAGATAAAGAACGAAGAAAAGATTTGCATGTCTATTTTCGTATAGACGCATTTTATTGCAGGTTTTTCCAATTAGCAGGCCCCACCCAACACGCTCCCGCCTTGGCATTTATCCAGACAGTGTGCGGCGTCATGCCTGCAGCAGAGAGCAGAAAAAACAAAAACAATATACAGCTTAATGTCGATATCTGTTCCCCCACAGCACACACAATTCGCGTTCGCAAGCTTTCGGAATTATTTCCTCTTTATCCGCATTAACCTATATATAATACTGCGCAGGCATACTTGAACATGTGAGCTGGCATCAATTTCTTAATAGTATCTACACAAGGATGTGCGCGATTCGGGCGTATAGACAGTACTCTGCATGAGGAAGCCGCGACAACGTCGCATGTAATGCCATATTGTACGCGAATCTGAATCAACGGCATAGAATGAACGAGGGCGAATGAGGAAATACTATACCAGTGACCAGAGCTTGGGTGCTTGCGTGTGCTTGAAAACAGACATTGCGGGAATCTAAATACATGGGAATGCTTGCGAACATGTTCTTGAAGAGATCCACGAGGAACCTGCACGCAACGCTCGTGTTCCTCGGGCAACATGTATTGGCTCGAAAGATTTGCCAAAATATTCCGCCCCCGGTACAGAGATATAGCAACCTTAAACGAAGTTTCCGGATATTTTGGCTTGGGTTATCACCTGGCTTGATACTCCGTAGGTGTTAGGTAATGAATATGATATATGCAATGATCACATATAAACACAAATATTACGCACAGTCACACAAACACATGTATACCGAAAATAGTCATTCATAAAGTTCCGTTGAGAAGCGTGGTCCTCAAAAATTCAAACGGCACGTTGTGGCGCATCGCATAACTGCTGTCTTACCACGGCACGATGAATTGACCATTCAACGATACGCGTCCACTCGCACCTGAACGAATGGTTGCGTCATAACCCTTGTTCACGTCTACGGATAATTTTACAAAAGGAATACTGTTTAATGTGAAAACACATAAACAATACCATAAAAGGGGCACATGAAGGAAACAGGGAGATGGTGTGATAGACTACCGTAATTTCACACACACACACACACACACACACACACACACACACACACACACACACACACACACACACACACACACACACACACACACACACACACATATATATATATATATATATATATATATATATATATATATATATATATATATATATATATATATATATATATATATATATATATATATATATATATACCTTGTACTGCTTTCGTGATCACTCCATACTTTGTTTTCGCTATTTTATGAGTTATGCGAAGACCGATTTTATTTGGTCTTTCCAGTGAGCGTGGTGCATTTTCCTCGTCGTCATTAGCATCACCATCAACCTATATTAGTACATTGGAGATGAATGGCTCTGCAGCCAAACTCAAAATATCCAGTCACCCATGTGTTGGTGTCCCTTGAGGTTACATTACCCAGGTTAGAAACGCGCGAATCATTTTTTGCTCGTTTGTTATTTTAGGTGTCATAGCACTGTACAGGCCAATGTTTAATGGGAGACATTTTTTTTTTTCAGCTTGCGTACTTCCATGCCTGAGCAGTCCAAACTACGCATCAGGCACTGAAATAAACGCGGACGACTACTATCGGAAGACATATGGCCGACATTTCACGTTGTCTTCCCCGCTACTGTGCACCTTCGCGTTAGTTTGCTGGGCATCGACGGTTGAGCCGTCGCCACCGCAGAGCGCCAACTTGCGTCTCTTACGTCGCTTGCTCGGGGTTTGCATGAATAAGTCGTTACAGTCGCGACACCTTGCCAGCATACCATGGAGGCTCTGGATGGAAGAGGGTAATGCTGGATTGGCGTTTAATGCCGGCGCGTCACGTCAAAAAAAAAAAAAAAAATCGGGAGCGTGGGGTTTTTTCGCGCGGGGTCTCCGGGAACGCCCCCCTCCACGCGGCCCGAGCCCTTGTGCCCCGCAGTCGTTAGTGCGAGCGGCCTTTTCGCTCCTATATGATTACTCTGGCTGCCTCCCGTCTCTCTCTCTCAACCACCGTCCTCTTTCTGTGATTCCGCGTGCGCCGCGTGAAGGCTGCTGCTTGTATTCGCGGCCTTAAACATAGAGCACTGACCAACGATTCGTGTACGCTCAGGCCACGGTTCCACGACCTTGAAAAAAAGAGAAAAAAAAAAAAAAGAAGCTGCCCCACGCTTCCTCCGCATGCACCGCCTAAGCTATATACGGACCCATGCGCGTGAATGGTCCGTCGAAAATCCCGTGACCGGCTCGATATATACTATATACTCTGCTTTCTCTCGGTGCCTCTGTTTTATGCTTTGTGATATCTGACGTGTTTTTTTTTCCAGTTCTGCTTAAACCCGTGTGCTATCATTATTGCCGCGGAAGATGCGCGTGTTCGGGCGGTCATCGGGGAACGCCGCACTCTACGATCCTCCGCGCTCGCCTTCGCGATACAGGGAACGATCACGGTTCAGATGGCGGGCGCCTCGGTCCAAAAGCATTGCGACGTTGCGCAACAGCAGGCACGAAGGCCACGCAATCGTCACCTTATGTATATAGTTGCTCGCCCCGACACAGAAGGCATATACATAGTATACACACGCGAGGTTTAACGTCCCCAAAACCACCATATGATTATGAGAGACGCCGTAGGGGAGGGTTCCGGAGATTTCGACCACCTGGGGTTCTTTAACGTGCACCCAAATCTGAGCCAAGCCCCGATTTCAAAAAAAGACGAAACACGTACGTCGCTGCACATATGGAGCAAATACTCCACCGAGCAAGATTTGCGAACGTTCCACCGGAGGTGTTCCTATAGCAGTCTGTGTGGAGTGTTAAGCAAAGTAAGCGGGCAGGGGGAAGTCAGACAAAGTCTTCACATTGAATGACATGAGCGTTTTTTTTTTACTTTTGATGTCACTTCATTTCAGTTAGCGTAAAGCAACTCACGCTAAAAAGCAATCAAAATAATATTGATGTCATGCCGGATTTCTAAATGCTAAGAATTTCCTTTGCGTGCTGCAAGCACTTTTGGCGTCTACGTGTGAATCAATCAATCAATCTGTCTATCTATCTATCTATCTATCTATCTATCTATCTATCTATCTATCTATCTATCTATCTATCTATCTATCTATCTATCTATCTATCTACGACGTTTAGCTCTCCTGGCCGTTCGATAATGGTATCGATACCAAACTTGGTATATCGTAACATGACTGGATGGAGAACATACTTGACTAGTCATAACATAGAAATCCGGACATGTATCTCATGAATGTCATGAGTTATGTTTCATGGTCCTGAACACATGGGCACATGGACAACTTTAATGCGTGAGCGTTAAGAAAAACGTGACATCGGCAGCTTTGACCCGGCGAATCCAAAGAATAAGTGTCATGTAAAACAGTCGAAATCGAACCCAAGCATTTTAAGTGACAATAATGCATTCTACCACAGAGCTACGTCAGGTCTCTAAACAACTGTGCAACTATACACCCTAATGGTCGTAAAACGTCAGTTGTGGTTACAGTGTTGTATCCAATTTTATAAACATTACATATGTTTATCTTATCATGCAGCCGTCACGTCGGGTTAACGTCAGTTGTAGTTAGGTGCATGCGCTGAAGTTGATTTATGTATACCAGCGTTCAGGGCTGCCATCCTCGCGTGCGCCATCGCTTCATATCAGCTTATCACTTCTGGTGTTGCTGATGCGGGTGTTCCTGTTGGCATCGTTGCGCAAATGCAAATAACTGGATTTATAAACATCTGCAACTCTTCAACATATCTCTGTGCATGCAACATTCATACATATATCCAGCGTCATCTCATGACTTGTCCCTCAATAAAGAGATTACAACACGGTGATATATACGTGGGATCCGCTTTGTGTGTGTGTGTGTGTGTGTGTGTGTGTGCGTGCGCGCGCGCGCGCGCGTGTGTGTGCGTGTGTGTGTGTGTGTGTGTGTGTGTGTGTGTGTGTGTGTGTGTGTGTGTGTGTGTGTGTGTGTGTGTGTGTGTGTGTGTGTGTGTGTACCACGCCTTACGAGGTGACACGATCACTTCGTGTACATTCATGAGGCGTGCAAATATCGTGGGCTTACCAGACACGCCGAGTAAATTTACGTGCAAATGGCAACTATGCTTTGACGTAACGTCCGTACCCAGGTTACAACAGATACTTCAGTTTTACCGCCACAATATATAAAGGAAGGAAGGAAGCAGACAAAGGAAGAAGGCAGGGAGGTCAACCATAAATAGATCTGATTTGCTACCCTACACTGAAGGATTAGGGAAGAGGACAAGAAAAAGGAAAAAGGAAAGAAAAAAAGGGAGAGAGATACAGTAAATCCACTGCAGCGTGTAGGCGCTGTGCCGTGCTCCCTATACCGGACTGCAAAAACTAGGCGCCTTTTTCTTCGTACTATACAACCACCACCATTCCACGATACAATAAAGCATGCATACTGTATATTTATCTACCACAACGTAAACGTTTCAATTATCAACATATTATGGCGAGTTTCAAACTAAGGACGGCGACATCCAGTATATCTTAACTATCTATGTCATTGATTATTGTTGTCATATATAAATAAAACGCCCTTTCGTTAAGCAGCTTTGGTGAAGTAACGATGACCGATATAGGTTGTCTTACGAAGAACCATGGCCTTTTAGATCTTATCGAAACATGCTATGGTATTACAACTCACTTAACGCAGCCGCTCGTGAGCAAAGCTTTCCGATTTGAGAAATTAATTCACGTCTGATTAGTATATATTGTCGTTCGAAACAAAGTTCAAGTGACAACATGCCAGGAGGGTCGATGAACGGGGCCAGATGGCAAGTTGGGCCAGTTGGGTAACGTTCATAATTGAAAATTTTGTTGAAGCGCACTAAAAACAGACGGACAGAAGAGGCTGACAAGGACAGCGCTTGCTCTGACAACTGCGTGAGAGCAAGCGCTGTCCGCTATATATATATATATATATATATATATATATATATATATATATATATATATATATATATATATATATATATATATATATATATATATATATATATATATATATATATATATATATATATATATATATATATATATATATATATAATGAGATCACACAATATAATGAGATCAAACAGACAATAATTCCAAGGAAAGTATAGGGGAAGATATTAGACCAAATTGTAATGTAAATATGAAGAAAAGTGGGTGAAAAGATAACTTGCCGTGGGCAGGATCCGAACCTGCGACTTTCGAATATATATATATATATATATATATTGTAAGCACATTCCAAGCATTTGATCGTTCTCACTTGCACATACCCATCATCATCGTTCTCACTTGCACATACCCATCATCATCGTCCTCTCTCTTGGTGTGGTTCTGAGCGGAGCCAGACATCGCAGAATAAACGCTTCTGCTCGCCCTGCCTGCTCGCCGTACCTAGTCTGCCTGCGTCTTTCAGAGTGGTGGAAGTGCCGGGGTAAGATCCCGACGTCCTCCTACGTTCATTTCCCACCTGGAGCTCCGATCTGGTCGCCGATTGCACCCAGCCACCCACACAGGTATGCAGACATCGGACCTAACGCCTAGCCCTAACGCTACAGCCCCTACGCCGGCGGCTGCCCGCTCTTCATCTACTGTCACCAGCCCTCAGCGCGAACCGCCCGTGTTCGCGGGTCTTCGCGGTGACGACGTCGAGGAATGGCTTGACCTTTACAACCGTGTGGGTTCAGCCAATCGATGGACCGAAGCAGAGAAACTGAGCTACCTTCCTTTCTATTTGACCAGCGTAGCCAAAACCTGGTATTTTAATCACGAAACTGACTTCGTTGATTGGTCGACCTTTGCCAACAAACTGCGACAAATATTCGGATGCTCATCGGGTCGTTCCGAAGCCGCGAAACAGAAGCTGGCTGTGCGTCTACAACTGGCACATGAGTCGTACACTTCGTATATCGAGGATGTTTTGGCCCTCTGTCGCCGTGCGAATAAAGACATGACGGAAGATGAGCGCGTTCGCCACATCCTTAAAGGAATCGGCCCAATCGCATTCAACGCCTTGGCTGTTGGCAATCCCGCTACGGTTAACGACGTCATTTCGACATGCCAACGCCTTGACCAGTTGCAGTCCCTTCGGCTTCAACAAGACAGTGATCCACGCCTGATGCCTCCCTCTGAATTAAAAACCCTTATCCGCACAATCATCCGGGAAGAACTTCGAGACCTTGAACAGCAGCGGTCCACTGTCGCCTCCGCTCCGTCTCCACCATTCGACCTGCGGAATCTTGTTAAGCAGGAGTTAGCGGCAATGGCGACACCGACATCCCCGGTCGCTCCGCCAGCACGCCCGATGCCCACATACGCCGATGTGACGCCCAGGTCGACACCGGCAGCACCGGTTGTTCAAACGGTAATGCCCACATATGCGGAGATCGCTGCGATTCCGCCTGCTCCCGGGGCATCTAGCTCTACGGATACTGCTAGTAGCCATTTGGCTGCTATGCGAGGTGGAATGACTGCTGCACCCTTGTATCCTCAGTGGCGTCAATCCCGTCCTGTTTGCTTCTACTGCGGTATACGAGGCCACATTTCTCGTTACTGCCGTCGCCGCCAGCAAGAGGAACGACGAGGCTATGCTGAGTTCGAACGAGACCGGTTCCGAAGACCAGATCTTTATGCTCCAGACACCTACCCGTCCGCGCAGTACCGGTCTCCGTCTCCTCCAGTGTCCCCTCGTCAACATCAGGAATACCGCTCCTCCAGACGACGCTCTCCATCGCCCTATCGCCGCTCCGCATCGCCGCTTCGTCCAATCATCTCCCGTCCTGCTGACCAATCTTCGGAAAACTAAGGATTGCAGTTTTTGGAGGGAAAACTGCGTCCCGTCGACCAACAAAAATACCTCCTGTTCGCCCAGCTAATATGTTGTCAGTGATTATTGAAGGTATTCCTGTGCAAGCTCTCGTTGACACCGGTGCAACCACTTCTGTTTTGCGTAGTGACTTGTGCTCGCGCCTCCGTAAAGTCAGAACGCCCTATGTGGGACCTGTGTTGCGTGGGGCAAATAACGTGCTGATTCAACCTGACGGACAGTGTACGGCTCGTGTTTCTATTGATGGTATACGTCACCACATCGAGATGATTGTGTTGCCCACGTGCATTCATGAACTTATCCTTGGTTGGGACTTTCTGCATTCTGCTTCCGCTGTTATATCCTTTAAAGAGAACGTCATTCACATAACGGATACAACGGATGCGCCCATTCCAGTTTCATCACCCTCGATCTCCAACTTGGTCACTGTTGAAGACTGCGTCCTGCACCCTGGTCACGAACACGTGATAGCTGTCGCATCTACCCAAGTAACCGACGGTGATGCACTTGTGGCTCCTTCGTTTCGCTGCACCTCCCGTGGAATTCTCGTCGCCTCTTGCCTCCTCCGGTTTTCCTCTGGCTGCGCTTTTCTGCCCGTTTCTAACACAACTGCAGAATCTGTGCTGCTGCCCAAGGGAATGACAGTGGCAAAGATTGACTTCTCTCCATTGACCTCCATCGCGACACTCTGCCCGTCTTCGTCACCAGTACCAGCTCCAGGTTCACGTTCTTTCCCTTTTCGACCTGTCATTGGTTCAGACCTTACACCAAAACAGTCTGAAGCACTATTGGCCCTTTTGGCTAAGCACAAAGCCTGCTTTGATAGCTGTACCACAACACTGAGTCAGACTTCCGCGGCTGTACATCGCATTGAAACCGACGGTTCTCGTGTGATACGCCGTCGCCCATATCGGGTTTCGCAATCAGAGAGAGAAATAATTGAAAAAGAAGTGAACGAGATGCTATCGCGAAATATAATACGACCTTCTTCGAGTTCCTGGGCATCTCCAGTCGTTTTAGTTAAAAAGAAGGATGGCTCTGTTCGTTTTTGCATTGACTACCGCGCGTTAAATAAGATCACACGCAAGGACGTATATCCTATGCCTAGAATTGATGACGCTTTAGACACACTGCAAGGGGCGAACTATTTTTCGAGCCTTGACTTACGATCAGGTTACTGGCAAATCCCCATGAACGAGGCTGACAAAGAAAAAACTGCATTTGCCACACCGGACGGCCTTTATGAATTTAATGTAATGCCATTCGGCTTGTGCAACGCTCCAGCCACGTTTGAGCGAATGATTGATACTGTTCTTCGTGGCCTAAAATGGAAGACCTGCCTCTGTTACTTAGATGATATCGTTGTTTTTTCAAGTACCTTTGCCCAACATCTTCAACGATTAGACGAGGTGCTACAATGTCTCTCCAAGGCTGGCCTTCAGATAAATACGAAGAAGTGTACATTTGCCAGCAAAAGCATCAAAGTCCTCGGTCACGTCGTTTCCAAAGACGGAATCCAACCAGATCCCGAGAAGATCGCAGCTGTGCTACAGTTCCCTCGACCGTCCAACCAAAAGACGTTGCGCAGCTTTCTTGGTCTCGCGTCCTATTTTCGTCGCTTTATACGCAACTTTGCTACCTTAGCGGCTCCGCTAAATAAGTTATTGGCCACTGGTGCTCCTTTCTCATGGTCCAACGACTGCGAATCTGCATTTGAAATTTTGAAAGAACGCCTGACTTCCGGACCAGTGCTGCGCCACTTCGATGAGAGAGCGCCTACCATACTCCATACTGACGCAAGCGCACAAGGCATTGGAGCAGTCCTTCTGCAGCGTGATTCCACCTCTAAAGAGCAGGTTGTGGCCTACGCTAGCCGGACTCTGTCAACAGCTGAGCGGAATTACACCATCACGGAGCAGGAGTGCTTGGCTATCGTATGGTCGATACAGAAATTCCGCCCGTATCTCTACGGTCGGCACTTCACCATCATCACCGACCACCACGCACTCTGTTGGCTTTCATCAATGAAGAATATGTCAGGACGTCTTGCGCGCTGGATACTGCGCTTACAAGAGTACGACTTTACAGTTACGTACAAGTCTGGCAAATGTCATCATGATGCCGACGCGCTGTCCCGGTGCCCACTTTCGCTCTCTCGTGACAATACGTCCACCGCGTCGCGTTCGAATGACTCTGACACCCAGCTTGCCTCACAACACGTATCGCTCGCATCGCTGGATCCAATGCAGCTATCTTCGAACTCCGATTTACGTTCACTTCAGCTGGCAGATTCCTACTGTCGGTCTTTCATTGATCGCCTTCGCGGTGTCACTAAACCACCCAACAGCCGCTTGCGACGCCAGCTTCGACAATTTCGCCTTCAGGACGGTGTGCTTAAGCGCTACATTTACCATCCCACCGGTAACAAGTGGGTGCCAGTTCTTCCCCGCTGCCTTCGTCTTCGAGTTTTGGAAGCATTCCACGATGATATTGCTGCCGGTCATCTAGGCTTCCACAAGACCTACGATCGCATCAAGACGCGCTGCTTCTGGCCTGGCTTGTCCACAACGGTGGCCAAATACGTGGGCTCGTGCGCGTTGTGTCAGCACCGCAAGCGATCCACATCCCCGCCTGCTGGGTTCCTTCAGCCTCTTCCCTGTCCCACCACACCATTCGAATTTGTCGGAATAGACTTGTATGGTCCTTTGCCGTTGACACCTTCCGGTCACCGTTGGATCGTCACTGCAGTCGACCATCAAACAAGATACGCCGAGACTTCACCTCTTCATTCTGCTACCGCCACAGAAATCGCCAATTTTTTCTTGAACTCCATCGTCTTGCGCCACGGAGCCCCTCGCGTCCTTTTGAGTGACCGTGGCAAAGCCTTCCTTTCCAAGGTCCTGGATGAAGTCCTGCAGGCGTGCAATACAGTCCATAAAACCACTTCTACATACCATCCGCAAACGAATGGCCTTACCGAGCGCTTCCACCGAACACTCTCTGACATGATATCGATGTACTTGCATCCTGACCACAAAAATTGGGATAACATTTTACCGTTTGTCACCTTCGCATACAATACTGCGGTACAACGATCAACTGGCTACAGCCCGTTTTTTCTCGTGTACGGCCGATCTGCCTCCTCGGTCTTCGACACGGCATTTTTCTTTGCACCGGCTCCAAGCAGTACCTCGCTCCCAGAAGAGTTCGCAGCCCGAGTCACACAATGCCGTGAAATTGCTCGCAAAAACACGGAAGCAACCCAAAAGGAGAGAAAACATCGCTGTGATAAAAAACGACGCGACGTGGCCTTTAATGCTGGCGATAAGGTTTTACTATGGACCCCGGTTCGAGCGTCGGGCCTTTGCGAGAAATTTCTTCACCGGTATGTTGGCCCATACACCGTTGTACGACAGACATCTCCAGTTAACTACCTCGTCACCCCGCTTCAGTCTGTCACTGACCGCCGTCTGCGCAGCACGGAAATAGTTCACGTCTCACGCATGAAGCCTTTTGTTACTCGTTCGGCCGATCTCTGACTGGCGGCCAGGTTGGCCGCTTCGCAGAGGGGGGGGGGGAAATTGTAAGCACATTCCAAGCATTTGATCGTTCTCACTTGCACATACCCATCATCATCGTTCTCACTTGCACATACCCATCATCATCGTCCTCTCTCTTGGTGTGGTTCTGAGCGGAGCCAGACATCGCAGAATAAACGCTTCTGCTCGCCCTGCCTGCTCGCCGTACCTAGTCTGCCTGCGTCTTTCAATATATATATATATATATATATCTACTTGTACCATCGTCAAAATGTCAAAATGTGCGGTAAGAATCGGCCCCAAAACAGCCCAACTTCGGTGGTCCTGTTTCCGTTTGAAGATTCCGCAATGTCTACAAATTTAGCATAACAACAACAATAACAACAAGAACAAAAAAAGGTAACTGCCTCATTATCATTGGAACAAATATCAAGCTGGAAAATAAACGTCGTTTTAGCTCACCTTTTTTTTTTTATTATTCCTACTGTCAACATTTTGCTATTTCACGCTCCCAACGAGTTGTCTCTATCCCCGATTATAGTTTTTTTTCCCCTTTGTTTCAGACCATCCAAAATGAGGATCCCGGTCTTCCGCCTTGCAGCCCCCTTTCAGTGGCCAGACGAACAAATGGCGTGCTCTTTGGCGTGCCCCTGCAGGCTGTTGCCGCCGCCGCTTCCTGGAATGGGAGGGGTGAAAACCGCAGAGGGCCACGGCGGGGGCTGGGTCCGGTACGAGAGGAGAACCTCTTAACCCGTTCGCGCCGCCGGACCCCCGCCACCACCCTTTCTCCGTCTGAGAGGTGCCGCCTGTGCCCCGCGGGAGCACTGGGCCATCGCCACTACTGGCTTCTCGCTCTTCGTTATATTCATTTCTCTCTTCCTTTCCACTCTTCGTTTCAGCGAAGTGGTAGCGCTCGGCGTCTACTACCGTGAACGTTCTCCCTCCTCTCTCTTTTTACGGCCCTTCTCTCTTTCATAGCAGTTCCCAACACAGTGTGCCGTTCTTGGCTTTTAACGAACGCTTTCCTTTCTGTTTGTTTACGTCTACCTTGACTTGCTTGTCTTCTTGAGTCTTACGCTTTTCGCCGGTGTCTTTTTTTGTTTTTGTTTTGTTATCGTTGTTCCCGGTATGACCACAGGCACTCCGCGCTCTCTGCTCACTTTTTTTGCCGCTTTGCAGAAACGCCTGGCAGTGAAGCCCGCCTGCGCCACCGTGCTCAGTTCACCTGACCGAGAAGGAAGCGATGGCGATTCATCGAAGCCGTGCGCCACTATTTCCTTCGAGGGCGCCGCCACGCTGGGCACTCCGAAGGCGCACCGTGGCGGGGGGTTAAACGCTTTTGCGCAGACCCCCCCCCCCCTCCCTTCTCGGTTGGTCAGTACTTTCTTGGACACTACATTAAAGAGAAGCAAGCATCCGCGTTGCTCTTCCGCGTTCGAAATGAAATGACAGAACGAAAAACAACACAAAATAAAGAAAACCGGGCAAGCACTCCATTGTGGAAGCGTCGAGGGTCATCTACAGGGTCCACCCTCCACGTTTGCCCCCATAACGAGAATCGAAGGAGTATGAAAGAAGTGGACAACGGTCGAAAATGGCAATTACGGTCACTATGGGACGCTTGACGATGGCCTCCCCAGGAGGTCCCCTGCTTTCACTCTGGTTTTTTCTCTTCTTGACCCTTGACATGCTCGTTAGGTACTGCATTGGCATCTTAATCTATGTCTGGCTTTCTAGAAAAAGAAGGCGTTCTATGCACCCCTAAAAAGGTAAGAAAGAAAAATGAAATGACTTTCGAGTGAGGGTGAAATGCTCCTTCCCCATTCCACTGCGTGCTTTCTGGGGCCTCCCTGACCCTGACCGAGCTACACGGCCAGTGTCTTTTACAGTGCTCTAGACGAGCTGGTAACGCCGCCGTACCGCGACTGTGATGAGGCCGGCAAGCCGAAGACGGACGAAAAAGGTGAGCACGGTGCCGAGCGTCGTATTCGGTAAAACCGAGCGAGCGTAGCAATGAATCTTGTTACGCTACTTCGACGTCTCATTTCTTGTACGCATTCTCTTCGTACACTCTTAATTATGCCCTGCGGAACGTGCCAGATGTGGCCAGAAAATGAGATCTTTTTACTCCGCTTTCCTGGTTATATAGCTCGCATGGTACCCAGGTCCTGATTCAGGGCGTATCGTTCGGGCAGCGTATGGCAAAAGCGAGAGGCTGACGTGATCATGGAATATTCCACGTTAATACGGTACATCGATACACTGCCAAAAGCGAGAGGCTGACGTGAGCATGGAAAATTGCACGTTAAAACAATACATCATGGTTTGTTTGCAATTTCGGCGTTCACGCTGTTGCAGCCGACGCTTTGTTCTTTGGACACAGTGACCATTTATTTCCGCAGACGTGGTTGCCTCAGGGCTTGATCTGAGTGGGACACTGTGAAGCGCACACGGACAGATGGAGGTGATGACAATATCCGCGCTTGTGTGGTCATCACGTCCCTCTGTCCATTTCAACGTGCGCTTGCCAGTGATCTGCTATGCGAAACTAACCAACTCGCCCCAAAGTATTTTGTAATCTAGTGTTTTCTTGCACATTCGAGCGTTGACTAATCAAAGTAGCTAAAATGGTTGCTTGGGCGAGTTGGTACGACATCATTCACGTAAAAATAGCGCCAAAAACGAAGGACAAGAAAAAGAAGGAGACAATCTGCGGCACAGTGCCGCTGTCTGTCTCCTTTTTTTTTGTCCTCTGTTTTCGGCACTGTTTTTCTGTGAGAACTGATCAAAGACGTCTGTAAAAAAATGTTAGAGAAACGTTACAGTGCATACATGATTCTTCTTTTTTATCACCAAGCGTTTGAAAGGATTCCGAAAGGCGCCTTCATATCTATTATCTTTAAAGACAACCGAACTAAAGCGACTTTTGTACAACTCCTGAATAATAGCGTTTGCTTCTGCTGAAAGCTAATGCAGCTAAACCTAGCGGACACGCAAGAAACTGTAGCAACGACGTCGAAAAAACAAAACAAAAAACAGCGGACTTACAACAAAAAAAGAGAGCAAAACCGGGCTTACCAGAAGGAATGCCAAGCAAAATAACCGTTTTCAATCAAGATGGGAGCTTGGAAATAACTAACGCAGTTCTTATGTCGTATCAGACGCGAGAAATGCAGCGCCAATGCGCGACTTTCACTACAACAGCTAACCGAGGACGTGAGGTGTTTTCTGCTTGGCGCGAAAATTGTTACGATTGCGGGGACATCTATGAAGCGTTGCAAGAATCATCACGAATCCGCGCTCGCGCACCAAATCCGACGCGAGCACGCTAATCAAGTCTGGCAACAAGCGTTGTCAAGCGCAACACTGGCGTTTACCGACTACTTTCGTTTTTACAGCGTGCTTCGCTATTTGGTTGGTCACAGCAGACAGCTTGATTGATTGTTCGTTATAAGTGAAACTCATCCGCGATCGGCAATGAGGCAAAAATTCATTCGATCAAACTGACATCACACAGTGAAGAACCGTCTGCTTGAATCGCGCGTGCGTTCACAGCGCGTTTGTGGGCTCACGGCAGAGCTTCAAGTCACACTTTTTCTACAGCGCCGACGCTATTGGCCTTAGCGACAATACCAACAGTTTCTGAAACGAACATCATAAAGCATACGGCATGGTTAAAACTGATCCACAAACATTTGAAATGACATCAATGGAGATCGACGGATTTCGCCTGCTTCTGAGAATTGCCTTGAATGCCAGCGCCATCTGTCGGCAGCAACCGATAACTGAAGTCTGAAGAGACAGCGAGTATAATCGTATTTCGAGCCATTTGTTGCTTGCTTCCTGATGTTACACGCACTTATCGTTCTGACGCACGTAGAAACTTTTCTCTTCGTTGATTAAGTCTGGTGGCTAACATGTAAGTACACATTGGTCTCACGAATTGCGAACCGGGTATGCTTTGCACTATTGGTGGGATTGGTTTCCTTGTGGGTTGGGTGTAGCGTTAGACCATGACAATTAATTAAACTGTACAATGAATACCTTATCGTTTGAACAGTTCAAGCGATCTTAATATATAGTAGTTACCCAATGTGCATTAGCATAGGCAGCTGGCTGCACTCGACAAGCTGATCATTTGTCGACTTACGGCAGAGCGTTGGAAAGGGAGGGGGCGATAAGACTGCATGCATCACTTCACTATTTCTTTTTTTTTTTGTAAAGCATTGTTTTTTTATCCCCATTCAGTAATTTTGTTTGGACACAGTGTCCTGAAAGTGCAGCAAACCAACTGCACCGCATCTATAGGAAACTTTTGTAGTTACAGGTTCTCGAACTTGTAAATTATTGTCTGTCGTTAACTATTTCATCGTAGTCCGCAGCTAATGACTTACAGTGTAGCCTTTACCGTTTTAATTAGTTGATTTGTTAACTCTGAGATTTATTCGTAAGATATTTACTAATTAAAAATTTATGTACCTACAGACATTACTAATATAAGTGAGTATATTGAACAAGCAATTCAATCAACAAACAAGCTTGAACTTGCTCGAGTAATGTTTGCTTTAAACGCAAAAAAAAAAAGTGCAAAGTGGAGATAAATGTAAGAGCAAGAAATACCAAGCTTTAACAGTTTCTACTGCAGTCATGTGACTTGGAAGAGAAGTAGCTTTAGGAAGACAGTTACAATGGTAAGCACATGCATCACTGAGGACAGGTGTATGCTTAATCCCGTTTGTTTTTATGAGGATGTCTTTTAACATGCCTTCCTGAATTCATCAACCTTTTTAATTTAGCTCTCGAACATTGGCATGGATTTATTGCATCACAAAGTTATTGTCATGATCAGCTTGCTTTCTATTGCTGTAACATTATGTGTGTGATGCTTTCATGAAAATATGATCATGTTGTTTATGTTGGTTGGGCAGCCGTGAATGTTCTGGCGCATAGTTTTCAGGTTTTTTCCTTGTTTCTTTTCTTATTACAACGACAAAATATTGTTAGTGATAGAAATAAAACAGTGCAAAGGAATGAGTATGCGAAAATCAAAACAAACTGACAAGTCGGTAATAAACATTAATAAGAAATCGTATCTTTAGGAAAACAATCAAACAAGAAATTCCAGCATAACGAGTACAGAACAACACTACTCCAAATAAAATAAATACTGCCATGTTACAGAAGTAGGTTATGTGAAAGTAACATTGGAGGTAAGCTAAGACGGCGTTGAATAATGCTGTGCTGTTGTGAGTTTTAAGGACTCGCGCTGACGGATTCGGATAAGTTGCTCCATTCTTGAGTGGCGACAGCAAGGTGCCATTCGTTGAATGCCGCACTTCTATTTGAAAGACGTTGCATGACCATGGATTCAAGCAATCTGAAGATTAGGTGATAGAAAGGAAAATCACGTATAATTGTTAGAACAGGTACAACGTAATTCAACACATAAACATAATTATCATAGTTTAAACCTGTCAGTAATGCCCTTGAGGTCAAGAAATAGCTTCGCTTTTTAACTTTCGATATATTATAATAAATTAGATGCACTAGGCAGCGCGATTCCGATACTGAAATGCTTCAGATTTATGCTAGTTTAGTGCAAACAGACGTTACGCATACCGCTTCCAGGACTGCTGCGGGAACACGCGAACATATTTTCGCAACAAATAAGAAAGTTCTCTGAAAGCAGCAACTATTTACATGCGCAGACTGCGCCGGCCAGGGCTGACTTGTACACACCATAGGATGCCAACGTAAAGGCATTAGGCCAACGCATGTTTTATCTCTCAGATTCATCAAATGCTAACAGGTAGGTATACAGTGTGCATTATTTGCGAGACAACAGCGTAACCTCGCATTAAGAAACATGTATGTTTTATGAAGCACGTGTTTTCCATTAAAAAGAGGTTCTTTTGTTGCGTTTTATGTTCTGTACGGGAAGGTGTTCTGCAAGAGCTGGCACAGTCGCCCCAAAGAGACTAACATTTTCTGAAATATTGTATGACATGCCACGCATGAAAGTCAAGAACACAGCCCAAATTGCTGGAAAATGACTCCCGCTGAAAGCCGTGAACATTAGCGAAACTACAGCCCCTGGCAAAAGTGAAGTGTTAGAAATGGGTAAACACGGGCTCAATGCGTAACTGGATCAAATGCCGAAGCTATGACATCATGACTTTGCAGCTTTTCGTAAACGTCATGATCACATAGTATAGAAATAGCTGAAGTGATTTCCGTGCGAAATGAAGCATCCAAGTTTAATTGGCGAGTGATTAAATAAAGAAGCCTGGTCATGCATGAAAAACCAGCTGAAAATCCGCGTTATCTTTCGCAGATGAAAAATTATCATGGCAGTTATGGGCTTCAACGTAATTAGCGTGTGCTTCATATGTTAAAGGTGGTACATGATGACGGAAGTGTGAATTTCAGGCTACCATATACCCGACCCAGTTTAGCAATCACTTGCGTGACTACTCATCCAAGAATTATTCGTCATTTTAGGTGAAACTATTCTTTTCTAGAAGTTCAAATATTGCTTTTCTTCACGCATCTTGAGAAAGGAACATTTTTTTGCCGATTGTTCCATGAGAAGTTTTGATATATTTCAAATCCTACAAATGTGTTCAACCTCTAAGCCTTTACACAGAAAGAGAGAAAGTGAAGCAGATAATTTGTCGAAACCGCTGACTTCTACTATCTGCGTGGGAAGCAGGATTGGGGGTTACGATACACGTATACGCTATACTATTGATGAAAATGGTGGCGTATGTTCTAAATTCATGCACGCAAGTGTAAAGTGCACAAAGTTTTCTGTTTTTGTAATTACATGGCCACTATGAGAGTGATCCTATGAAAACTACGTATTTATGTCTCTAAATGTCTAGGAAAATGAACCGGCTTATTGCGTACTGCGTGAAAATACAATGATTTAAATCTCAGTTTTTCTTGCTGCCTCGATATCGCTATATTTTTCCCTGCTTATTAAAGTCAACAGTTGTACCGAGTCATTACCTTCGACGATAACTTTCAAAGCGCACGAAATCATGTACGAAATTCAAAGAAGCCCACTAATGCCTTATCATGGTAAATGCTGTGATATAAAAGATTTATTGTAACTAAGAAGGTTGCGAAGGGCACTCAAGAGTTGGAGAAGCGTCCAATGTAGCGTCACAAACACATACCGAATAAGAAATGAAATATATGGATGGTATTTTCTAACGATGCTTTTGAGAGTTGTGCAGTGCAAGTAGAATAACAGCATTTTTACGGCTATCTTACGAAGCCTCACACGACAGTTTCGAGAAAAGACAATCTTCCCAGAAGTGTTTCAAGCATGGTTTTTATAAATGGTGAACGCTGGTTGAAGGAGAATTAAGTCTCGTGTCAATCGCTGCTGGAATACTTGACAATATACATTTACTCATTCAAATTGTTGACATCAGACAGCAACGTTGGCTAATAAAAAATACGAGCAAGTGATTATTTACATAGACGTACGATCAAACTTTGCTGTAAGCTTTTACAAAGTCGCATCTGATGTGTCATTTTAGATTAGCCGAGCATTTGCTAGTAATAAATAAAGCGAAGTAACCAAAGTAATTTACTGCCTTTATCACGCTTTTGTAAAGGAGCATTTTAATAACAGTAATTTGCTGTTAACTCTTGAACTGACGTAAGCATTATTATAGTTGTCGAAATTTGTTTTCTAGTATAGGCCAAAAACGTTCTTTAAAAGTATGGCTGTATGAAGGTAAAACTTGAGTATATTCACCGTATGCTACCTACGTGGTCCCCATTTCCCAAGCCCATCGCCGGCCACAAATTTCACATTTTACAAAGTATAGAAATGTTTATGCCTTTCGCCTTCTCTCACCAGACACAGGGTAGTCATTAACAGGTCCGCTAGCATCTGTACATTTCTTCTGTTCTCATGCTATCGCTGTGTTTCTATGGGCGAAGTCAGCGTGAAAATAAAGAAAAATCATGTCATTAAACTTTCATTTATCGTCGTACAAGGAACAAATCCTTATGCATAGCTTGTTTTACCGTGTTATTATGCTGCTACTGAGGGACTGGGTGTCATACACTGACACCTTCCTACTTAATTATCTTTGAAGCATGATATGTGTAATGTCTTATAGAGCCTAATATAGCCCCGTAGCTTTTTCATCACTACAATTGTACAGAGAAACTGAGCTGAGGAAGCAGTGGTCGGACACACACTGATGAAAAATGAGGTACATGTGGTTCACCAGATTACTCTGTATCATAACACTCGCATTGTGACCCAGATACAACGCCTTTGGACACTCGTTAATCATGACTAAGCTTCAATGGTGAAGTTTAGAAGTCAGATTTTCTCGAAGAAATGGAATGCCGTTTCAATGCAAAAACTGCAGACCGGTGAGGTTGCCGCTTCCACTTTGACACTTGTATTTGCTTTAGCAATATCTGCGTTTGATCCGTATATGATTACTAAAAAAAGGCGAAAAGTAGGAAACGCAAGGCAACATCAGCGAAGACAAAAGAAAACACAAATACACGAACTTTTATTTGAATGTACTGAATTAACATGCAAAATAAAGTTAAACTCAGCGAAATGAGGCACTCTTTCTTACTTGACGCTTGCTAAATTTGACAACTTGCGAATATTCAATGTACCACATCGCAGACATAGCATAGTGGTGAAGTTTCAGTATACATGATTTGCGCTGTCGAAGATACACGGCAAGGCCATGAAAGTTCCTAACCTTGCTGTCTGATACTAAACCTTTTTCTTTTTCACGTTGTGTCACATTATCTCAGACATTAAAATGAACTCGGCATTCAAGTTTTATAATCGAGGGAAACATGAAAATTGTTCGAATTCGGCGCATTTTGAATCAGTGGACAGGTGCTAAAGGGTGCAACCATCACGCCACACTGCACGGGCAGAACCCCAAAAAAACCACCTCTGGACTCGTTATCGCGAGCTATAGGTGCGTTTGTGGCAGGTGATTCCGTCGTTTACGTTCGTGTAAATTTTAATAGCAAACAGAATTAACTCATCACTCAATGATACGCCAGAAACAAACCCCGGCATGCATTGCAAGAGTGAGCCAAGAATGCCGAAATATATGACGCCATTTATGCTCCAAAACCCGTTTTTATAATTGACAGAGTTAAAAATCAAAACTAAAGGTAATCAGGGTCACCCCTGCATGTTCTCTGGACCAAAGTAAGGTTAATTCAACAACAATCAGTAATTTTCATTCGCTTGCACTGCTTCCGTCGCGGATATAGTGACCCCATGTGCATTGTTTGTAGGTTGCCCGAGAGCTCCAGCGCAGCATCCGAAATATCTGCTGAAAAATGTTGCTCTTCTGTTGTTTTGCATCTCCAATAATGATTGATTGATTGATATGTGGGGTTTAACGTCCCAAAACCATCATATGATTCTGAGAGACGCCGCAGTGGAGGGCTCCGAAAATTTAGACCACCTGGGGTTCTTCAACGTGCACCCAAATCTGAGCACACGGTCCTACAACATTTCCGCCTCCATCGGAAATGCAGCCGCCGCAGCCGGGATTCGAACCTGCGCTCTGCGGGTCAGCAGCGCATCTCTAATAAATTATCGCATGTTTTATCCGATGGAAACGCACAGAGCTGTGCTGGGATATGTATTAAAGATCATATTCACTTCTCAAGCAGCAATAGATGCTGTGACACGACTGCTATTTTAGCAAGCCCGACTGTATGTATACCCTGCCGAGTTATAGCCAAAATATATTAAGGTCAGCTAAAGTTGAACTTCTGTTATGGTGCGGCAACTATAAGTTAGAAATATATAACGTGAAAGTTCAGTATCTGTTGTGCTATAAGACAAAGGGCGTCGAAATAGGCCCTATATATATTGTCAAATTCTCCAACGGCGGCGTTTCGAGCCAATCAGGCATTGCCTGCAGTTTTGTGACCAATCAGCCATGACGAGATGGAGGATTCGTCCACACGGTAGAATTGAACAACGTCCAAAGTATATAATACCCTCGACAGCACAGACTTCCTTGATTTCGTGTGCGTCACTCACTTTATTCTTTATTCTTCAGTCTTTTATTATACACTGGAGCGAAAGAGTACAGCCAGCATTAAGACATCGTGATCCCCTTCACATACCTTCCAATAAAAATAAAATAAAATGAAAATTCGGTAACTCAGTGTTATAAAAAGCAGGATTTTTTTAAAATGTTCCTTATACCGAGAATGTCACCGTATACCGATGAGAACTCGTATTTGTACGATGTAAATGTAGTTAACGCAAACTTCCGAATCCTCGACACAGCCGGTCTCGGCCAGTCTACATGCCTGATGATGTAAAATTTCGCACTAAAGAAAAAGAAAATGAGGAAGCATCATGGCGATGACTTCATGAAAGCGTCTCGTGGACAGTAATGATGACGAAATGCATTCACAGGAACATGGTACGGGGCACAGTTTCTTGAATTCCGGTTTCACTTGCTGCGATTACGCAGGGCGAAATTACACCTGCGTGTGTGCCCCGCCGCGGTGGTCTAGTGGCTAAGGTACTCGGCTGCTGACCCGCAGGTCGCGGGTTCAAATCCCGGCTGCGGCGGCTGCATTTCCGATGGAGGCGGAAATGTCGAGGCCCGTGTGCTCAGATTTGGGTGCACGTTAAAGAACCCCAGGTGGTCAAAATTTCCGGAGCCCTCCACTACGGCGTCTCTCATAATCATATGGTGGTTTTGGGACGTTAAACCCCACAAATCAATCAATCAATCACCTGCGAGTGTAATATCGATCGTGCCGTGACACGTGCTGACACGCGTCATGACATGATCGATGCGCATCACGTTTTTGACCGCTGATACGTAATTGGCCGCAATGGCGCGTTGTAATTGGCCATTGGCCCATTTATCCGCAAACAACGTTTTTTTTTTTCTCGGAAATCACTCCGCCGTTTACGGACACTATCAAGCGTGTAGTTACCACAGGACATGCACAGCCTGCTTGTTCAGAGACGTGTATACCTTGTACTAACCTGTATACCCCATACTGCGTACTACGCAATCATGAAGACGCAGGCGATACGGATTATTATTACAACGCTCCATGAACCCTGTTGAAGTATCGCGATGAACGTAGCAAAAAAAAAAAAAAAAAAACCGGAAGCATAACCTGCGATGCAATCTTGCTCTTTGCTGAACTCGTGGGCGCTTCTATGGAACGCGCTGATCGTGAGTGTACGAGATCCGCGCACACATGATTATCTCAAATCGCGTGGACATAATGAGGTTAACCTACAGGTCTTGTTGCAGCCCAGGACTTCGTGCAGTAAGTATCGACTCAACAGTAACCTTTGTACATGTATACGCACAGCCTTGAACCATTTTTTCTGTAGCAGTGAGCGACCATTTGGGCTATAGCAAAAAGTTGTACACCACCTCTGCCGTTTTTGCTACATTCTTTTTGCGAAGTTGATAGCACTGGCAATTTTCGAAATCCGCGCACGTTTTTTGTGACGGCGGTTTTGTTTTGATGCAACACGCCATTGAAGAGGGCAACGCGGGATCACTGATCGAAGGTGAGAGAAGGTAAGAATTCGCGACGCAACCTCCAGGACGACATTCACATTGCCTTTTATTGACGTACCTTAACATTGTCGATTCTGGCAGGATTGATTAAGTGAAATATTTAGTGTCTTTGGGTGTTGCGAAATTTGCATAGCACAAGAAAGTTCGTGATATCAACGCTTAAACGAAACGTGCCAGCGGTAATTACTTGTAGTAACTACGTGTAGCAACACGGGGAAGCTTCAGCCTGGAACTAATGTTTCGGTGAGGACAATTTCTGAGAGCCCATATCAGCGTGGACAAATTCACAAAGGCATCTAGGGGCTATAGTTAAAAATGAGATAATACTTTAGCTAATCCATGCTTCTGGACACGCTGTTAACGAACGCGATCATATCAATAGCAAAGGGTATACTTACAGGAACAAAAATCTTTGTTCACTAGACCCCACAAACACAACTGCTACTTGTTTATTTGACATATTTTATGCGGGTGCTTATGTTAATCTCACACAGACCATGAAGGAACTGTCCTCATCTTGATAAAACAGGCCCTCCTCACTACCAAATGCTAACTTTTACTCTCCATCATGGTTGAAACCATCATGTTTTGTTGTTTCCGCGCTTTTGATAGCACACGTGTACTATTTGTATTGCTGCAGTGTAGGTTATTTAGAAAGCCCATGAAGTCTACAGGTGGTCGTACAAACCTGTGGACGTTGTACCGTAAGCTTGCGTTGCCTTCTTCGCCTTCGACGTGCATGTCCATGGTCCCAGAATTTTGGCTACATAAAATGGCCACAGGTCCAGTTGGGCCAAAAGAACCCGGAGCGAGCATTGCGAGGTGTCATCGAGCGCAGCTGCACCAGACATTCGTCTCTTCGGTTACGCAGAAGTCGCATACAAAGGGGTCCGCCGTAAAGTCCGCAACAAGTACGCCTTTGATTTTGTGTATCCCTCCATTTTCTTCTATCTCTCTTGTCACCACTTCATCTCCTCCCAGAGTGCAGTGTAGCAAACCAGACGTGCATCCAGTTAACCTCCCTGCTTTAACTTGCTCTCTGTTTCTCGGTGCAGGTTACTAGAGTTACGTTCTGTAATTTGAAAACTCTGAACGCAAGAAGACCTTAGATATAACAATGCACATGAACAACATTACAGAGGTTGTCCTTTTGCGTGCACTGCTGGCACATTTGAGCTCTCATGTCACATTGAACACTCCGTCTGATTTGCATATGAACATTGTTTTCCAGTCAAAAGTTCATTTGTAACTCACCCTTCCTGTACTTCAAGGAAAACGATTAATATTTACTTTTTCTATTTAGTCATTATACTTGTAATCTAGGCTATATGACAAAAGTTTGTAAGCAATGCTCTTGAAGAAGTGAACAAAGTATATATAGGCCACTAACCGGAGCTTAGTAAGGAATATACAGTTCTGTTGGTAAGATAACACTACTGAATTGCATGAATACTTTCACGTGACATTTACGAAGAGTGAATGATCGGCATGCCTCGAAAATGACAAGTCCACCTGCCTAAATGCCGGCTCCAACGCCCACCTCTCTTTTTACGAATTCCGCACTTCTAGAGAAAGAGACATGCAGGAGGGAAAGCACGAAGGATAACATGAATTACATTGTGAGAATTTCGCACCAGCCATAACTGTGTGCTCACGAATCGAGACAAGATATGAACGTTGAAAGTTAACACGGTAATTAAAGGACTAGGTCATTAAGGGAGTATGCTCTGAGCTTGAAAACAGGGTTGTATTTCTATCTTACCCCCTTCGCGATAAATCAGGTAGAAAATTTAGACGACATTATCGTTTACCTCTACTGTCTCTTTATAAAGCAGCATATTTTCTGTCATAAGCGTGAAGTCTGCATAGACACGTGATTGCAAACTAAGGCACTCAAAGTTACATACTTCGGCACCAATCCATAGGGGCGTCAGTCGCTGGATGTGATAACAGAAAAGAGAGTTTCCTTAGCCTCTTTGAGGGCGCACAAGGTACGTATATGGTCTTAAAGTTAGTTCCGCGGCAGTCATGACAGAACTCTGATATAAATGTACAGAAACGGAAAGCAAGTGACTAACTGCAGCAGCGATAGTGTTTTATATCAGCAGGTGCTCCAGTATAGTTACGGAGGCTTATTGTAGCCAACCTCAACCACACAAGTTTGCCCTTTTATAAAACTCGCAAAAAATGTCGTGCGTTTCGTTGCACTTCTGACAGGGAAGAAGTAAAGTAGGAGAGAGGGGGGAAGGCAGAGATGTATAAGCATGTCTGGCAGTAATATTAGCCAACACATGCGCATAGACAGGCTTTGGTGCCACTGGCCTAAGCTCGAAATAACGCATAAAGCAGTGAGAGCCCATACTTCGTAAGTCTGTAGCTGTAAAGCCGACCAAATCGAATCGCATAAGCAATCCTGTGATGTGGACTTAGCATTCGTGAAGCATTTGAGTTATGCTATCCGAATACTACCATACCAATACAAAGCAATCGTAATCATCTTTTCCGGAAATACATAAAATTTTCGGCCTTGACCGCGTTTGTGAAGGTGTTTCAGAAATTGTGTCCGAAAATTCTATAAACACGCGAAAAACGCTATTTGTTCGATGTCAGCATATGTACTTTTTTTCGCTGCGCGAATATCTTGACATCACTAGAAAGATCAATCATATCGGTAATATAAAATTAATTAACTATTTGATTATTGGAGGAAAGAGGTCAGGTCCAAGAGTAAAAATCGAGCCTATTCTGCAAAGAGCCTATTCGTGCTTTCAGATTTGCGAAAAAGCGGACGCTGGTGATTTCAGCACCGCAACACAAAACACTTCCACTGTTATACTCTTTCAAAACGTCCAGAGTGAGCTACAGAGTAGTTAAATCAACCGTCGATCGACTTCGCTTGGTGGGTGTGCGGACTCTGCGCGTGATTATAGTTAACATCTAGCTTACCTTATTTTGGGGAATTTCGAGACATATTTATTGAAGCACTGTGCATAGACAAACTTCATGGCTAACAGTTCTTGCTTAGATGAACGAAGCTGCTGTCCGTAATTATCTAAACAATCACTGAACCGTAAATATAAACAGGCGTATCGCTTACTCCTTGAGCTAAATTGCATGCTGGAAGTTTCATTTTCTTTCATGAAACAACTTACAAAATCCTTATTGAAAGCGCATATGCCATATGGCAATGTATACATGGGCACTTCAGTGAGAACATCTTGTTGACCTTTCTTATTTATTGTTTTTACCTCTACATAATTCGTATCGCATTAACGTTTGGTCTTCCTACGGCAAACATAATAGAAGCGCAAACATGATAGCCTAGAGTTTCTGCCACGTTATGCAAATACCAGATTATAGTTATTGGCGATGCGACGGATCTGCTGTATAGAAAAAACCACTGGCAACGAGGGAGACATCTTCCGTAATACTTTATACGTTTAGCATTCTTACGCCTACTTCCCGCAATCATTTACCGCGCGCTCAACGTTGCGAAATCACTCAGAAAAGTTCATATCCGGGCCTAAAGGAAGCTTTTCGGGTACATGGTTGTCCCGCATTAGCCGTCGCTACAAGCACACAGCACTCTACACTCCATTACGCGAGGTTCCCCCCAGAAAAAGGGGGCATTCGGAGGCCCCTCACGATCACCTGTAAATCGATGCAAGCGCGCTCAAACGGACGCCAACGGCGCATGCCGCAGGAGAAGCTACCCCGAAACACGCGGCCTCGGCATGCCGTAATGGCGGCCTTTCGCCATTTTTCTCCCGCCTTCCTCCTCCTCCTACTTCCATCTCACCCGCTCGCCCTTCGCCTTCCTTTCCTTCGCGAGGCGCGCTCTGCAGCGAAGGTCATCCATCACTGTCGATGGCTGCCCTTAAAAATCCATCGTCCTCATCAGCGCATGCGCGGCCCCCTGAACTTCCCCCACTTTCCAGTTTCTCTCTGCCTTCAGAGGCGCGCCGCCGCCACGTTGCTTCCCTGTGCCTACGAACATGTCTCGTTCCTCCTCTCACACAGTTCACTCCTTGAGTTTAGCGTTGGCCTGCGTGCATAGGGAGTGCTTGTTTACGACGCGATACCGACGCTCGCTCGCCGGAGGCTCATCGCTTCGATCGCTCGATTTTCGGCAACCGACCGGAAGCACCGTGAACTAAGAGAGTCGACCCAAGCAGGGAACGTCAGAGCATTGTTGCAAACGTTCTCGCCTATGAATACGTCATCTGTTGTTTACAATCGCGTGGGAAAATTGTCGAGCTTCGACTATATGCACGCAAAGCCGTTCGTAAGTTCAGTAAACGAGGTGGTATGTGCTTCACCACAATGCGCGGGCCATAAAGCGTTGATAGTTACCACCAGCGGTATTTCGGTGAACAGGATTCATCATTACTTTTGGTGTGAGCAGGAAGCGTATTACGTGATGGTCCGTGTGCACATATACAATGCTTGCAATTCATGTAATAACAACACACGAATAAGTTAAACCGAACGACGTTACTGTCGAAGAAACAAAATAATGAGAAATACGTTGAATCCCCGACTTCTAAAATCGGACTTTTACCTGATAAGAAGTGCTCCAGAGTGATCGCCGCTGAAAAAGCAACAAGAAAAGTGTTAGATGGCTGCGAACAGTGCACTAACAAGTGACATGGAACAATATCAGAATACAATTTCACATTGAATCGATACTAGCCTTTTAGCGTTAGTCGTTTCTATAGCTGTAATTCCTCAACAATCACATGAACTGCAGTAAACGAAAGTGCTCATGCAGTCATTGTCCACCACAATGAAAGCACCGCGGCCACGAAGAGAAACCACGGTTTCCCTTGAAACCTTAGCCAAGTGAGGCGGTGAGGTTGGTATACCATATAAACGCGAGAAATATGGCAGCATGGTTAATATCCCACAGGCAGATGGCGTGCGCAGTTCTTGAAACACCTCAGAGCCATTCACACCAGAAAAGGCAGTTTTACAGGCTGTTGGTATACCAGATGAACGCAGCGCAGAAGTCCCTGTGTATACTGCATGCATGCAGCCCCAAAAAGGCGCAGACTGACGCAATAGATGAACGCTGTCTGCTGAATATTCTGCAGGTTAATGCGTGTGGTTTTCGCGTCAGCTCTCATTTGTCGTCTCGTACTTAATTTAACGAGCGTTTACTAGTATACCTATATACTTCTACGTCATCGGAAATAGCCGCAAAATGCAGCATGCGTAATATGCGGTTGTAAATAAACGCCTGCGCAACTTCTCTGAGAGTACCGTCGCCTGATCGTGCATGAAAATGATTCCTGAAACCAGAATTATCGAACCGTGTTGCTAGCTATCATCAGCCACAAATAAACGCGCGCTTGAGAGGCAGTAATTGTGTCAGCATTAAAAATAAAACACAATACGAGATAATATTGGCACCAATATATTCAATGATGCAAGAAAAAGATAACTATAATCTGGACAGAACTATACACTAAAACATTACTTCAGAAACGAAGATCAGTTCACGTGCAAATACAGCGTATCCACTCTTATAACTCCAGTACTGGTTAATGTTTGTTATCTGCTAACTATTGTTGGTTACTGTTGTCGATAAGCTAGAAAAAAATAACAAAACCATACATTTGAACTCTTTTCTACTATTATGACTCAGTCTGACATCATTAAATGCTCGTCGTCGTATAAGGAAGACTCCCCGATATTAATCGCGACCTGCCTTCTTCGCAAGAGCAAGGGTTAAGCAAGCTGCAACGAACATGTGTTTCGTTGCAGGTGCTAAATTAGTCGTTAACACTGTTTCGATAGGTCGCAGCTATCATTCGATACCACATGGACCCGGGGAAGGGTAATATGCAAACTAAATATCGAACGCATACTACTAGAATAGTCAGTAATCTCCAAAGTACTTCTTTATGCTAGTAAGTTTATTTGTCCTATCAGGAGTGAATTCCAGTGTTCAGAGGAGAAAAGATGCATTATCAGTACAAGCAGAGTTGTATAAAGCTTGTTTACCCTACAAGAAAGGCTTTCACCTCTGTTCATAAGATAACAGATTATAAGAGATAATAAATCCGAACATAAGCGTATAGTCCTGATAACACACTCACGAAGTCGCGCGCACAAGACGATGACCATGGTTCTTGTTATAGAACTAAACAGTGAACAGAGAATAATATTTTTTTTCAATTACGCCAAGGAAAATAACTTGTTTTCAGGTGCAGCTTAATAATTACGAAGAGTGAATTGAAAGTAATTGAATGGAAGAAGATAGACTTTTCCCGTCGGTGAGATCTGATATACGATGCGAAGATTGTCAGTTTATGGAGAGTGCGGTTTTCCGAGCACTGCTCTTCTCACTGTTCGTCAGAACTACTACCCAATTAAACACAAGTGATGTCACCGGTGCTTTCCCGGGCTGAGTCATCTGTTAGATTCAGTTAGAACTATCTATATTGAATTGTAGCATACATGTTAAACAGCCAACAGTTTATTCAAACCCAATCGCTTGCCGATATAAACGTGCGTAAGTGTTCCGAACCTGGCTCATTTTTTTTTTTTCGTTCTTCTTCGAAACTCACTCAACTGCATAAAAATCAACAGATGTTTTCTTTCGCCGTCGGCAGTATATGTAAGAGCACCGTTTCTTCAAAACACCTCTTCAAGAAATAAACTCACTTTCAAGCTGAGAAGGGCGTTCCTTCGGAGCTCATTACAATTCAGGGCGCATACAGAGTGCACCTTCACGGTTCGTCTCTTCGCGGTCGTTCTAAAACAGCGCTGCAATTTTTACGCGCGGTTTTCAACGCGAAACATCTGCCACTTGAGGAACGCTAGGGGAGAGCTTCAGCGAGGTCATCTGGCTTATTATTATTGTGTAGGCTCTTTGTTACTTGGTATATCTGGTTACGTGTTCCCCCAGTGGTGTTTGTGCAGACGCGGCCGCATACAGACAAATGGGGTAGGGGATCAAGCGAATAACCAGAACAGAGTAGCCTGAGTGTTTCTTATTCTAAGCCTCCAGTAACGAGGCGAATTAAGCCAACCGAAAGGGCAAGTTGGGGCACTGTATAACTCAGTTGCTTTTCGTTTACCCATTGACGACGCGCTTTGTTAATTATTGCGCGCCAAAACTTTGGGACCGATTGCGAGTGTAATTGCGCGCGTCATCACGATGGAAGCTCGAGGGTATAAGAAGCAGAAGGAAAATTAATTAGCACCGACGGGTGCTGCTGGTGCAGAGCTTAATTATGGGCAGTTTCTGCGCAGGTATACACGCGCCGCAAAGAGGTTTCTCGGAGTTACAAGAAACAAAGATGTGGAAAGCGAATACAAGTTTGGAATTGGGAAGCTGCCGTATAGACCCGCGTGGCAAGGTCTCTTCGCCGCAGGGCAGCATAAATCTTGCGGCGTTCAACCGACAGCCGCGGAAGGATGACGGCGCGGAAGACCACGGGATTCGGCTGTATTCCCCGCTTCCAAAGATTGCTTTCTCCCTATACGCATTTTGCTTTTCTCACGCAGGAGAGAAAAACGCCTCAGGCGTTATGGTCACTCGACAATCTACATACAAAGGATGCATAGGCTGAATCGAGGCGTCGGCTATGGGTAGATATATGTTCTTAAGATTTAAAGAGAGCATGATTTTCGTCGTAACAGCCGCGTTAGGAGTCAGAGTAGTGAGAAACATGACGACAAAGTGCTTAACAAAAAAAAAATGCAGGGAAGGGATGCTCGTAAAAGGAGGTGTGGTTAGGAAAGGGCATCCCATCTACATTGCCATTTGATGCTTACAATCAGGCTTTATTTAAGAGCATTGGATGAAAATCTTAATAAGTAAATGTGCTTGTCTCACTCCAAACGACCTTTTTTTTCTTTTTTTTTGACACTTATTTGTGGTGTATAGGCGACAACTTTGTTAATTCAACACTATAGCCGCTACTTTCACTGTTTCAATAATTTTCTTGAGTTTCTGTCCAGCAGTCTGTATGTTAACAATGTGCCAGCAGTCTTTTTCCCTTCGCAGCCGATGAACACAACATAAACTAAAATAAGTAAATTCAGGGAAAATAAAAAGGTAGGCCATCTCAAAAGATAGTATACGGTCGTTTGCTAAGATTTTTAATTTGCAGGAATAGTTTGCAATAAACCACCCGCAGCTGCAGTCATGAGTGAACTACATAAGAAATTGAGAGCTGACCGTGAAGAAAGGCAGCGGCGAAAATTTCTTGCATGTAGGACGATCGTCACAGTCACAACTCCCCAATTAGTAAGCTTCATACGATACCTTTGCAACACCTATAGTTCCGGCTTTACATTTGTCCGGCAGTGCATGTGTCCTGACGTATTGGACATCAAGGAGGTCGTGTGTGTGTGTGTGTGTGTGTGCGTGTGCGCGTGTGTGCGTGTGCGTGTGCGTGTGCGTGCGTGCGTGCGTGTGTGTGTGTGTGTGTGTGTGTGTGTGTGTGTGTGTGTGTGTGTGTGTGTGTGCGTGTGTGTGTGTGTGTGTGTGTGTGTGTGTGTGTGTGTGTGTGTGAATGACGACCGAGAGAGTAAAAGCGATTACGAAAAACGTCGTCACGATGCTCCGCCACTCTGAAAAATATTTACGCCTACAAAATCGTTTCGTCGTCCCATGGCTACCAGCTGCACCTGTACGGCCATATGAAGCTATTTACTATACACTTAATATCGAGCTTAACAACACTGGAGGTAAGAAAAGGCCTCGTTAAAAACAATGTGTCAATTGCGACCACTTCGTCCGCATAGCGAAAGCTGACGGAGGGAATTGCGCGGTGGAGCTGGGAAATGTACTTCAATGACTCCACTGTCTGTCGTGCTTACCCTAAGCTTTACTCGGAATGAAAAGGTGGTGAATAACAAGAAACGTCTATTTGTTTATAGCTGCGACTCACTCTTTCCTATATTACACGTGGGGCTTAGAATTGAAACAACGTTACACCGTCTTTACGCAATATAATTTTTTAGGGTTTTGTGGTCAGGTATACCTCAATATAATGTAAAGTGGAATTTGAAAATCGTGCCTGCAGGATGCAGTAATACTACATATTACTCCAGAAAAGTTGCTCCAGAGGGAATAGTCAAACTGATGTGTCAAGCATACGATATAGTTGGGAGTGCGAGGAACATCACTGACTCGCCGACATGAATGCATAAATGGTACCCAATGAACCTATAAAAATAGTATTAGTTGACACGAGAGGCTGCACACGGAGTTGTTTTTCGTACCATTACGAAGTTTTTTTTTCCCTCGAAGTCCCTGCGCACATTTATTATGGTTCTCTTTTTCTACAATGTGCGTAAATAAGCTTAGAGTGCCGAGATAAAGCCGCTGCTTAAGTTGAAAAACTTTATGGTTCCTGTCTGGATAACTTCAGCCAAAAGTATGTGTGACGCTATATATATACGCTAGCCATGGTCTTGAGTCCGCCAGTTGGCTCGCCAAGGACTTACATAACAAACACTCACAGCGTGGTCTTGGGAGACGGCGAAAGAAGGTGTTAATAGTGCTCATCTATATCTCGCTAAATATCGTCCGCTCCCGTGCATCAGCCACGCACACATGAATGAGCACTTTGAAGTACCGCGACAACAACCATGGAATAATTTGGAGCCTAGCTTACCGAATGTCTTCTTGAACTATAAGCGGGAAAGCATACATACAGCGCCAAGTATTTATACAAAATAACTAGTTACCTGTTTTCCACATCCCGAAAGGCGAACATTTTTTGCATGCGTTAAATGCAAGACTCTCAGCGCGCTATGCATGCATAAATAAAAACGGCGTGCCAGAAAAGGGACATCCATTATCGCTTTTCTCATTCCTAATCTCTTCAACGCGTGCACCGTCCATTTTTCTTTCTCCTATGAGCGTCACTGTAGAATGCCGCTTCTCATTCGCGAGGCAGTGCCTATGCCGAACGTGTATCGCATGCGACGGAGAACGAGTACTCGGTTGCGTTCAGTGCAAAAGCACAAAACGAACGCATGCACGCGGCGGACCACGGCGAGGGCGAACGAAGCCAACCCACCCGCAGCTTATCCTGCGCGATATGTCCTACAAGGGCGACAATCGCAATCCACTCACTGCGACCGGTACGAGCCGTGAATACGCAAGCAGCATCTCCTTTTCTCGAACCCCTCAACGAACGTGGCTCTATACATCGACGCACACTCGAGCAAGGCATCCATACGCGCGCTACCGCGTCGAGGAGCAGTCTTGTAGATAGACGTGTGGGGTTTAACGTCCCAAAACCACCATATGGCTATGAGAGACGCCGTAGTGGAGGGCTCCGGAAATTCCGACCACCTGGGGTTCTTTAACGTGCATCCAAATCTGAGCACACGGGCCCACAGCATTTCCGCCTACATCGAAAATGCAGCCGCCTCAGTCTGGGATTCGATCCCGCGACCTGCGGGTCAGCAGCCGAGTCACCTTAACCACTAGAACACCGTGGCGGGGCGGAGCAGTCTGCGGTGCATGCGGCGCGATCGCTGACGACTACAAAAGTTGCTTACTCGGTTGGTCTGTCTTACTTAACACCAAAAGGAAAAATAAAGATACAGAACATGCATCGAACAGTATACGATGCGAGTTGCGTTCGATGCTCTCGAAGGCGTTATTCGAAGGTCGTAGGTGCGATTCCTGCTCACAGCAAGTTATTTTTTTCACCCACTTTTCTTTCTTCTTATTTACATTACATTGGTTCTAATAACATCCCCTATACATTCCTTGGCATTATTGTCGGTTAGATCTCATTATATATATATATATATATATATATATATATATATATATATATATATATATATATATATATATATATATATATATATATATATATATATATATATATATATATATGTACTTTTCTTAAAGGGGTACTGACACAAAAACCTTGACCTCGCGTTTTTTTGCTGCAATGCGTTGCTGGGGGCCTGTTAGTCATGACACGACACATTGTTTGCTGCAGCACTCGACAGATAAATAATTACAAACTTCTCATTATCAATCAGTTTCAGTTTGAGAGAGTTCTGAAAACTGGGCGGAACTGTCGCCACCTTGCGTGTGTAGCTCCTGACCACGTCAGCACACAAAACTGTGACGCACTTCCGCACGGTCCCCATAAAGAATTATTTTCGAATAGGAAACGGGACTGGAATGTCGCGAAACATATAACTTTCTAATGCGCCACGGCCACGCACTCGCAACCAGCTGCCGAGAAATATAGACTGCGGGAACTAACACGGCAAAAGAAAAATGGCGGCTATAACGTCATCTTAACTTGTTTTCTTGACCGTAGCGTGGTGACGTAAGGGAAGTAGGGGGTGACCTCGGGGTCACCTCCGATGGTGTCCATAGCGCTATGCAGTCGGTCACTCACGCAAACTTCAAAATTGATTCAAAATACCTTCCAAGCTATATTCGATGTTGATATCTTGCAGATCATCAACGAATGTTCACAAGAATCGACCCCGAAGGCTAGCTCGGCCCCTGAATTTTGTGTCAGTACCCCTTTAAGTTGTACTACACCGTTGTTTTGTGCACTTGTTCATCAAATTATTTGTTTGTAGGTTTCACGCTTTTTGCTTTTTCATTCTGGTATGCGCATTGCTTCACAAATATTCCACTATTTATGCTACTGCTCATCCTGGCATTTTTTTTTTTATATGTAACTCTCCCCGATGGTTTGGATGCTCGTATGCTGGGTAATCATCTCTATATTTTATGCATCCTAATTAACCTGCTATGTAATAACAAAACTGATTGATTGACCAAGTTAACATTGCCTATAGCCAGGCTCAAGCGCAGATACAGTGTATAAACCTCGGCAATCCAGTATACTTTAGTAACTTTCTTCTTTTCATTTCTAAGCATATACTAACTATCTATTTGAGATCAGTGGCGTACACAGGGGGCGGCACAACAAGCCCGTGCCCTCCCCCCCCCCCTTTTTTTTTTCGCCGTATACCGAGCGCGAAATTGCCTATTTGCCTGTCCGGTCCTCACTTCAGATGAGATCGGTGCCCCCCTCCTCCCTAGCGAAATTTGTGCCTATATACGCCTCTGCTTGAAATACATTAGCTTGAGAAACTTACGTGCGGGCATTGGTTGTGAATTTTCGCAACTTGATTTATTTATTTTTTGACACTTGCGCGAACCTTTCACACTTGTGGTCATCAAGCTAATACAGTGGCGTTTTCGTGCGCCCTCGTTCATTATCAACGTTTCTGGGGGCTTTCACTGTATCTATATCCTTGCACGAACCAAATGTTACACACGCTACATGAATGGTCAGCGAATTAACACCGAAAACAGAAATACGCACATTCTTAATTAGGCCCCGCCCTAAAGCGCTATATATGCGTAGTCAGAAAACCAAAGCATTTTTGTCTGGCCTGTTCGATATAGGAGGAATTTGCCCAGAGCTGATTTAGGGTGTAGGAGTATGAAAGAGGTTTCAGATCTCACTCATGGTTTTCACTTTCCAGCGCCACTCTTATTGTACATTAATTCTAACGATTCCGTCACGCAATTCCGCGCAAATTAGCGCTCGAGATAGCTGGCGTCGAGACACCGACGTGCCACGACGCATGGAGTATTGTCGCACCTGCGCTCTCATTATAGTATGTATATAGTCCACAGCATTTTGCTTTGCGACATTGTTCCATTATAGGTACCTTGCGTCGCTGTGTATTGCGGTTTGGAGACGTGTCTACGGCTGAGACATGCCTGCAGCCGCACACGCTCATGCGTATACGCTGTACACGTCTTCGCTTCTCTATATTTACATCTTGGTCGTTTACGTGCGACGCCATCATTATGTACACAGTGCAGCAGCGGGTGCCTCCTTTCCCTCTCTCTCAACTCACGTCGCCCGGAACAGGGACGAAGCCTAGCCTAGCCTGTGGCGTGTATACTCTTCTCCCTCTCCCTCGGAGTTTTTTTGCCATGTCCGCCGCCGTAGTCGCCAACGCGCATCGCAACGGGCCGCGCGTATCCCCTGCCGACCGCGGCGCTTGATCGATGATGTGAAAACGCAGCTCTCCACTCCCCGCCACCACCACCCGAGTGTTGTGCGCGCGCGCTTTTCGTCCACCACTGAGCTGCTTGCGCTGCCGCAGCCATTCGCGTTTCCTCCTGAGTGGCCCCGTCTTTCTTTTTTTTTTTCTCGGACCGCTGCAAACTGCAGGTGAACGCGGCTTCGATCTACGGGCGACCGACCCCCGCGCGTTCTTTCCAGCAGCGGCGTCTTCCCACACACGCGCGAGATCACGCTGCGAGCGTGCAGGTAGGTACGGGGCTACCGTGTTTTCCCTCAGGTAACAAGGACGGTGTACCTCGACTAGTACGGCGAGTCGGGCGAGTCAGTGCCTTAGCATGTCGCCACGTGGTCGTGACGGCATTCGAAACATTCAAAAACCGCACCAGAAGCGAGCGCGGCAATGGTCGAATGCGAATCGTGGCACGGACGAGGGACGAATAGTTCAACAACGCGAGCGCCACCTGTGGCACCCTAAATCAACTCCCGGGCACAATGTAAGACATAACCACGAAAGTAGACTAAACAGTTCTCATTTCCTTGCTTTAACTGGCACGCCACGCGGGACATGAGAGTGATACAGCGCACGTGTTGTCCAATTAGTCGTTCCTTGACTGATCCGCTGCACATTCAATCAAACATGTGGGTACCTTGTGTACGAATACGTATTGGTTCATTGTGTACCGCAGCGACATGACGTATACACCTGCCGTTGTCAGAAACGGTTAATGCTGCGAAGCTCGATGACTCTCACGTCGGTCGCATGTTAAATTAGGTGAAATGCAAAAAGACCTGTGTACTTCAATTTAGGTGAAAGTTACAGAACACCGAGTAGTTCAAGTTATTCTTCGGACTCACCCCCCCCCCCCCCTCCAAACACACACACCAATTATAGCAGGTCTTACAATCAAATCGTAGTTTTGGAAAGTAAAATATCAGACTTTAAGCAACTCACATGCGTGATCGTTTGATGCTTTGCTGCCTTCTGATTGATCGCCATAGCTTACGATTACCGCACAGCTGAGCAAATGAGTTTATCGTGCGCAATATCCTCGTGTATACGGTACACAAGGTTATAGATACGTGGTATAAGTGAACACAAAGTTCTGCAGAACTCACGCGCTGCATAAACTATTTCGTTTAGTTCGTAAGCCTTCTCCGCATACCGTACGTGTTAAATATGTGCGTTGGCTACACTACCTTTTTTGCCATCCACTCCAAATTAATTGCACATTGTACGAGTCAATATGGAATTGTATAGTGAAGTACCATCCATGTAGTTGTGCCAGCGAAGTCTTTTGAGGTCTCTCCACGGTGCCTCACGAAATGGGCACGAGATTCCTGCTCTCCTATATTCGATCATTTAATCGCTCTGTTATTGTGCGTACCCGAGAAAGTCTGAAATGTGCCCCTCTTATGAAAGACAGCATACGTCACCGACTACAAATAGTTCCGGCTACCACTATGCCTGGGAACGTATACATTATCATTCTGTGGAACTACGGAATTAGTGATTACCATCGATACGCCATGAACGTAGCACATTCATGACAGTCTGACTAATAATGATAAAAGTTGACTGATTATGAGCATGCGAGCGAAACTTCTTGTGCAAGAAATATTATGGGCTCAACATGAAATGGTCTTGTTGAATCCTTTTTCAACTTAGGTATGCAATCGTCACCGATGTGTGATCTATATCGCTTTTATTTTCCTTCGTTAGCATGACAAGTATGCCAACTGAAAAGGCATGAAACATTACATTACAAGTACTAACGCGTCTAAGACGCGTGATACATTAGAGGCAAGCTGTGTCAGGAGTGATTCAAATCAATTTTAACTACTTAATGTTCCTTAACATGCACGCACGTAACTATACGTGCATGCAGGGGTCTCATCGCGTTGCGCCTCCATAGAAAGCGGCTGAGTTGTCGGCACAAGTAGCCGCACAACTATAGTTCAATCGCCATATTACGCAGGCGTACACCAGAGTGGCTTACGCCTGTTACAGGAATAAAGACACAGAGGAGTCTCCGAAACAATATCCAGGGCACTCCAGTAGTATGTCGATCTGCGCTCTCCATCACGGATGCGCGCGCATTAAACCTGTTATTCTTCACAGTACATAATAATCAGCATTCCTTGCACACACGTTTGAGATGCACGCTTCCCATGCGTGAAGCAAGTTAACGTCCGCGTCCACCTCTGTTGTAACTTGGTCTTCATCAGCTTATAACAGACGACATTCATCATCGTTGTTAGTGCTCCTCACGAGCTAACGCTCACTCGAGGGCACGAAGCCGTCAGTTCTTTATTCTTTTCATTGTTCCAGTAACAGAGCGTTCCTTTCGGACGTGCCGTCTCTCGTTCCTGCACGACAGCCCGGTGTAGCCGGCGGACCTTGCGAGGTCCACCGCAACCTCCACTCCCTGGTCCTCGAAGCTACCACAATAGCATCATTTGTTGCTTCGGCGGAAGTATTACGGGCGAACTTCCCATGGCATTAAGCTTCTTCGCGCGGTCCTTGCACCTCGCGCGGCCGTCCCCGAGCGTGACGTCTTACTATAACGTCTCGACTTAACCCCGAAAACAAGCAGGTAGCGATGGATACGAGATGATGACGGACATTACGAAGAAGCTGGCGGTACGCTATTAGTCACGGCAATAGCACAGTGATAACAGCACTTAACTATTCCTCAGCTGTGAGACTTGCAGCGTATAAACGTAACCATAACATGCTTATTGCGAAGTAAGGAACTGATTTCGATGCCCACGACAACTCGGGAAACAGTCATTTTCTACATTATTCTACATCATATCAACATGCAGTTAAGCCGGAATCAGTCCAAAATTTGAGACATCACAAAGCACTTCGCAGTCTTAAACAATCAAAGTACCGTAAAAATGACAGCAGCTTATGTAACATGGAGATGTAGAAGTTCTACAGACTATAGGACTGTCAAGGTATGCAAGGTATGCATTGACCTTAACACTCATATCTGCGCCTGGATGATGGGTCTTGTTTAAATCATTGATGATTGCAGCTATAATTCAAGCATGTATACTATGGGTACTATAAAAAACGGAGAGAGTGCGCACATATGAAACTTAGGCGTTTATTATTTATTAAATTAACGAGACTCAAAGATGATAACAGAAAGAATTCGGTGTGTAGACCCCTCCCTCACGCTGACAGCAGCCTATATATATGAAGACCCTGAAAGACTCCCTTTGCGATATTGTTGTCTGTACGACTATAGATTCTCTTTAGAATTCGGTAACAGCCCACATACAAAAACTATCGCGAAGGACAGCTCGAATCAAAGCCCGACGAAAATATCATCTGCTGTAAACACCACATACGGCGTTACACACACGGGAGTACGTAGGGGTGGTGCAAAAAGAGCACTTGCCTCCTCTCCCACCCAACCCCAAACCATATCGGTGATACAACGCGAGTTGGCACAGCCCAAGACACAATCCTGCCTATACGTTCACGATTAGCAGACAGTAACCATGAAAACAAACACCAAATGGACAAAAGGAAGTCCCATTAGACGTCGGTGAAGAAAACGGAAACAGCGATGACGACAGCCAAGGACGATTAGAAAAAAAAAAAAAAAGATGAGCCTCGAGAGAAGTCAGCGGGCCGAGACGTGGACGGGGCGGCGTGGCCTTCTGCGAATCTCCGCATATGACGAATGACCACCGTGCGGCCGGCCGTGGAAGAGACGTGGTTCGAGGGTCGCCGAGTGACCGGCCCTCTTCTCCGATCGTAACCCCCTGCTGAGACGGCGGTCAAGAACTGGCCGAGCACAAGAAAGAAAGGGCCGTCCCTCCCACCGCTCCCCCCTCCCCCCTTTCTTCGCGGACTTGACATACGACCAACCGCAGATCGCGGAGTGGGCACCTTCGATGACCGCCATTTGCAATGGGCATGGGAAATGCGCCAGGAAGAACGGAACACCTACGAGACGGACCAGCGAGACGTTCAATGCACAATGAAAACTTCGTTCTTCCTTGACTTATTTCAACGCTAGCTGCCTAGTCCACAGATGCTCACGTACAGTCGGAATCGGAAGTTTAGAGACCATTAAGAGTTAGAAAAGTTGAATTTCTCAGAAATTTGCGAGTGCATTTGATCGAACTGGACAGCATACGTTGTACGCGCGTTTTGAACTACCCCCCCCCCCCCCCCCCCACACACACACACACACCTTTTTTTTTTCCTAATTTGATTTTCCTTTTGACCATTCGCCAGTGCAGGGCAGCAAATGGAAAATTGATCTCCTTATTAGATACTTGCCTTTCCTCATTACATTTACTTCTCTTTCCCTCTCTAGAGGAGGCCACAAATTGAAATTGAAGGCTACCTGCAGAACCAGCCGTATATACTCTTATTCACGTGATGGTTAAACGCGGGTCATACAGGAAATTAGATGGAAAGTGTCTGGTTTCCTAGCTATATCTAGCACTTTAAGCGGGACCGGATTAAGGGAGTCCACTGTACCTTTGTCTTGTGGTCCTGAAACGTCTGACGCGGGCTGTACAAATATTCTACTTTATTATTATTATTATTATTATTATTATTATTATTATTATTATTATTATTATTATTATTATTATTTCTTAATATTCCAATACTACTCACAACTCCCTGAATTCCGACGTATCTACAATATTTCCGTCTAAGTGTTCGTTTGTCAGACACCCTGCAAGATTTACAGTGTTTGAATTTATTTCTCGGATGTGTTTTGTGTGTTTTCTGCAACTATACACGCTTCACGTGTCTCCATATATGTCGTGCTCTCGGGCCACTCTGCAGGACCAAATGAACCGAAGGAAGTTAAATGAAGTGCACAAGATGTAAAAATGCCTTGATTTTGGCGACCTGGTTAAGCTTGATGGTGTTCCCAAAAAGCACAATAGATTAAAGCGACAGGAACACAAGCGAACGGAGATCAGCTTCCGTCCTATATCACGTGTGTTCTTTTCATATTCGTCTTGATTGATTTGTGGGGTTTAACGTCCCAAAACCACTATATGATTATGAGAGACGCCGTAGTGGAGGGCTCCGGAAATTTAGACCACCTGGGGTTCTTTAACGTGCACCCAAATCTGAGCACACGGGCCTACAACATTTCCGCCTGCATCGGAAATGCAGCCGCCGCAGCCGGGATTCGAACCCACGCCCCGCGGGTCAGCAGCCGAGTACCTTAGCCACTAGACCACCGCGGCGGGGCTTCATATTCGTCTTTCCAAACAACGTTCACATAAATTGTTGCCAGAGAGTTGTGCAGGAAACGTCACAATCTGTGTGTAGTGGTGCACGTTAAAGAACCCCAGGTGGTCAGAATTTCCGGAGCCCTCCACTACGACATCTCTCATAATCATGTGATGGTTTTGGGACGTTAAACCCCACATATCAGTCAATATGAGGCACACACAAGTTCTTGTCTGGAAGCTGTGCCTTCTAAACATGACGGTACAACTTGCAGACAAAGACTTGTGTATCGTGACACGAAAATTGGAATATGAGGCCGAGTTACGACATGATAATCACCAGGGGGTGAAAACTGAATAAATATTTGGGGTCCAGTTTTTCATTGGTAATATCCGTGCGTGCATAAGCGCGAGAGAGCCGGCATAATCACTACGACGACACTATAGATAAGCAGCCGCTGTGAGCATAAACATTTTTATTACTCAAAGGAATTTTACTATTACATTCAAATGTAGATGCATACACACAGAATATGAGATGATTGTCATATTTCGTCCAGTTTGACATAATAGATGAATTATATCGTGTACGCTGCTCCGATTATGCTTGTTCGGATAACAATAAAAAAGGAACCACAGTGTGTCTTATAACAAAAGAACACCTAAGCGAAACTCGGGATGAGCTAAGCATGTACGAAAACTTGTTTCAGCTAGACTGACGTGACACCTGGGGAGAGGGCAAAGCATGCAGTGTTTCGAGAGAGATCTCCTGGATGAGACAGAATTGGTACCAAACCCGAAGCTGCAGGCATGGGAGGAATGGTGTCCCCGTTGCACTGACGTCGTCCAAAATCTGCGTTCGGATGTAGTTACATCCCGACGCAGATTTTGACGCAGAGAAGCACCTATATATATATAAGGTGCTTCTCCTTCCTTCCTTCTTCTTCTTCGCTAGATGTCCGGTCTCTGTTTTGTATACGACATGCAGGGAAGAGCCGGCTGTTTCGGCTCCACTAACGTCGTCGGCTATTTGTCGCCTTTTTATTGGACCGATGGCGAGTATTGGACTTAATTTTTGTGGACAGTACCCGTTTTTATATTATAAACCCTTACTGCGTGACACGTCACCGTGACGACATTAGACGCCGACAAGTCGATACGTTAAGTGCAAAAGAACGACCGAACATGTACGACTAATTAAAATGCGGGGTCGTGTATCACGAATGAGCAGGGATTTCCTCATGTTCACAGTCGTCTGTACGTGTTATCTCGAAGCCCACAAGTCTTTCAAGCTTACGTTCATCCAGTGTTTTGCTGAGACGTGAACGCTGTTACAGGGGAGCAATCATCAGAACGGTTAACCGAACAAGTTGCCGTGCTTTCATCTTGAACGAATATTATACAGCGTGACAGAAAATGAGAACGAGAATAGGAACGACCGACTAGAGTTCTGACTCGCAACTTAAGTCTTATTCTGAAACAAAGCAGAATAAGTAGTATTTAGAAAAACTAATACAACAAACGACCATCATTTGCATGCACAAAATGACAAAAGAAGAAACAAAACTCCATATGGCTGGTGAGACAGGGTCGCGACGCAAGCTATATCCATGCGGTATGATACTTCATGCATCTGATAGTGCCAAAGAAGGCTGACCGATACGCTCGTCACCATCCAGTGACATGTAAAACGCTTCGATTATTTCCAGTGTGCGCTGAAGTATCTGTGGTAATGCATGATTTCAGTTCTATCAAAACATGGGTTACACGCGCCTTTTCAACAATGAATGGCGAAATGAGATCCCGTGCCTTTTTTTTTTACCATTGCGCGCATGCTCCTAGATTCTAATACTTAAGCACCGACTAGTTTGCCCAATGTAAAACTTACAGCAGGAACATGAAAGTTTGTATTCTAGATTAGTACATTATATATAGTTACGTTTTGTATACTGCAGTAGCGCAGTGCTGTAATCTGCCGTTCCTGCTCTCGTATTCGTTTTCTGTCATGCTATTATTCATTGATGAGGATGCAATAAGAAACAACACCCCTGGTATTATTTCATTACAGACTTTTTACATTAACTCATTCATGCAACGAGCGTGCATTCCATGGGTGATTCTACACTGTCCCCGCATTGGACTATAGCAAGTGGACAATGCGTAAACAACATGCATGTTCTTCTCGCCGTGCATGTATATACGCTTGAGGTAATGATAACAGGGGGGGGGGGGGGGGGCTGCTATCAGATTACTAACTCTTTCGCGCTGTCGCAAAGGAATTTCATTTATTTAACACGATAATCTAACGACTAATAAAAGCGGACCCCACAAACGCATTACACTGCCCTGCCATCGCCAATGAACTCACCGGCAGCTTAATCCGATTAACAGGCGCTCGTACACATGTATACGTTCTTTGACTTTGCTTTTCGATATGGTGGATATACAAACACGGAAGCATGAATTTTTGAATAATGCTAAAATTTTCACTGCAAAGATCAGCTCTTCCACAGAAGCACAAGGGAATATTTCGTGATATGTTCCGGTGAATTAAAGTATTCGCAAATTACTGAAGTTGGCGTTATTGCATCAAGTTGCTTCTATAGCCTTCTTATACCAAACCTACGGGCTCTACATTTCGGAAATATTAAATTAGGAGGAAATCACCCGAGTATGCCCAGCGCAACGTAACGTGATTCCTGCACATTTTTTCTCCTATCAGGTATGGAAAACTTGACTAAGCCTAATAATGACTTCAGTTATCAATGCACGCTGCGATTTTTTTTATGTATTGTCGTACGTCCGACAATGTCAGGAATGCTCACTCCCTTTATCTCGGAGATTAAGCAGTGGAGGGAATCAAAATATATGCCCCACCGAAGGCTAAAAAAACAAGGCATACATGCAAAGCTCCGTATAATTTCATTCTCAACTATATAGGGACCTGCGACTTCTCAGACCAAAACGAAACGCAGCAGTGAAACCAGCATCGATTTACATGAGACCTTTCTTTCTTTTTATTTTTCTCTCCACGATAGTCTCACAGGCCTGCCTTCTCCGGGCACAGAAGCCGCGTATGCAACGGTGCGCCCAGCGTCGCTAACGAAGCAAAAACGCCAGCGGAAGCGCTGGCAGCCCTGCTGCTGCTGTTGCTCGGCGTTTTTTCGCTTTTGGAAAAACGCAACTCGACGTGCCAGCCGAGAGATAGGAAGCGCCGCAGGCGCTATGGTTCACTGTCGGCTCTATCAGATCATCCGGGGCGGCTCTTTCGCTGCATGCAGCGCCCGGGTGCGGCTGAACGGCGAACTACGCACGCCGGCTGCGTGCCAGCCCAACTTCACAGCAGCCAGCTGGGTGTATCAGGCAGTCATAACTTATTCACGCGCGGAACCTGGTTTCGGAAGCCATTAATTTGAATTTAATTAAGGTTGATTGCGCGAGCGGAACACTTCCTTGGGAGGGCGCGGTGATAAGGTCGAACCACACACACCGCTCGCTCGCTGGGATTGCCGTATACAGATAGCCTTCGAGAGCACCGCCGGCACGCAAGAGCGGAGCTCGGGGTCCTGCCCGGATTTCTCCTCCTCTCGGCCGCCTATCTCGGAGCTTGGCTGCCACCGCCGCTGTGCGGGTATTTCTTTTCGCAGAGATACACGGGCTGGACTCGAGCGCAGAGGCCGTGTTTAGCAACGGGCATGCACGCCGTATATGCGTGTGAGGACTCTATACGCTAGACTGAACTCGAATCCTGCGCCTGCGGTTTTGGCGCGAAGCCGATTGCAACTCGTGCGTTCGTATTCCCGGAATCAGGAGATGCGCGCATGCATGCCGAAAACAGTGAGAATAGGACTGACAACAGCCTACACTCTAAGCCAAAACGGAGCAACAGGGGTATAGGGGTTGCTCCTTTCAGGGAGCAATTGCATTGCCACTCCCATTACTCTCCTAAAAGGAGTAACTGCAGAGGGAGGAACCGTTGCTCTCCTTTCAGTTCCTCCTTCGGGGGATGAACAGTTACTCCCTCCAGTTCCTCCCTGCAGACCAACAGTTACTCCCACCAGTTGCTCCCTGCCGACCAACCATTACTCCCACCAGTTGCTCTTCTAAGAGCAACAGTTACTCTTTACCGTTCCTCCCACGTGTTCGCAGTTACTCTCTGAAAACCAACTGCACATGCTTCCAGTTACTCTTTGGGGAAATGAGTATTTATCTCGAGTATGCTTGTCACACGCTTAACACATGGCGAGAGCTCCTTGGAAGAGCACTGCTTGGGTGCTTCTAACACAAAAAGTGGACAATATTGAAAGGAAAATAAATGCTTTATTGTTCTTTTTATGAGGCGACGTGTGACCACACGTAAAAGTAGACTTCGCCACACCGCAGCCAGCACTAAACAAACACATAATACATCAAAGGTTTTCTGCGTCATCCGTGGAAAAACAATCTTGAAATTCTAGCATAGGGCTGTCTGTGTCATCATTGGTGAGAGAAGGGCAACTTCTCCAATTCTGAAGAACTCAAGTTTCGCAGCTGGTGTTTCCACCACGCTAGCGCAGCAGAACGTCACCGCAGGCATATTTGAAGCATCTCATTCCTGCAAGAAAAAAATATAAGTGTGAGGTTAAACATGCCAGAATCAATTCATAACAATGAGTCACACACACTGCAGCAGCGCTTACATTCTAGGATGTCTACTGCAAAACGAAATGTGAAAAAAAGGAAGGTTCGGCCAAACGTTACTTGGCAAGCCATATAAATGCTGATGTGGTAGACGCTCTTCACATGATGTCTCAGACAGCAATATTCTGGAAGAAAATGTGCAGCACCTCAACAAGGCATATTTGTAGCAGTTAAAGATACCCTTAGGTTCAGTTAACTTGTTTCCTATACACAGCTGAGTGACATTTCTATGAGCCAATTCACCAATGGGCATTCTAAATGAGGTCATGTGTGTGGCAAATAACACGTACTGTCCGCTCATGTTAAAATACTTATTTAGCTCGTGCACATAGTTGCTCTCGATTCTACTGTTCTATCATACGCTGCTGCGTCTTGAATTGTGCAATACCTGTAGGCACAAGCCAAGCATGCAAAGCCTGCTTGAAAGCAACCATTTGCAGAGGCCACATGATAATCTTCAGTATATTTCTTTGTACCTGACGCAAACGGCTGGACAAAACTATAGACAAATAAATGTAGACCGTGCTACCTTCAAAAAATGCTTTAAATTGAGAAAACTAGGGTGCATTTGTTCACTCGGTTGACGAGTCACAGCCACGAGATATGTAAACGAAGCAATATATCAATATATCTTAAGGCATGCACAGATATTCTGATTCTTTGTTTGACAGTGTCACAGATAGCTTGCCAATACATATATATTTGAGAGCAACAAGATGTGAAACTTTTATTAGCTCAACGTCTTGTTGGTTCACAGCCAAACAGGTTACTGCTTGTTAGACAAATTGGAATAAGCACACCATGGTTTCCAAAAAAAAAAAAGCATTATTAGAAGTTAGCTCCCGGTGTGAATGTCTGCCTATTTATTTTGTACTGCCTTCTACATGTGCCACAGAGACATTTGTTGAGGATGTGCTACCAGTCAAGCCAAGATCGCATAGTTGGTCAATGTGATGGAAATACAAACATTAGAAACACTGCCACCTCTAGTAAGAGCATAACACTTCAGTATCTTGGACTAGCAAAGAGGTGCACAGGAAAGTTAAGCCCACTCTTGTGAAACTTTGAACGCGACTATTTCAGAGTGGGGGAGGTCAACATGCTGTGGCACTTTTAAACCCACGAAACATCTGCAGAAAACAGGGTAAAGGCAAGTCAAGAAACGCTGTTATGAAGGCCTGCGCATGGACAGCTTTGTGAATCTAGGCCCAAGTGTTATGCTTTGTGCAAGCCAAAATCCATGTAAATAGGGAGAGCATACTTTTAGGAGTACCAGCGTAAACAAATCTTGGCAGTTGGCTTTTTAGTACAAACAGCAATCCCTGCAATGAAAACATAAACATTTTATCTTAACGGTAACAGTGTGAGCACACACACGGGCCAGCGGAGCCATGTCGAATTGTCAGTGCCAGTGTAACCATGTGGCATAATGAACTATTCTCTGGCCAACACATGCACAGTTTGCCCCTAAAAAGCGATGCTTTCATATACGTAGTACAAAAAGTCTGCACTTACCAAAATTCACTTGCTTTCTGTACTTTATCATCGTTGGGAGCATCTTTATCTGCAGTATAACCAAATTTGTGTCATATCCCTGAAAAAAAAGTAAAAGACATGCATCAAATATTGTTTCATTTGGTAGCAGTGAAGTCAGGTTAAGAACAGCCAAGTGGGAATCAGCCTAATTATGTGCATGCGGCAAATCCCAAACGGCGTTATTGATTGAGGTTGTCGAAATTTTCGTCGATTGGTATTAACGTCGATATGTGACTTCAACGGCATGCCAAGTTTTCACAGCGCATAAAGATTTCATGATGCAGAATAATGACAGCGCTAACGAGAACATACAGCATTTATGATTGTCTTTTACAATATTCAGTTTTGCTAAGGTTTTGCATCACTAAAGAAATCTGAAAGATTTGGGTCATTCCTCCTCCAATTGTTCTGTCAATATGTAAACAGAACATGTAAACTGCTCGCTTGATGGTGGGCTTATAAAATAGTACGTTCAGCGCAGAGGTGAAGCAAGTGACGCAGTGATGTGGGCAGATTTTTTTTTTTTTAGGCGTGTGGGGAGGGGGGGGGGGGGAGGTCCGCTTATCTGAATAGGCCCGGCAAGCGAATATGGTCGTCAATTTGGGCTCCCTACGCCCGGCCTAAAAAATTCTGTGCGCAACCGCCTGGCTATGCCAGTGAAGTGAGGCGACAATGATTTGTTTACTTACTGATTTACATACACTTTACATCTCTAAAAAATGCGGCCCAAGGCCCCAACACTCAGCCGTTAACATTACATAAAGCCAATGGTAGAAAAGTGCCAGTATGAATGCAGCTACAACCCCGCCCCAATGTTTCTTCAAGCGAGGTAGTGTTGCGGAAATGAACTTTTAACTGAAAAAGTACACTGGCACTGCAGTGGTGACAGGGGAAGCAAGAGGGTATGCAGGCGGTAATAGAGGTAATTTAGTCCGATACGGCTAGCAATAGATACGGTGAATAAGAGCAAATCATTTCTCTTTCAATAGCGCAACCACTCAACAATGTATTGTAAGAGCATTAAATGTTGCTGGAAATGCCACTCACCTGCACGCTGATGCATGCACAGTCCTTTGTCCGACGAGCGAACAGGCTTGCAGATAGCTGAAGACGTGTTTACGATGTGTTTGTTCCACCCAGCAGCAAAATCCACAACTACTTCGCGCTCCATAAAGATAAATATACACTAACCTTCATCACGAATAAGTAGAAACGCAAATCTGCGACACACACACACGATCAAAACATAGCTCACACCTCGCACGTCCATGTGCTCGCCAACCACAGACCATATGAAAATGAGTAAGTAGTGCGAATGCGAACCTAGTTGCGCCGAAAAAAAAAAAGAAAACGTCGAGCAGTGGCAGCACAAGCGTCAGCGCAATAATTTCAGCGTGTTCTCCTAATACAATTATAAAAACAAACTGAGGTACACTAAAACTCATAAATAAATATAAAAAGTTGAGTGTAATTTTTATTTAGTGCTAGTCAACATAAACACTGAATAAAAATTACTTTGTAGCTTACATCGCTTGCTACACTAGCGCCACACTTGTCGTGCGGGCGCAGATGGCGCAGATTTGTCATTCTGCCCTCAACCTACACGGTGAAGCGTGCTACTAAGTGAATGGCTGATGAGAAGCGCGTCTGGGTCCGCTTTTTTTTTTCTTCTCCGATATATTTGGGCGGGGGGGGGGGGGGGGGGGGCTTCTTATGCACGTGTTTCGGTGCTTGATCGACTTTGACGCCCTTACTTCGCGGACGAACGGCGTGTCTAGGCTTTTTTTATCGTTGTTTTGCACGTGTTTCGGCGTTCGGTCCGCTTTGACGTGCCAACTCTCCATTCTGCTGCTGCCTGTGTTAGGTATTTGCCGTACTGTATTCTCAGGCCTTCTGTGTTCAGCCAGCGCTGCTATCTTATTATCTACGGATGCTAAAATAAACCACTGTTTTGGTTTGGTGAAGTTTGGCACACAGAACAAACAATAATCTGGCCCATGAATATCAATGTGGGCGGCATGCATATTTGTGTGCGGTGTTCTGCCGGGGAGTAACCGTTGCGTGACGAGAGCATTTACAGCGGTTCCTCCTTCCGTTGCTCCCTTACAAACTTAAGATGAATACAGTTGCTCCCCCATTCTCGAACAAGTCGGCCATCTTGTTCCGCTTGGTCTTTTCGGAGAGTAACAGTCGGTCTGAAGGAGTAAAAACAGCCGTTGCTCCCATTTTGGCCATTTTTGGCTTAGAGTGTATGAGCTTTGGGTACTGTTTAAGCGAGCTTAAGTGAAGAACAAGAGTGTGTGATGCGAAACCTTTTGAGGTGGCCAGACCTTTTGCAGCTCTTAGTGAAAAATGAAGCATGAAGACGGACATGCGGAATAAATTAACTCAAGGTTTTTCGCTGCTCATACGCTTCGAAATACCACCCACCACACTAATTTGGCTCGACTCGGTTATATACTAGGCCTTTCAAGAAATGTAGGTCATGTCTTTAGAAAAATGGTAAAATGGGGTGTTTGCTTGCTGTTATCATAATGGCTTTCATACTGTAGCTGTTTACATTCTAAAATAGTTGAATACATCACTTGGGAGAATATTTAGGAAAGTTCAATAATTAAATTTTAATTAGCGGAGTTATGCGGTTATGTGACGATTTAAGTCATTCATGCTTTGATATTTCGAAAAAAAAATCGTCTTCTAATAATAATTGCGAAGTAATAAAATTCTTCCGAATTTCGGCGACACCGAAACAGAAACGCGGAAGAGAAGAAGTGAGCGTCGTCATATCAAGTTATCAACCGACTTCGTTTTGTGGGTGAGTGGGCGGCGCTTGCAATAATAGCACGCATGACGCACATACGTTAACGAACGGGGAAGAACTGCTCCTCTGTAATCGTTGTTATGAAGAGTGACGTCATTCTAGTCGCCTGCTTGTTGCGCTCGTCGGTGCTTCGGATTCGGGGTATCGATCGCCTTTGAACTTGCCTGAATTTCATTACGCCACAGTAATTATTAGAGGCCACCTCTTTTGTGTCTCGAAGCTTCGATGGGGTTTTCGCACGACGAATTTTCATTTTCGCATTTGACACTACCGCATTACTCTGCTAATTCAAAAGCTCGTTAATATAGCCTTGTTCCAAATTATGTCTTCACCCACAGATACAAGCCGCTACATGAAAAGCAAATATGAATACAGCGAACAAATATCGCACTTTTTGATTTTTGGTAGATATTGGACACGTTTCTTGAAGCACCCTGTATAATGATACAAATTGGTCGACGTTGGTTAGGCATAGTTGGTTTTATGTCTTGCCAGTGTTTATGCCCCATGCACAGGGCACAGGCAAGGTGGAATAAACTTTATTTGGTCCTGAACCAGGTCTGACACCTCCCGAAGGTGGGTCTACCGCAGATGGTGGCCTTGCCCACGCCGCTGTACTGGAATACCGTGGCACCCAGGCCGTCCACATGCCTCCTGGACTGATGAAAGCTGGACTGAGACCTCGGAGCTTGTAGATTATTTCTCATGTCTCAAGCGACTGCCATTAGTGCAGGTTGGCAGATGATCAGCTAAGCGATATACACGTTCACAAACTCTGTGGAATTTTAGTGACTAATCCTGGCAATCAAGCTCACAAATGAGAAGAGCTGTCGCGATAGAATCGGTCACTTATACTGGCAGTCCTTACGCGAAGAACAATCATCGGCGACATTTCGCAGAGGACTTGGATATACTTCTGTAACGGAAAACCACAGTGTGCCTCGGTATGCCTGTATAGTGAATTCCAAAGTTACGCACGGGCTTTAATTGACGCAAATGCGATGAAATAAGGAACATATATACCAACTGATTCTTAAGCAAACCTGTAGTGCAAAGTCTTTTGGCTTTAATTTTCATCGACTGTGTTCTTTAGCGTGCACCCTATAATGCCTGAGTCACAATTAATGAATAACCGGTGATTTCGGCTAATACTGGCAAAAATAAAAGAGCCAGCCTCCGTCCGCTTCGTGATCTGCCTCGACCACAAAAACATAGATCTGAACGTTAAAATAGTTATATCCTAATTACTTTGCAATTACACGTGAGAAGAATTTTCAGCCGGTCATAAAGGACATCAGTACACTGAACGTTTATGCCAGGGCTAAAAAGAGAGTGAGAGAGAGAGAAAGGAAAGACAGGGAGGTTAATCAGAAGGAGACTACGGTTCGCTACCCTGTGCTTGGTATAGGAGAAAAAGGGTGTAAAAGAGTGAGAGAGAATAAGAAGAGTTGATGACAGTATAGGAAACAAATGTAGAGACTTGGGCACTATCCGAGCACTATATATGAAGCAGCGCTGTCCGCGAACAGTCACAGCTTATAACAACCGCATCAACGCCTTCAGAGAACCTCGTGATGCATACCGGGTAGGACAGGGCCCCCGGATTTCGTCCTTTGTCTAGGGGCCAGGGGCTAAGAAACACTTGCAAAAGTGAAGCGTTGTCAATTCGACCTTTGTTTTACGGAACTCGAATTATGCTCCAATATAAACGTACATACGACGTATTGGCGTGTTATGATCCTTGCGAAACGGTTCGCTCAATTGCGATTGGCAGAATTCGGATTCCTATTTTCGCAGTCATGACATGGAGTCTTCAGGCCTTGAAATGTCTTTTCTTAAGGTATTCAGAGCCATTACTCACCATGGAGAGTAACTTCGTGGAAGGAGCGCAGCAACATTCATTAGAGAGCAAAACATGCAAACGTCCGAACATACGCAAAACGGCAGCAGTTGCACCTATAGCCGAAACCTCACAGCATGGTTAAGCCTAAACGACAACAAAATTACACGAAAATCTTTTCAATGAATAGAGCACGTAACTAACAAATCACGTCAGCCCAGAGTGTCCCTCTTTAACCGAACTCACTCGTCTCGAAAAACAAATACATAAACAAGAGCACGCACGCCAACGCGCGCTATTTCGGAAACAAAGCAAAAAAGCTCAAGACGTGCCTCATGCACGCCGCCGAATATGTCCTTGCGTTCTTGAAAGAAATACACTTTCTTAGCGCGCAGGGAACGTTTCTAAAATGAAGACAGGTAGGACGTTTCTTCCGTGCTCGATTCATACACTAAGTCTCGAACTCACACGCACGGCAAAAAAACAAAAAAACAAAACAAAAAACGGCGCAGCACGGTGTTCTCGTTGCGTGCTCGCCTATAGCCGCGCACCGGTCTAGGTCAGATACATGACAGGTAAGAGACGACGGCGAGGAATACGTCGCCGACGACGGCAAACCAAAGACCATTTACGAAAGGACGAAAAAGAAGCCTGTAGGGAGGGCGGAGGAAGAACCTTTCGTTGTCTTCTTCCGGTGGCAGCAGCTCGCTTTTTTTTTTTTTTCCCCAAAGCGCTCGGTTGGAAGCAGCACGCCAACCGGGCATTTAAAGACGGTCGACTCTCGGCACGAAATACACGGCAGCAGCAGCAGCGCCAACAGCGGCCGGCTACCGCTTTAATCCCACGCAAAAAAAGAAGAGAAAAGGAAGAAGCAAAAAATGTTACGATACTTTCAACAGAAAGTCGCTGGCACAGCGAGAAGAAGGCGGCCGTAGAGAAAGGAACATCAGAAGAACAACAGTATAACGACGGCGTCCAAAAGAAGGAAGCGGCGGTAGCAGCGAGGAGCGGCTGGAACGTTGGAAATAATTTTTTCGCTGGCGCCAACCCTCAGCGGTGACGGTGGAGGGGAGAAGAGGGGGGTGGAGGAGGGGGTGGGGGACGGAGGAACCACCACCGCCTTTGCCGCTGCGTCAATGCCACGCTCCCAGCCCATTGTTGTTGTCTTCTCAAGAGCTTCTTCCTCAAGCGAGTTCGGCAGCTCCTGGCTGGCCGCTGCACTTTGGCTGCGCGAGTTGGGCCGTGGTGCCACCATTAGGAGCCGGAGCCGCCCTCTTTTGTTCTGTTCGCCGTTCGCCACGCGGTGGAGCAGAGAGCGGCCGGGCATCGTCCAAAGGAAGGGCTGCACGCTGCCGTGTACGTTTACGTTTATGCGCTTATGTGTTTTCTACAGCGCGAAAACGCTTTCTTCAACTTGATCGACTCTGCTTCGCATGCCTCTCTTCCTTCGACGTTCCCTCCTTTTCTCTTTGTTATTATTTTATTTAACTATAGGGAAGGTTCACCTCGTTTTTACAGGGCCCCCTTTTGTTTCGTCGTACGCTGCCGCACGGTACTTTCCTGCACACGTGTTGAAAACAAAAACAAAAACAAACAAAATATAACACAGGGCACCCAGGTCCCAGACAGACCTTGGTAAAGAGTTTATTTTTTTCAAGCTTCACGTGTAAACAAGCGTGCGAGCGTTTTCGATGTGGGAGCAAGTTACGCAAGTTCCGAAAAATTTGAGCACGGAGTGGGAGACGTGCAAAAAATAAAAAAAGAAGAAAGAAGAAAGTAACTGCGGTGAGGAAAGGCGGAGGCGTTAAGCGCTCACCGGCAAATCGTCCTCGGTCCTTTTCTTCTCGACTTTCTATCTTTTTTCTTTCTTTCTTTCTTTCTTTCTTTCTTTCTTTCTTTCTTTCTTTCTTTCTTTCTTTCTTTCTTTCTTTCTTTCTTTCTTTTTTAGTAAAGAGGAAACGTAACAAAACAGCGTTTTCAGTCCGCTAATTTCTTTTTTTTGGCAGTTCTAATCCTAACCACAGAGTGCGCACTAACATTTCGAAAAGCTCGCAAAGTAGCGTGATAGTGGAATGCCGAGTCTTTCACGTTGCGTTCGCGGGGTGTGTTTAAAACGCTGGAATTCGCCGCCCCGCCCGACGAGGCAGGAACGCGTTTAAAATAAAGTAATAATAAAGCGGAATCCTTTACAGCGCGCACGCTAATTATACCGCTCCGAATGCAGCGAATGCGCTATAATAAGGCTTTGGGAAGTTGCAAAACTGTACACCCTCTTCCAATCCCCCCCCCCCCATTTTTTTTTGCAGCATTCCCTATAACATGAATGCTCAAAGTGATGCACATCAATTGCACCGACGCGACGCAAGTACACTTGGCATGCGCGTCGACGTATACGAAGTTTTGCAGAAATCTCCGGCATGCGACGCAACTGTGTAATCACGCGAGTTTGCATTAAACTATGCTTCTCACCTGCAGGGTGACAGTGCATGCGTCTCCAAAAACAAAAACAAAAAACAAAAAAATCTCAACTGAAAATCTGAGGAATCTCGCCTCAAGCATAACAATAGAAAGAACCCTCCTTAGTTGCTATGCGTTGACAAACAAAGCAAATATAATTACGAGGACAGCCCAAAAACTATGCGAATAATTGAACGTTACCTGTGCTGCGCCAAGTTTAAGTCATCAGGCGCACCTGCACAAATGATTCTCGAGTAACTTTGTCTGCCTTGCAGGGCCACAACGCCCGTTAATGAATACACTTGCGTTGAAGTCAAGCACGCGTTATTGCAGGCCGATTTCTATCTCCGACATACTTGCAAGAACTTACATGACGCAATTATTGCAACGTCCCGTATATATGTGCAAGTTGTGAACAGCTATGACCCAATTCACATATGCATTATACACGTTTATTCAATCAAAGCAGCTATTCTATGTTCATGTAGCTACACGAATGTGGATTGATACGGATAAGAGAATGTTACATGCAGGATTAAAGCGGCGCATACGCCAGAGAGAAAGAGATAAAGATGCAAGGAAAGGCAGGGAGGTTAACCAGACGCACATCCGGTTTGCTACCCTGCACTGGGGAAGGGATAAAGGGGAGAAAAGAGGTTGCAGAAAGATGAGAAGGTACACACAATCACGAGCACGCTTGGGGAGCACACACAGTCTACCGGCGGTCGCTCAGGTTTGTTGACTTTAGGTAAAGTATACAGCAGTGCTTTAGTTGCTTTCTGCGCAACTGAGGCAGATGCCCAAGGTCCTTATATATTCTGCACGCAAAATGGTCGGGGGTCAAGTCGATTCAAAACCATCCGGAGCTGGCATCACTGTGTGTCGTAGCAAGCGCAGCTGCACAGGACGTGTTCGATGGTCTCTTCAGCTCCGCACTAGTCGCATGTAGGAGTGTCTGCCATACCAATGCGAAAAGAGTCCACCTTTGTAAATGCAACACCCAACCGGTGATTCTGGCGTACGCCAGAATCAGCGCACATTTTCCGACCATTCGAGGTCTGCAACGGAAGGTCTAAGTTATAGGCGCATTCTATTTATTATCACTCCTTCCTGTCTGTCTCTCTCACCTTATGCAATTTCATTCACACCACCTATCTTCGTTTAGCTTTATATAACCTTTAAATGAGTATTCCAAATAGAAAATCGTGCTGTGGTATAGGTATGACCTTGCGTGCAGAACAGAATACAAAAATCCCTTTCAGTGAGACGGGAGATCCTATCAGTCACTGCTACACGCAGCGAACGATTAAAACCGGTCAAGATTGCGCACCGAAACTCCTCGCGCGACGGGCTTCCCTGCCGCACCCATGAAAGAGCTAGGAGCAGGCAATAATAAAGCGGCACTTTCGAATGCCCTGTTCTCATAAGTTTATTCCGGCGTCCGGTCGTTGAAGTGTCGCGTAGCACAAGTGGGTGGCACAAAAGTTGCGCGAAACTACACGAACTAACCCTACTACCCCGCGTGTGTTGGACCTTCTCCAATTCCAAACTAGAGCTCTACAGAACTGTGCTTTGCAGATGCAGAAGACGCGCCGCAGCGCCCACACTGTGTGAACATCGCCGCGCGCCGCCCTGGCGCGCTCTAGGGGGTGCCCGTATATAAATTAGCGAGCACGCTTTCGAATTTCAATCGGAAGCGTGGGGAGGGCACAGCGACAGCCGCCGCTGTAGGCGACAGGTGAGCAAAGGGAGACCACCCCTGTACGCCAGCCCGCCCCGTTCAGACATTGGCTGCGTGCGACAGCGCGCCAGCTTGCTCCTTTCGCGTCTATGTAGTCCATAGGTGCACCGCCAAGTTGGTTTGGTCGCACCTCACGGTTCAAGTTCTTTGAGCGTCGGGCAGCAAAAGTTTGCAAAAGAATAGGAGTTTAAGCGCGCGTATGCTGAGGCTGCACGTGAGCTGTGATTCGGAACGCTAAAAGAACAAAAAACAAAACAAAAAAAACAATAGTGGCTTACGTTACTGAACAAGCTGACATTGGTATAGTTGAGGTTAATATAAAAAACAACAGTCAAATTCACAGACCACACACTGCTTTGTATAGTCTCGCATGACCCCTTTAATGTTCAGCTGTGGACAGCTCCTTATAGCTGTCAACATGCTACACGATAATGTTCATCTGAGCTATCTTTGAAAAAAAAAAACAATGTAAAAGAGGAGCAGATTACGCCGTTCTCACTTTACGTCTGTTTGCAGTCTGCAGTGATAAAATATAAACGACGACACAACGCCCCTCAACGGCCAAACCTTTGCAAACCGTTAACCTGCATGCCACCGGGAATCGCCACCTGCGAGGTTTGCATACGTTCAGAGAATAGAATTCTCGCAGGTTTTTCCCAAAACCAGCTCCGGCGACTGCAACACGACTGAAAATGTAGTATATCAAAACATATTGACACACACACGTGTGTGTGCATGCATGTATCTACATGTGTATGTGCGCGTGTTATAGGAACTTGCTGGTCAGCTGGCTTCGCTGAAATTATGCTTTCTACTGAGGCAGTGTTGAGTTGCGGGTTTGCACTCCTCATGCGTGATACGCGCCACGCCCTTTTTATCTTGTTGAACGTCGGCACACATTCTTTTTCGAGAACAATTCTGCCATAGAGTGTTTGCCCAAAAGAGCCTACAAATTCGAGAAGAGAGAGATAACAGTTAAGTGAAAGATAGCGAGGTCAAACGGAAGAAAATTTTCAGTTTGCTATACCCTGAACTAGCGAAGGGGTAAGAGGGGATGGAAACGTAAGCAAGGTAAGAAAGGAAATAAAAGGTTAGGAAAAAGTATTACAGTTAGAGAAAAAAAACACACGTACACACTTAAACACACGAGTGTCATAGTCGCGTAGCGAGTCTGATTGAGCGCAGGAACCAACGCTTTCGTCGCTTTCTAGTTGGAAGCTCGAATGCTCCGGCATCCCAAAATTCGGGCAAGTGAACACAGCGAAGTGTGCTGGAAATGGCGATAGCTATAGCGAATGCCCGTCACCACTAGTCAATTAAGGCCACATCAACGCGTTCCAATATTGATAAAAATGTGCGGATGAAGCAGAAAAAAAAATGGAGTCATTTCGCAACTGTCCCCTATAGAGAATATAGTTTACATCAAGGAGCAGAAGAACAGCTGCGTTGCTCCGAGCTTTGTCGCATTATCTATGATCGTCCTTTGGTAACCTTATATTTGAAGCTTCACCTGAAACCCCATAGTTGATAATGGCGCTCAATGTGCCATGTGGCAACGTTCTCTGCTGGGCATCTCGGAGGTACGCAGTTGCTGCCATATAGGGACGCAAGCGGAACGCCATCGCAGTATGCGCACGTATAAATATATGTTCTGTTGCAATTCAAAGTAGCGCTCCTCTTTTCCTGGCTTTATATACATTCACTTCACGCAATAAACAACGCAAAAATAAAAACGTCCACGCTGTGAAGCAACCGGCCTCGACCGATGAGAAGCCGCTCCAACTTTTTTTTTTTTCGTGGGGTCGCCCGGGCCTATTATTTTTCGTTCCATCTGACGGCCGAGGCGAGATTAAAGTCAATTAATCATGGTAATCTCCGACGAAGCGGTCGCTACGCTGGGCGAGGCACGGCCGCGGCACTCCGGTTGTGAGCGCACCCATGCATCTCTGTCGGAGAGAGAAACAAAAACAAAAACACACGCAAACTCAGAAATGCCCCCCTTTTTTTTCCTCGCTTGTTTGTTTTCTTCTTTTTTTTCGGGGAAATCGATTTCCACCTGCCGAGTTCGAATGTTGCCACCCTACCCCGGCAAGGGTCATTTGTAAAGCGCGCTGACAGTCGGCGCTGCGAATAAGGACGGAACGACGAGCGCGCGCAAAACTTTGCGTCTGTGTGCGTATAGCCTCCAACTGCGCGATTGCATGCGAGGACAACCGAGCGGCCAGCACCGCGCTGAACAGACTTCTCTGCGTGCCAGCCACAGCGCGAGTGGCACTGGAGGCGCGCGTTATAATTGTATTCGCGTGTTTTGCCGGGACCGCTGCGAGCGCCTGCTTTGCATAAAGAATTCAGAACTGCATGCTCTCGCACAGGCGCTCAAGAGCGAGCAAAACTCTGTGGACGCAGAGTGATGGCTAGCGAAAGCGTAGGTATATAGAAAGTTGGGAGTGGGTGTTCATAAAGTGGGTGTTCATATATATATATATATATATATATATATATATATATATATATATATAGAAGAATATTCCTGGCTAACTGGTTTAAATATATGAAGTAAGGTCAAAGTGAAAAACGTAAACAATATTTATTCTGAACATTCGGCCGCGGACCGCGTATAACGTCAGTACAAAGCTACACTTTAAAAGGTACAGTGTACCGCCTTTCTTTGCCAGAAAGCTTTCCTTCAAGAAATTCTATAACACGAACAGAAAACTTGGAATACATCGGGGCGCATCGGTACCGAAAAGTGCGCAACTCCGAGTGCGCCCAGAAATGTACATAAAGTAGAGGCAAGCCCCGTTTCCGTCGTAAACACACATTCAGGCTGATGCCAAAGAATGTCTGCTCAAATTCTTCCAAAACATACGCCTTTCAGCACAGGGTGATAGCAAGACGAATAGGACAAAGAAGAAAGAAAGAAACGTTTCGAGCTGGCCGAGCTCTGGGACAAAACCTAATTTCCTGCGTCATTTAAAATTACGTTTTACCCGGTTTCCACGAGGTATATACGCAACGCGGGATGGCTTCGTGGCGAGGCTGCAGGTTTCTTGCTCTCTTGTTTGAGTTAACTGTGCGCGCGTGCGTCATGCAACCGATGCACGAGAACACGGAGCAGTGAAGCGGGAAATCAATTTCCTTTGTTTCGACGCAGGCGAGCGCAGCGCCGACAGGAAAAATAGCAGGCTGTTATGCGAACCAACCTTTTGTTTAGAACTCTTGTTTTCCCGTTTGTGTTCCGTGAATGGGGAGGAGAGCTCGAATCAAAGGGGTGATAGCGCGGTGGCAAAGGGATATGGTAAACAGGAAGTTTTCATGTGACGTCAAGGTACGTCATCTTGTTTTGCGGTAAGATGATTTTTTTTTTTTTTTTTGCTATGTCGTATACGGATGTGATAGGGCGACTTGGCCCATACCCATTCTGTAGGATTGGCCAAGATTTCGTAGTTTTAAATTAATTAGGTAAATATTTTGAACGTTGTTGAATGATAAAGAACAATTAAATAACCAAAAAAATTCTTGAAACACAACATCATCGTATTTTTCACTTGCTTGTCTTCTCTTCTGTTTCACAGTAACATATAGACGCAGTGGCATGGTGCTATCGCATACCATACCTGGGACATTATCATGCAATTTGTAAAAGTCATGTCTGAACAAGATTTGATGACTGCATATAAGAAATATATCGAACATCGACGCTGATCTGATCTGTCCGAATGACACAAAGGCGGGCGCCGACACGGATGCCCCATCGAACACGATATTCGACCGTGGGCGTTTGGCATCCCTCCGTATCGAAGACGAGTGATGGAAAAAATCACAAGAGAAAAGCTTCACATGACGTCATGATGACGTCAAGAAGCACCGAAATTTGTGACGTCGCATGACTTCATCGGGTCTCAATGTATCACTTGGTCAAACGGGGTCCGATCACGGAGTCAGTGCGAAACCAGGTATAAGGCACCTGCGATTTTGAAGGCTCTGAAGAACCACGTTAGATGCCGAAAGATTTCAAAAGGCGGAGGGGCGGCCTCAATAGTGTGTTCTAATACTCACCGTAGGCGGGTTATTAAAACAGCTAAGTGGACGGCGGCCATCTTTAGTCCTATTCTAATCCTCCCACACTCTAAGCCAGAACGGAGCAACAGGGGTATAGGGGTTGCTCCTTTCAGGGAGCAATTGCATTGCCACTCCCATTACTCTCCTAAAAGGAGTAACTGCAGAGGGAGGAACCGTTGCTCTCCTTTCAGTTCCTCCTTCGGGGGATGAACAGTTACTCCCTCCAGTTCCTCCCTGCAGACCAACAGTTACTCCCACCAGTTGCTCTTCTAAGAGCAACAGTTACTCTTTACCGTTCCTCCCACGTGTTCGCAGTTACTCTTTGAAAACCAACTGCACATGCTTCCAGTTACTCCTTGGGGAAATGAGTATTTATCTCGAGTATGCTTGTCACATGCTTAACACATGGCGAGAGCTCCTTGGAAGAGCACTGCTTGGGTGCTTCTAACACAAAAAGTGGACAATATTGAAAGGAAAATAAATGCTTTATTGTTCTTTTTATGAGGCGACGTGTGACCACATGTAAAAGTAGACTTCGCCACACCACAGCCAGCACTAAACAAACACCACAATACATCAAAGGTTTTCTGCGTCATCCGTGGAAAAACAATCTTGAATTTCTAGCATAGGGCAGTCTGTGTCATCATTGGTGAGAGAAGGGCAACTTCTCCAATTCTGAAGAACTCAAGTTTCGCAGCTGGTGTTTCTATCAGGCTAGCGCAGCAGAACGTCACCGCAGGCATATGTGACGCATCTCATTGCTGCAAGAAAAAAAATAGAAGTGTGAGGTTAAACATGCCAGAATCAATTCATAACAATGAGTCACACACACTGCAGCAGCGCTTACATTCTAGGATGTCTACTGCAAAACGAAATGTGAAAAAAAGGAAGGTTCGGCCAAACGTTACTTGGCAAGCCATATAAATGCTGATGTGGTAGACGCTCTTCACATGATGTCTCAGACAGCAATATTCTGGAAGAAAATGTGCAGCACCTCAACAAGGCATATTTGTAGCAGTTAAAGATACCCTTAGGTTCAGTTAACTTGTTTCCTATACACAGCTGAGTGACATTTCTATGAGCCCATTCATTAATGGGCATTCTAAATGAGGTCATGTGTGTGGCAAATAACACGTACTGTCCGCTCATGTTAAAATACTTATTTAGCTCGTGCACATAGTTGCTCTCCATTCTACTGTTCTATCATACGCTGCTGCGTCTTGAATTGTGCAATACCTGTAGGCACAAGCCAAGCATGCAAAGCCTGCTTGAAAGCAACCATTTGCAGAGGCTACATGATAATCTTCAGTATATTTCTTTGTACCTGACGCAAACGGCTGGACAAAACTATAGACAAATAAATGTAGACCGTGCTACCTTCAAAAAATGCTTTAAATTTAGAAAACTAGGGTGCATTTGTTCACTCGGTTGACGAGTCACAGCCACGAGATATGTAAACGAAGCAATATATCTTAAAGCATGCACAGATATTCTGATTCTTTGTTTGACAGTGCACAGATAGCTTGCCAATACATATATAATTGAGAGCAACAAGATGTGAAGCTTTTATTAGTTCAACGTCTTGTTGGTTCACAGCCAAACAGGTTACTGCTTGTTAGACAAATTGGAATAAGCACACCATGGTTTCCAAAAAAAAAAAAAAAGCATTATTAGAAGTTAGCTCCCGGTGTGAATGTCTGCCTATTTATTTTGTACTGCCTTCTACATGTGCCACAAAGACATTTGTTGAGGATGTGCTACCAGTCAAGCCAAGATCGCATACTTGGTCAATGTGATGGAAATACAAACGTTAGAAACACTGCCACCTCTAGTAAGAGCATAACACTTCAGTATCTTGGACTAGCAAAGAGGTGCACAAGAAAGTTAAGCCCACTCTTGCGGAACTTTGAACGCGAATATTTCAGAGTGGGGGAGGTCAACATGCTGTGGCACTTTTAAACCCACGAAACATCTGCAGAAAACAGGGTAAAGGCAAGTCAAGAAACGCTGTTATGAAGGCCTGCGCATGGACAGCTTTGTGAATCTAGGCCCAAGTGTTATGCTTTGTGCAAGCCAAAATCCAAGTAAATAGGGAAAGCATACTTTTAGGAGTACCAGCGTAAACAAATCTTGGCAGTTGGCTTTTTAGTACAAACAGCAATCCCTGCAATGAAAACATAAACATTTTATCTTAACGGTAACAGTGTGAGCACACACACGGGCCAGCGGAGCCATGTCGAATTGTCAGTGCCAGTGGAACCATGTGGCATAATGAACTATTCTCTGGCCAACACATGCACAGTTTGCCCCTAAAAAGCTATGCTTTCATATACGTAGTACAAAAAGTCTGCACTTACCAAAATTCACTTGCTTTCTGTACTTTAGCATCGTTGGGAGCATCTTTATCTGCAGTATAACCAAATTTGTGTCATATCCCTGAAAAAAATAGTGTAAGACTTGCATCAAATATTGTTTCATTTGGTAGCAGTGAAGTCAGGTTAAGAACAGCCAAGTGGGAATCAGCCTAATTATGTGCATGCGGCAAATCCCAAACGGAGTTATTGAGGTTGTCGAAATTTTCGTCGATTGGTATTAACGTCGATATGTGACTTCAACGGCATGCCAAGTTTTCACAGCGCATAAAGATTTCATGATGCAGAATAATGACAGCGCTAACGAGAACATACAGCATTTATGATTGTCTTTTACAATATTCAGTTTTGCTAAGGTTTTGCATCACTAAAGAAATCTGAAAGATTTGGGTCATTCCTCCTCCAATTGTTCTGTCAATATGTAAACTGCTCGCTTGATGGTGCGCTTATAAAATAGTACGTTCAGCGCAGAGGTGAAGAGAGTGACGCAGTGATGTGGGCAGATTTTTTTTTAGGCGTGCGGGGAGGGGGGGGGGGGGGGTCCGCTTATCTGAATAGGCCGGGCAAGCGAATATGGTCGTCAATTTGGGCTCCCTACGCCCGGCATAAAAAAATTCTGTGCGCAACCACCTGGCTATGCCAGTGAAGTGATGCGACAATGATTTGTTCACTTAGTGATTTACATACACTTTACAGCTCTAAAAAATGCGGCCCAAGGCCCAAACACTCAGCCGTTAACAATACATAAAGCCAATGGTAGAAAAGTGCCAGTATGAATGCAGCTACAACCCCGCCCCAATGTTTTTTCAAGCGAGGTAGTGTTGCGGAAATGAACTTTTAACTGCAAAAGTACACTGGCACTGCAGTGGTGACTGGGGAAGCAAGAGGGTATGCAGGCGGTAATAGAGGTAATTTAGTCCGATACGGCTAGCAATGGATACGGTAAATAAGAGCAAATCATTTCTCTTTCAATAGCGCAACCACTCAACAATGTATTGTAAGAGCAATAAATGTTGCTGGAAATGTCACTCACCTGCACGCTGATGCATGCACAGTCCTTTGTCCGACGAGCGAACAGGCTTGCAGATAGCTGAAGACGTGTTTACGATGTCTTTGTTCCACCCAGCAGCAAAATCCACAACTACTTCGCGCTCCATAAAGATAAATATACACTAACCTTCATCACGAATAAGTGGAAACGCAAATCTGCGACACACACACACGATCAAAACATAGCTCACAAGCTCGCACGTCCATGTGCTCGCCAACCACAGACCATATGAAAATGAGCAAGTAGGGCGAACGCGAACCTAGTTTCGCCGAAAAAAAAAAAAAACGTCGAGCAGTGGCAGCACAGGCGTCAGCGCAATAATTTCAGTGTGTTCTCCTAATACAATTATAAAAAAAATGAGGTACACTAAAACTCATAAATAAATATAAAAAGTTGAGTGTAATTTTTATTTAGTGCTAGTCAACATAAACACTGAATAAAAATTACTTTGTAACTTACATCGTTTGCTACACTAGCGCCACACTTGTCGTGCGGGCGCAGATGGCGCAGATTTGTCATTCTGCCCTCAAACTACACGGTGAAGCGTGCTACTAAGTGAATGGTTGATGAGAAGCGCGTCTGGGTCCGCTTTTTTTTTTTCTTCTCCGATATATCTGGGCGGGGGGGGGGGGGGGGGGCTCCTTATGCACGTGTTTCGGTGCTTGATCGACTTTGACGCCCTTACTTCGCGGACGAACGGCGTGTCTAGGCTTTTTTTATCGTTGTTTTGCACGTGTTTCGGCGTTCGGTCCGCTTTTACGTGCCAACTCTCCATTCTGCTGCTGCGTGTGTTAGGTATTTGCCGTACTGTATTCTCAGGCATTCTGTGTTCAGCCAGCGCTGCTATCTTATTATCTACGGATGCTAAAATAAATCACTGTTTTGGTTTGGTGAAGTTTGGCACACAGAACAAACCATAATCTGGCCCATGAATATCAATGTGGGTGGCATGCATATTTGTGTGCGGTGTCCTACCGGGGAGTAACCGTTGCGTGACGAGAGCATTTACAGCGGTTCCTCCTTCCTTTACTCCCTTACAAACTTAAGATGAATACAGTTGCTCCCCTATATTCGAACAAGTCGGCCATCTTGTTCCGCTTGGTCTTTTCGGAGAGTAACAGTCGGTCTGAAGGAGTAAAAACAGCCGTTGCTCCTATTTTGGCCATTTTTGGCTTAGAGTGCAAAGCCGGCAAAATCAACAGCTTCGAAAAGACGGCATCGCCGACAAAAAAACGATGCAGGCTATAGCCTGCATCGTTTGGGCAGCAAAGTATACTTTGCTGCCCAAACACGGTGAAGGCTCAGCGAATCACTAGGATAGGTCGGGTCTTGCCGCGTGGAATGGTCGTCTGCACACAAGGAGACACTTCTCCAGGCGCTCAATGTAAATAATGTTAATTTTTTTTAATTGGACACAAAAGAAGCTAAAAAATTAACAAAACGCATTTGTTTATTTTAGCTTTCTCTTTACAACGCGAGGTGGCGTGTCGTCGCGTAGCCATGCACCACCCAGACGCGCGTTTCATTTCTGGGACGACAACTGACCTTGTATGTGGAAATCGTGTACATAATTATCGATTAGGCGAATATGAACTGTCATGTGAGGTTAACTGACCTTGTGTGTGCAACATATTAACCTATTAACTCTATGTGAAATGACCTGCGAAGTTTAGTTAATGTGTACTTTCACATCGTATGTTGTACGGACTCGCACTTTGTGTCTTTATTGTTGATCTTACGGCATATCTTCCCTACTAAGAGAAAAAGAGTAGTTGGTGCCATTATGGTGGCACCGGCTTCTCCTATTTCATCATTTCAATAAAAAAAAACATAAATGGGTTCGATGTGGACTGTCTACGATGCTGTCTGGAGTTGGAACACAGTCGAATCAGTTGAGAGGTAAAACACGATGCATGTTTTCGCTCTACGTCATCTTAATGTGAAAGCGTAAGTATAACCCTGTGAGGTTTTTTTTTTTTAATCTATCGTTAGGTTATGACTCGCTGCGGCCGCATGGGGTGTCTCATTAAAACATGACCGAGACTACTGATGTCTGTGTAGCTCATGAATACTCTCAATAATATTAAAAAAATGTATACGGGGCGAAAACAGTCATGTGTGTATACATGGCAGCCAGCTGTTCCTGAACCACGTGTTTTATATATAGTCCTGCGCTATGGGATGGTGGTAGCGAAGCAACCGGAACCTTCTATCGGCCACTAGTCTCATGCAACAGTCAAAAGCAAGATTTCGATTGGTGTAAACGGCGTTCTTAGAATCATTCGAGTTGTTAACCACTATACATGTTCGATTTAGTAAACGGATGCCTCAAAGCTGCATAATACAGAAGAAAGAAGTCAGATTTCCAAATTCACTGATATTAAAATAATAATTAGGTTTTTACGTCCCGAAACCGTGACATCATTATGAGAGACGCTGTATAGAAGATGGCTCCGGAAAATCCGACCACCTGGTGTTCTTTAACGTGCAGCGACAACGTCCACCGACGGGCCTCTGTTATTTCACCTCCACCGAAGTGCGACCGGTCAGGCCCGGATCAAACCCCCGAACTTCGGGTCAGGAACCGAACACCATAGCCACTGATACGCCGTGGCAGATAAATTCACAAATGGTCAGCGAGTATGATCGCGTAGACCAAAAATAATGAATGCATTCGCAGACATAACAGAGGCATATTTTATTATAATGAGCTCTTGAGACCGCAAGGAGAGTTTTGAATCATTTATAGATGCAGAAAGCAGAGTAAATTTCGAATATTTTTTTACATTAGCTTCTTAACCTGGACTAACAGCCCTCTTGGAATAGTCATCAATAGTCAATGTAGTGTACAGTGAAGCGTCATGTGTATAGACGCAATTAGTGCCGCGAGTCGTATGTAACCAAAATGTATAGTCATATAGAGTATCACTCGTTTGCTTTATGTTGTATATAATACATAGCAGGGCCCGTGTTGAAATAATTATTTTATTATATACTACATCCTATGTACTACGCCATATACATCGTCCTATATACTGCGTCCTACGTCATCAGATACTCGGCAATTTCGCAGGATGCATCCTTAAAATGACTAACTGAAGATTGATTATGTTACTTCATTAAAGCAGGCGGGAAATTCTAAACACAACCGTAACACAAAAGATTAATATATACGGATATGGTTATTAAGAAATGACACTTACCTACACGTACACAAAAGTCATCCACTTCGAAGACACTGGAGCTTCTATTTCACCATATATAGTCACGTGGACGTTCACCTGCTACAAGAGAATGAAAGCCTCGCTTAAATAGAGCACACCCATATAAATTGAATAGTTACTTGTTAAAAACTAATATTCATACCGTTAATACATTTATTGGTAGAGAATGCAGGACAGCGGACAGCGGTCAGCAGCGCTCGGCCAAGCACATGCAACGAGCTCAAGTCGATGGCGATTCCTCTGAGGCGCACAGCAATGTCTCTGAGCAATGCCCTTCCCTATATAATACATATAATTCCACACCAGATAGCGTGCGAGTAACCAATGAATTCAGAGTTTGGGTTCCTGTAAACCATGCAAACTATATACAGGGTGTCCCACGTAACTTTCGCCAGAGTTTAAAAATATGCCGGAACACGTAATTACGACGCGACCGCATACATGTTGCTCACCGTTGCCTGAAGTTAGACTACTTTTTGTGTTCTCACATAATGTTTAATTAGATCTGTTTAATCAACTAACTTTTGATGGAACGAATATGAATAAAAAATTAAAAAGATAAAGTAGAAGATCGGTTTGGAAAACGTCCAAATATATAATTTTGAACTTTATGTCTGTTAGGTATCAGTGTTTTTCTGCTAACTACAAATGCCCGCGAAATACAAAAAAAATACCCCGCGACAAACGCATTCACGCGTCAGTGTGCATGATGATTCTAGTGCTCCCTAACGTTCCGCGTACGAACAACGCGCTTCCCTCGCACCGGTTCATGACAGCGAGCCCCGCTGCGGTTGTCTAGTGGCTAAGGTACTCGGCTGCTGACCCGCAGGTCGTGGGATCGAATCCCGGCTGCGGCGGCTGCATTTCCGATGGAGGCGGAAATGTTGTAGGCCCGTGTGCTCAGATTATATAGGGCGCACGTTAAAGAACCCTAGGTGGTCGAAATTTCCGGAGTCCTCCACTACAGCGTCTCTCATAATCATATGGTGACTTTGGGACGCTAAACCCCACATATCAATCAATCATGACAGCGATAAGCAATCACAGCGGTAATCGTTTTTGTGACCGATAGCAAAACGTGTTCATCGTGAAGCCACCACCTTTGCTGCGGCCCTGCCGAAACAGCACAATCTGGCAAATACTATGTCGTTCGTACGCGGAACGTTAGGGAGCACTAGATTCACCATGCGTATTGACGCGCGAGTGGGTTTGTCACGTGGTATTTTTGTATTTCGCGGGCATTCGTAATTAGCATAAAGACACTAATACCTAACAGATATAAAGTTCAAAATTATCTATTTGGACGTTTCGCAAACCGATCAACAACTTTCTCATTGAACTTTTTTATCCATCTTCGTTCTTTCAAAAGTCAGCTAATTAAACAGGTCGAAATAAACAATATTTGAGAACACAAAAAATAGTCTGACTAACTCCACGCAACGGTTAGAAACATGCATTCGGTCGCGTCGTAATTACGTGTTCCAGCATATTTTTGAACTCTGGCTAAAATTACGTGGGATACCCTGTGTACGAATACGCCGCAGCTGGGAAGTTTTCTGTTCGGGGTCTTCCGTCAAACAGTCGGTTCATATTGTACAATGCATTACACATGCAAGTACCAAGTGATGCCAAAGCGAAGGTTATTTCCATATTTAATCTTATGCTTGCTCTTGCCTCTACGTACACCCTTGTATGCACGCACACAAACAGCATGTACTCGTAAAATGAGATGCCCCGTTTTACATGTACTTGTATCTACTCTACTCGTATATACTAGTACATTATCCACGCATGCGCCATACGGTAAGGTGCGAGCCGAATGAGGAGCCTTTCTCCCTCTTCCATCGCGTATGCGACAGCGGGCTGTTCCCAGCAGGGAGTATACATAAGCACATGCCCACATACGAGGCGTTGCTGAATGTTGTCACAGCCAGCCGGCTATATAGGATTGGCCAGCTTTTGTCGGTGCCTACATGCTAACACGTTAGCCAAGTCTCACAGAGTATCTATATCGAGCATGCTCGCCTCTATAGTTTCCTGCCACGAAACAAACAAATCACTTTCGTTTGTTTCGGTGTTGTTGAGCGCCGAATGCACCACGGCTCGCGCCTGTGGCGGAAGGTTATTTAAAATTAAAATTACCACGCATGAAGAAAAGATCCCCATATATATGCAGGAATATATGAGGGGCACGCCACGCATTCGCCCAGTGCGGGCTGTCGTATATAAACGCACGGCGTGGTTTTACGCGGCGAGGACGAATGCGTGCATGCGCATGGCCGACTCGAGAATGAATGTGCCCCGTACACTCTCGGCTTACGAATATGCATTGCTCGGCCGTGGCTATGGCGAGAAATGCAACCGTCTCTCGCAGTTATTTTGGGGCCACTCGGCGCCAAGCGCGCGGTATATATTCATAAGGTTCCCGGCTTGTTGTTTGAGCAGCTTAAAAAATGTATCACATGTTCGCTTCGAGATGCATTTTGATTTCGCCCCGGCTGAAAATCCTCACGATACACCGGCAGCGTATTACGCCCACTGTATAGCGGTTGTGGACATCCCATGCAACGGAGTCTATAGTTCTCGTGAGAGAGCGACCACACAGCGGTTTACTTTCGAAAAGCATAAGCAATGAGCAAAAAAATACGAGTGAGATAAGAATTTGAGGCTCGCTCTCGATCCATGTAAAACAGTTTGCCGACATGCTCGTGTCATTTCGCGCGCAGCCGTTGTACTATTAAGCCGAGAGCACTGCATGCCTCATCAGGCGCAACAACTGCCCGTCGGCGGCATCGACATCAAGATGAGTGATAAAAAAAATCACCCCGTGATGATGTCACCATATGACGTCAGCATCAAGACACAGACTGCCAAGAGTTGTGACGGTTGAGTGTGGGCCGATCACAGAGGCATTGCCTCCGATCTTCGAGGCAGTGCAGAAGCTCGTTAAGCGGGGGAGGATCAGTATCAGAAGGTGGACTCTCAGCCTTCGAATCGTCTTCGGAGAATGCATAAGGAACTCTTCGAGCTATGTATACATATTTGTTTTTCAATAAGTGTTATCCGGTCGCACTTTCCTGTGTCACTATAACGTGTAACGCAGACACATGAGATTTAACATCTCTGTGAAGCGGCTTGCAGGTATACAGCCAACGTTACGGCAAATGGTCTTGCCTTCTTCCTGCCTTGAAGAAGACATAATGTTGTATGCAAGCCAAGTGACGTACGCACAGTTAATTAAACTTAAGTATGCCGACGTTGGTGAGACAACGGCCGAAATCGGCACACCTGCATATTCCTTGTTTACGTCACCAGGAGCGCAGTATATAGACCATAGTTTGCAAAAAAAGTGAGAAAAAAACAACACTTAGACGTAGGCAAGTTCCTCGATATGACGTGTATTCCAATACGTCGTTTCAAATCGCCAAGTTTCTACACAACTCACTCTACACGCAATTTAGCAAGCTGTCTTTCCACGAGTGCATACGAAGCTTTTATATATATACTAGTAGACACATCTCTAAATAAGGAATCTGGAAATATATTCGTGAAAACTTCGCAAGCATGCAGGAACGTTTTGTTTGAGAGACTTTGACCCATTCTTGAGGCTGGGCAGTTAATTAATGAAGACATTCAGGCACGTACAAGTACTGAAGAACGAATAGCTCTAATTACCGAGCTCTGTGCCAATATAAGTGATAATTACAGCTATTATTCTATACCTTAGATAGTCGAAAACCATCTCTTTTGATAAAAAAACAACAACAACTCGGTTGTACTATTTCGGCACAGAAAATGAGATGCCGCGAACACTGTCAAATAATAGTCATTGCTGCGAAGATCGTTGGCGGTCACATACAGACAAGTGACGTTATATATTGTCCCACTGTTATATTGTGCTGCATGAAATGGAATGACTGTCGATGCGCAGTTGAATATATCGTGCATAACTTAAATCTGGAATACGAACGTATACAGGAGGCTCTCCATTTTTTTCTTGCTACTATACCGTCACTTGAAAATTAACTGTCAGTGAATGAAGAAATGTTCGCATAAAGCTCTACATTATACGATTAAGGTCATCATAACGAAGCAGGCTTTTGCTTTTCTCATTGCTTTCCCTTTTTTCTTCCCTGGAATTTTCTCGGACGCTCATCAGCCGGGGAAAGCGTATAAACTTTTTTTCGCGCCAATACCCGGTGTTCGGGTGTCATCAAAGCCGCTTTCCAGGCAGCATACACAGCGCGCGCTCTCAACTTAACGCTCCAGACCACGTACGAGCGTTTAACGCGCGGCCAAAGAGCAAAGACGCACGCGTCCGCGCTGAGGTTAAGCGCTTGGCCGCTCAGGCGCCGCCATCGAATGAATAAAGAGAAGACGCTGCTACAAAGAGGAAGCCGGCCCCAGAAAGACCGCTGTGTCCACGCCGACACATACGGCGATGCCATATATACATGAGGACGGCGGCTGCTGCGGCACTCGTGGGACACGCAGCGTCGCCCAGCGCATACACGCAAGACAAGTGGGACGATCGAACGTGCGGCCGTATAAATATATATAAAAGGGGAGCTGCAAAGCCCCCCAAATGGGATAGACAGGCGTGAATGAGGCATCGATTGCCGTATAGCTATTCGTTCGCCCCTCGACCCGCGCTGGACCGCACAGAGCACCTTGGGCTGCTTTATATATGTATCTGTTGGAGAATCAAAATGGACGACTGCGCATGCGCGCTGGTTGGCACAGGATCGTGTGTTGTTGCCGTGTTGCCCGGGCGCGAAGGAGGACGGTCCTGCTAGCGTGACGGAAGTACGCGGGGGGGATTAACAACGCGCGACTCAGCCTTGGAAATTCGTACGTTGCCCAAGAAAGCTCGCATATCCACGTGTTTTTTTTCTTTTTTGTCTAAGGATGTACACACGCAGGTTTCCAGATAGGAAACTGTATACATACTGACGTTTAATATACATGAGCGGGAGCGGCTATTGCTGACGCGCTCTGCATACGTGTGTAAGATATATGAACTGTGCCGGTGACACTGGTGAGGCGCTTCGTATTTGTCGGACCATCGACAAAAATCTTTCCATGTATACGTGCATGGCCACAAACCGGACGTGCTCCAGGTTAACGCGTCTCCCTTTTACCGCTTCTCTTTCTCGGCAGAAACTGCGCCAAATGGTAACGTGGTGCTTTATACACACATACATCTTAGTCCTTAAAATGGCAGCATTCTTGTTTTTACAACTATCCGGCGCTGCTCTAAACAAACGTGTGCAGTACCTATGGCGAGTTAAAAAAAAAAAACAGGTAAGTAATTTACTGGATAGTTCATCGATGAATACGTGACTGATACGGAGCATCTTGGAACGAACTCGTATGCACACCGGTGCGAAAAGGCATACGGACCAATGCCTCCGTATATTCTTATACCGTATGTATAATCATCATTACACCGTATGCGAATCATCAGCTATCGAGAGCATTTCTCGGACAAATTCCGTCAGAGTAACGCTCTCTCTCTCTCTCAACTGGAGATGGCCCGACGACGTAGGCAACGATTTCCATATAGTCCATATAGTCCTATTAGTCCATATAGTCCATATAGTTCTATTCCATGTTTGTAAACAGGAGCCGGCGCCGTCGACATGCTCAGGCGCTAATTGTAGCAACGTTGCGGCGCGTTAGCTCCGACCGGCCCGATCTCGCTGCCACCGTCATATATAATCACTTTATACCACTAGCGCAGCAGCTTGAAAGCTTCTTCAGAGCATAGTGCGTCGGGGGGCCTCCCCATCGCAACGTCGCTATACAAGCGCCATGTATGCCGACAGCACATATACCCTGTTCACAAACACGGAATAAGTCAGTAATCTTGCTCACGGGTGTACCTCTGCGAATAAGACATTCATTATTAGTGAGTACTTAGATATTCATTGCAACTGTTCCTTCTGGTGACGGACAATTAGTGTGTTATTAAAGAGCGTGTGTCCATTCGTCATCTAGCTTTTCCAAGCAGACGCTAAGCTATTGAGCAACTTCTGTATGAGCTTGTTCAACGCGGAGCTGTGTAGTGTACACACGATTCCCACATTCTCAAAACAAGTGTATTCGTTCCACGCACGCAGGTTCATCGCAAGGATGCGGCAGGTCTTACAGCGCCATCTAGGGTCAATTGGAGAGAGGACGAGACCGACGCCGGCCGAAGATGGAACCGTCATCAAGAGGCCATGCACCCTGTCATCCCTGTTCCTTAATTATCTCTTTTTGTTTCTTGCTTCTTTTGGTTTCTTTCCGCACGCAAGCTGTGCTACGACTATAGTAGAACACCGTCAGCCATGCAAAGACTTAAATGTATATTCATATAAAGCGAAAAGAAGGAGAAGCAAGCATTGGCGGAATCGCAACTAGTAGCACGGGCCAATCGAAGCATGATTCCGCGTTGCCCACTTCACCCCCCTCCTCCTTCAAGGATGGGTGGCACGTGTCTATTCATTTCTGTGGTCCAGCATACATGGCATCATCCTTCCTCGTCATTGCATGTCCCGCGGATGTCTTCTTTTTCTCCTTGGCATTGCGTGCGACCGAGTCGCTTGACAGGCGCCTCACGCTTCTTTGTTCTACCGCGGGCAGGTGTCCGTCTCACCACGGCGCAGAGCGCCTTCTTCTTCATCGCACGACAGCGCTCCGCTGCTGGTATAATTGTGGCGCCCGTTTCTGTTTCGGGAGACTATCATTAGTCTGGCCAGTCTCGGCGGGCCGCTGCTGCTGTGCCCGCGGCGTGAGCTCCCGCCCATCCTGCAGGATCGTCCTTCGTCGGCGAGCGAGCGTACGAAGAACTCAGCCGCCGGCCTTTCTTGCAGAACAACGGACCACGCTGTGGCCAAGCCGACCGTCTGTGTTGTTCGTGGGCAATTACGGCCCATTAGCGACGTCGGGATCACCACTGCCGTGCCGGGCTGCCTTCCCCTTCCCTCGTCTCTAATTTCTCGCTGAGGTTACACGCAGTCTGGACTTGCGCTTGTGCGTGCGTCGGTGCCGTTCGGGCTGCAGGTTCGAGGGGTCCCACCAGAGGTGCCCGCGGTTCCTCCCCGCTTCGACACGGACGGACGTGGCATTTTGACGGCGGCCGCACGGCTACACGGGGTCGAGCGAGACTCGATTGCCATCGCGCTCTTCTTTCGTCGCGGGAAGGGTTCATGAATATGCGCACGCTCCGTCGTCCACGTTTTTCGATGCGGGACACGACGACGTGTACGCACGCATGCTCACTCACGGATGGAACGCTGTGGCGGTCGTGGTACTGCTCTGGAATTGACTCGCGGCAGAGTTCCTCGGCCTCTCCTTCACCGAAGGTCGTGGCTGATATCGCACGGAGCACAAGGAGGCGAGGTCGTGCTATAGGAGCTCTGCGTGGCCGCGCCTGAAGGCGTGCATTGTTCTTTTCGATCTTATTCAATCGGTTATCGATGGTCGGACAAGGAAAGCCCGGACTGAGGAAAGACGAAGGCCTCGGTGTAGGGGGGGGGGGGGGAGGCAATTATTTTTCTCGAAGCAAATTTCCTCCCACACCCAGGCAGGTATCGAATCACCGCCGGTACATCGAACGAACGCTCACGTATGCCTCTGTGCCTGCAGTGAGCGAACGCTGTACAGATAAGCCACACGATGATGACTGATCTCGCGCCTTTTCCTCGAGTTGTTTGTTTGATGTTTCCCTTGTGAGGCACCAATGGCTAGCGCAGCACACTATGCGCGCGTTGATTATCGGACTGACCTCAATGTGGTGAATGTATACGCTCTCCTCACATGTGTCATTGGACACGGCTATGGGCTGATGACCCGGAATGTCTGTCGTTATTTTCCAAAGAAGAACGGCAACCTATCGTCGAATGTTGTCTTGCGAATTGATAAACGCTGGCTGTATTTGGAGTCATGACTCAATGCAACTGCCACGCAAAGAAATGCTAAGTAAGTTACATTTTGATAATATATATATATATATATATATATATATATATATATATATATATATATATATATATATATATATATATATCAGTGTAGATGGTCAGTCGGTTTAGATATATTTACACTGCATGCAGAAGACCGCTGTCGAGGAAGAACTGACCGATTATATTCAAACAATAGGATAATCACATCACAAATTTATAATCTCTTACGAAACCCTTTTGGTGATTGTAAGGCTAAGGTTTGCCCGACTAACGGAGACGTAGACGTTTCCGCAAACTGTGTGTACTGGTAAAATTCGTTTGCGCCAGGATAAAAAAGAAATTGCAGTGAAAACTCGCGTGATAAGGAATGGTTTATAAGACAATTATCCCAGCCAGCCTATACGTATAACGCATTTCATTCGCGAACTTAAGCGAAGCAGCTGTGGCGTTTTGTATCATGTGTGTAGTATAGACCCCTTCATTCCAATCTAGTTTTCTCGCTCTGGTTCATCACGCGCCTTATTCAGTCAGTAACGAATGGTTGATCCCACATGTCTAAATCTAATAATAAAAATCATGGTTTATTTCCACCAATACATAGTTGAAGTACGGGTGAGAATAAAAGCGACTAACCACTTTACTAAGTTCTCACCCCATATACATAAAGCAGTGGCGTTGGCGGCAGCAGAATACCACAGCTGACAAAAGTACACAACATTAACTAACAAAATTAGGAATTGTAAAGTTTTCAAATTAAGTGCAGACGGTTGCGCTGAGAACAAAAACCACACACACACACACACACACACCACACACACACACACACACACACACACACACACACACACACACACACACACACACACACACCACGCGATCCACCATGGTGGTCTATAGACCACCGTGGTGGATCGCTACCACTATTTATAGTACTATATATAGCGGTTAAGGCGCTCGAGTGCTGAACCATAGTCAAGGGATGTAATCCTGGTCACAGCGACCGCATTTTCAATGGAGGCCAAAACGCTGCTGGCCCTTGTATACTTGGATGTAGGTGCACGTTAAAGAACCCAAAAGTGGTCGAAATTTTCGCAACAATTCACTACGGCGTTTCCTATTATGATATCGTGGCTTTGGGACGTAAAATCCCATAAATTATTTCACTTTATATTCATTGATATGTGGGGTGTAACGTCCTAAAACCACCATATGAATATGAGAGACACCGTATTGCAGGGCTCCGGAACTTTCGACCACCTCGGGCTCTTTAACGTGCAATCAAATTTTAGCACACGGACTTGCAGCAATTTCGCCTCCATCGAAAATGCAGCCGCCGCAGCCGGCATTCGATTGCGCGACCTGCGGGTCAGCAGCCGAGTACCTTATTCACTAGACCACCACGGCGGGGAATTTTACTTAATGTTAGCGCATGCGGCCTCAGAACAAAGGCACACTTAACACAACACAGCGCTAGCCTTCTATAGCCGGCACTACCAAGTATTATTCAATACCATGAATTCCACTTTGCCACCTCCTTTACTCTGAGGGCGTTATTGCGGTTTCTGCGCGAAAGCGGACTGAGAGACAAACTGTGACCGTTCACGGTCATTGTTGCATACTCGCAAAGTGCCCCAGTCACAACTTTTTTTCCCTATAATTTCACAAACTCTTCTTCTTCCATTTCATTCTTTCATACCAAGTTTTTCCCATTACCAAACAGACGGTAGCAAACCGGTGTCTTCCTCCGGTTAACCTCTCTGTTTTTTTTTCCCCTTTGCCTTTCTCTCTCTCCCTCAATGTTTTCCTTAGCGCGACTGCCTGCCAGCGCGACTTTAAAACAACGGAACGTATACTTCTCGAAAACAGGCAGACGCTGCTACCACACATGCAGATGTCGGGAACTTGTCAGTGACCGTCCGAACACACACATAGCCACACACGTAGGTCGCGTGTATATATAATATACGGACCCGCGCTCCCATACACCGCCACGGAGTGCGCCCTCGGCGCCGGGCATAATGGCGCGGTGCGGGCGGCACGGCCGCGGGAGTCGCATAAATCAGTCGTCCGGCACGCTGCCCCACAGGCTTCTGGTCGTACGGACGAGCGCAGGGGGGGGGGGGGGGGGGGGCAGAGAGCGAGCAGTGCGGCGTATAGCCCGTCGAATATCGTAAATGCCCCCTAATGAGCGCCGCGGCTTCGTCCTTTTGTCTCTGAGGACATTCGTCTCTACGCCTCTCGCGCTGTTCTTCTCAGTATATAGTTGTTTCCCTCTTCGCTTTACAACGGAGTGTGTTCATACGGGAAAAAAAAAGACGGAGTTAGTTGAGTAAACCAGCCCTGCAGAGTCAAACACTTAATTCTACAACAAAATTAGGCGTAAAACGAAGAATTATTTGCGTCTATATATACAAAATCATGAGAACGTCACGTGCGTGAGTGTTGCTACAAAGTCATCAGCACAAGAAAGTGTTTTCAAGATTGTCACGAATTTTACTGTCATAGCAGAAATTAAACTACTGAAGTAGGGCCAAAGTTGCACGTTTTGATGACAGCCGCCACCTGGTCGTTGAAGGGCGTTAGAAGGCGAAAGTCGACGGGATGCTTTTTGACCAAGAATATACACTTTGTCACAATACGAAGCCGGCGTGAGTGATATCTAAGCTGCATCTTTCCTTTGAGAAATGAGTATAGTGCACAGTTTTCGAGTGGCAAAAGCTTTTGATAATCGTTTCTCAGGGGTCAAGATGGTACCACCAAAAGGGGGAGAAGTGATTCGTAAATGAAAAGAAGAGAAAAGTGAGCCCCATAACTATCTCTCAAGGGGAGGACACCTCCACAGTAGCTCACGAGGGATGGGGGTATGGACGGGATAAAAGGATAGGATTAAAAGTTATAGATATAGAAAGAGCGAGACGCAGGGACAGCCAGATACGGAAGTAAGGAGAGGATAGGAATGATGGACGCAGTCGCAGGAGTGCGAGGAAGGGGCACCACTCGGCGAGAGCTCTTGTCGGTGTCAGGAGATGGCGTAGGGCTAGCCAGTCGGTCAGAGCTGCGCTGTTGTCGGAGATCGCGGGGGCACAACCAGTCGGCACAAAATCCAGCGAGCGAGTGTGTATACCTCCAGAAGAAGCTCTGCACCTTCTATAGTATATACAGCATCCTCATATCTTTTGTTCGTGACTCAATGTTTTTTGTTCTTTATTACTAGCTGCTCCGAGGATTTAAATGTATTGTATGTTTGTTTTTCTTTACTTTTCACTTATAGTAGTGAGACACACCCCTGGATAACACTATCGTTACCTCCGCCATTCCTCTATGTTCACTGTATGCGGAGGAAGCGACACCAGTTGCCGTATGTATATACGTCAAATATATATAAACGTCACACTCTTTACATCCCCTTTTATAATGAATACTGAACATTAAGCGTCGGATAAATGACGCGTTCAATTTCCCATTGTAACCGGCCCCTACGACAATTTCCGCGCTTTCTATCCAATACGCTCCAAACAAAAAGTATAGGGGGCAACATGTATGTACAGAGATTAGAAGAAAATAATGGGGTGCGATCATCCACGATTTCTATATATCAGGAATGCTTGTGTAAGAAACTGTCGAAGCTGTTTGGCTGCATTCCCGTAGTGCATCACCTTATAAACGCACGCCAAAGAGACGGTGGAGCGCCGCAGGAAGGCCCTGCAGCATCAAGCACGGCCTCTGTTGCACCCGCAGCGCTAAACTGAGATGACACTCACCCGCAAATTGAAGCAGCTTCAAAGGAATTTCCACAATGCCAGTCATATCATTCTGGCGTCACTGTTTCTCAAATAAGAAAAATATTATTCACGGCTCCTTTGACGTATTGTTGCTTCGTAATAATAAGCAATTGCGGCGGCGGCCTCAACACGAGCTGCATATATAGATCAATGTCGACGCTATTCTATAGGCGGCCGCCCTGGCTCAGTGGTTACAGTGATCGGCTGCTAAACCGAGAAACACGGGTCAGATCCCGGCCCCTGTGATTGAATTTCGAGGGATGCGAAACTCTATAATACAATCTCGTGTATTGTGCAATGCCCGTGCACGTCCAAGAACTCTAGGTGGTCGGAGTAATCCGTGGCCTTCCAGTACGACATCCCGTTTCAGTATACGTTAAACCCCTTCCTGGTTCATTTTAATATACGTTAAACCGCGCTAACCAACCAAACGGCCCGTCAGCACTAAAACACGCAGGAGCACGCAGCGTCTCAAAAGCCCAGCAGCACAGGAGCGGGTCTTCGAGGGTCGGGTCATCGAAGACCGGTTCCTCGACTGTGTCCCGGGTCCGAAATGCAGATGCAGCAATTCGCGACACCGTGAATGTAGTCCCGTAAAATATAACTTGCGACACGGGAGCGGGTGGCCTCACAAGCTCAGAATTCGCTTATGACTTTTACTATAGCCGTTGTTTTAACAGCTAAACAATGTTATCTCACTTGGGGATGATTCCACACAAGAAAATGATATGTAGTTGCGGTACTATAAGGGCAGGCTGAAGCCAAGATTAACCCTTGAACACCTGCGGCCACACGGTCCACCGTTGCAAGTCACATTGAGCGCGGGCTGCACATTACACAACCGCCGACCTCGTCCAGAACCAGGCTCGCTGGCTGGACCTGAGACGACGACTAGTTCGCTCAGCGGAGTCCAATCAGAAAACGTGGTGTCCACTCTTTTTTTTCTTTTTTTTTCGGCTCCCATTGGGAAGAGCAGTTTCTCGCGCGTCATCAATCATCATGGCGGCGGCGTCGGGGGCACAGGTTCGCCCCTGCATGCTAGACTCGCGGTGGGAGAGCACCCCCCTCCCCTTTCCAGCGGCGGAACGAACCAGTCGCACAGCTTATACAACGCGGCGCGTTTTCATGCGCGCAAGCTGCTCGCCTCCCGCCTCTCTACACCGGGACCCTCGCGAGTCCGGCATTTCTCATCGACAGCCGGGACCCTGGTCTCTTACGGGGCCATTCCAAAAGCGCCGCATCTGAAAAGTGTTTAGAGCTGTAGCGGAAAAAAAATAAAGGATGGGTCCCTGACGGTACCCGGCTCCTTTCCCTCCTTTTTTTTTTTTTTTGGCTTCGCGCTAAGAAGATCGGCGCCTTGACCACCCTGGACATAGAGAGAATCGCACGACGGTGGCGGCCGACTCTTGGGTGCCGTCGCCCCATGGGTGCGACAGGCCGATCCTGGAGCTGCTACGTGACGAATCGGCGTCGTAGTCGAACCACCTTTCGGACGTAATTCTTCATCCTTTCGCCTTGCTTTTCTATCTTGTGCGCGGCAGAGAGTCGCCGTCCGGCTTGCTAGGCTTCTGCGGCATCGGAAGGGCCATCCTCGGACGCCTACGTGTCAGGGTGCGCCCTTGCTCGCGCACGGAGTAGCATCCCGCGGCGTCCAGGTATACACACGCCTGTACAAGTATACGCGGCTTTTTTTATGAGTTATGACACCTGTCCTGCCTGCTTTTTAGAGGCGGCGGTGAAGAAGGAAATGAAGGCAGACACCTATGCAGGTACAACGTACTAGGGAGGTCGCCAACTCCCTCCCCCGAATGAGGCAGGAAAAACAGAAACAAACGGTGAAACCTCTTTCGGGCTAGTACCACGTCATCAACGCCATCTGTTATTCTCATAGTCGGACCTTCTCTTTTTATTAATGTTTTTTTGTTGTTCTTATCACTTCTTGGTCTTTCTAGCACTTTCAGGCACGTCACGAATAGGATCACCCGAGTCTGAAGACCTGACGGCCAGGCGCGAACCCAGGGAACCCGAAATTTCTCCTTTTCCTCTTTTTTTTTTTTTTTTGCTAAAGTAAGCAAGCGGACGAGTCCACGGAACGTGCAAACGAGAGGGAAGATGCAAACGTCGGCGTCAAGATGATGAAGGATAACTCAGGGAGGATGCACCCTACAGCTCGTCAGCTGCCCACGCATCACTTCTTAGCATGCTGTCCTTGCTATAGAGCTCGTTCACCTCCGACATACGCGCGGATATGCGGTATTTTTATGCGAGGCTTATAAGTCTTAATTTTTCTGGAAGTTTCGAAAATGTGCACCCATCTTTTAACGCAAGAATGTCTGTCAGTCTATCTAGTTTTTTTTTATTTCCATCAAAAAAGAAACAACAAAAAAAAAACAGGCGGACGTCTAGTCTGCTTATATTCGCTACGCCTTTGATGGTTTGTTTGTTTACCTGTTTGTTTGTTTGTTTGTTTGTTTTCTGCGCTTGCTTGAGCACAACATTCACCGTACAACTGCTGTCGGGACTGCAGCTCGATTCTTTTTCAAACCCTTTGACAAATGTTCAACGGACAAGGAAGAAAAAGAAAAAAAGCTTTCCAACTTTACACCACGGTTTGGGAGATATGGGCAGAGCGAGTAAAGAAATAGACACTTGGTTCGGAAGACGGGACGGTGCAACACTCAGAGGAAGCCTGCGTTTTTTTTTTTTTCGACGATGCCCCGGTTTTTTCGACAATGGAATTCACCCCCGTGGCGCGCCTCTACTACAGAGGTTGTTGATGGCACTGACGGGTGGCGCATCGCGCGACCACCACGTGTCTCAGGCTGGTTCGCTTGCCGAGGCCAGGAGCTTTTAGAAATGAGCCTCACTCGTACAAGGAGCGACACTTTTTCAATCCTTTCCGGCACAGCGGCCACCCCAAGAGTTCACCGCGGAATGCTAGTAGGGGATATGGAAAGGGCGCAAAGATAAATAAAAACAAGGTAATAAACAAGCAGACATGAGCCTGCAACACACGAAGAAGCGTCTTTTCACCCGGTTTTAAGCGCGTTTCGTTTTTTTTCCCCTCCCACTGTCACGCACGTTTTTTTGAGACGTGTTTGGGATGTAGCATGTGTGGCCCCGGATTCAGAGGACTGATAGACACCCTCTGCTTGAACGCGGATGTGATTGGTCGTTCTTGGCGGGGTTAGTTAGGCTTGCTTCAGGCGCAGAGTTCATGCGCACAGACGACTTCGAGCGCATCGGCCACAGAAGTTGCTGGACGTGGGACGTTTTCGGCTGTGGATTTACGCCTTTACCTCGTCGGCAGCGCTAGCAGGTAAGTGTTGAAAAATTTGCGCCGATATCTCGTTCAACTGCGACCATTTGCAGCTATTACGGGTCCACACTAGCCTTTGGCTACCTGCCCAACAGTTCATTGCACAAAAACACTGTATGGATGAAATTGCCACGTATGACCCTTGGCTGTTCCGCAGACACGTTGTCAAATGAAGCTACGCCGCTGGTATCGTCCGGATATGAGGAGGGGTAGAATGTCGATCTAGATGGCTTCCGCGCACGATAGTGAACAAGTACGTTCTTCATGTTTTGTTTTGAGACTTAATTAGGATGTACCTTTATAGGCAAAATTCCAGAGCAATTAAACTTTTCTTAATGACAGCATAATCTTCAACTTCGTCTTTTACTACATGCCCATGCACTGTAGGGAAAGGCCTCTCCCACTGATCTTGCAATTTGCGACGAGTTTAGCGAGCGTATTTTATTGAACGCCTGCGAACGTATTTTCACCACCTTACCTGTGTATCCAATACCGCAGTATCCGTTCTGTTGTCCTAACTGTCCATTGGCTATGCATCTGTTCTGAGCATTACTTGGCCAGTCTGTGTTAAAACTTTCACTCAATGCGAGCAAGAATGTCGGCTGTCTTTGGTTTTGTTCTTTGAACCACAATTCTGGATTTCTATATTGTAATCACACGCCTATCATTTTCAGATCCATTGCAAATTATGTACTTCATACTATCTGGCCTTTCTCTATTATCCTCCGCGTTTCTGCTCCATATGTTAGTGGGCTGGAAAAGTGCAATCAATCTACACTTTTCCTTTTAGGGACAACATAAATAACCGGCGATTGTTTGGAAAGGCTTGCCGTATGCGCTTAAGCACATTGTTTATTCTTCGGTGCTTTCTTTTAGACTTCTTGGCGAGAAGTCAGCTGCACTAATTTGTGTAGTGTGTATTGATTGTATTGATGCCATTGGGAAAACTAACTCATCAAGGAAAAAAATATTTCAGGAGTAAGCTGAAGGCACTGCATGATGACCAAAACAACCATACTTCAACATGCATGCATAGCGAAAATTCTTGTTTTTGCAACGCAATAATTTGTCGAAAACAAGAAGTTGGCTAGCCCGCAAAGCTCCTTCAAATCCATAGCGACGAAGCTGGCCAAGCCTATATGAACTATCCATGATTTCGATTGTGGGCGAACGGACATGTTTCTAGCGCACACGAATACCAGAAATTATGTAATGGATTTTGCAGCAGACTCTACGGTATCTGTAATTTAAACAAATCTGGTTTTTGTTGGCAACAGACGTCACAAACGTTATCAGAATACCGTTGGCGTAAGGGGCTCATTTGCATATAAATGGAAGTGAGTCACACTTATATATATCAAAACGTTTATTGAAAAAAAAAATGAGGGTGGGGGGGGGGGGGGGGTACGGGAGCGGGTAGGCGGGGCACTTCGCTGGCTTGATAGGCCCGCCCGCTGCTTAATTTAGCAAGCTGACTTTTTCTTTCCCTTTTTCTTTTTCACGGTGAATCTTGGGTTCTGAAAAGTCAGAACTCTCGATATCTGAGCTCTAGGAACAAGCCTCTCCATGGGTAAGTCACCCCTAACCCAACAGATCGACCTTCTTCAAAATCCGCAAGTGCGCTTCCCTGTGCTGCATATTCTCCTAATAGAGCCACCTGTCGTCTAAGTGGAGACGAGGAGCCGCGCGTGCTGCGGCTTGTTTATTATGCGTGTTTACGTCAACAGAGCTGAGTCTACATTTTCTGCATCATAGCGCAATAAAACGGAGCTTGAACTATTTCTTTTTACAAAGGGACTAGCCGCCATTAGCTCGGATAAGTGCATCACAGCCTCGCGAGAAATCTAGTTTTACAATTATGAAAGGGGTTACTAGTCCAGATAAGAGAGTACGTGCTTTCCTAATAATTACAAAAAAACAACAACAGCAGAAAACATTTTAGTTGCTTTGCTGATATTTGCTAAGTGACCCACTGAAAGTGTACATATAGTCTCGGCTCAAAAACACCTAGTTACCCAAGTTTTCCGTCATGGATTCCATATAGCAGCTTTTCCCAGTATTTGCCGACTTTTACGCGTCGTTCCTATTCGACAATGCACGCACAAGTCCAAGTCACGGCCAACAGTTCGTGCAATACGTTGTATGCGATACATGTGTGTTGATGCACGCTTTGCATTCAACCACACATCCGTCGCTAACGTTACACCTATCGCCCGAAGCGCTCATTAAAGCAAAGCAAAATTATCGCGAATTTCACCGTGGAGTTTCTTTTATACGGGAGTCAAAACCTTCATTTAAAAGCATTTCGGCGAACTACGTTATTGACAATCTATCACTATTGTTTAGTTCAATAATTTAGCAGCAAGTCAGATAAACATTTCTAGACGTGCTATTCGTGACCAACAACAAAACTGTATATTGCTGCAGATACAATTTTTTTTTTAGATACGAGACAGTACTTTGGAATTACGGTGCTAACAATCTATACGTTCGTGAAAAACAAACCACGCAGCACGGTTTACGAAAGACAAATTGCTCCGTCCTTGGGTCACGCGAGATCCATGGAGCGAGTTAACGCAGTGGTTGTCTGTGTGCACCCCCACGCCATCGTTTCGAGGTGCAGGCTCATGACTGGGCCCACTGACATAGTCTACAGCCCCGTTTCCTACAGCAAAACAAAGAAATGAGAGACAATATAAAAGAAGGGAAAAAGAAGGAAGTTCGAGATTAATACCACCGCAAACAACGACCACGGGAAAACCGTTACGCCCTCACAAAGAATCAGCGGCCGCGGATACACCGCGGGGTGAAGATCTTGCGTACACACAACACGGAAGCTTCACAGCAGCTCCTGTCTTTATTAGCCTGTACTTTTCTTATTTTTTTGTGTACACGCGAGATTTTGTGGGAGCGCCTTCGTTTGGCCCTTGCACGCAGCCTCCGAACCCCCAGGTCCCTATCCTTTTTTTTCCCATTTAATAACTTTTGTTTCTATACCCATAGTCAGCTCTAGCAGGGCGGAACGAGAGAGCATCGGAGGAACTAGTAAAGTGAAAGCCTGTATAGGAACACACGAGTGGAAAAGATAGTGAGAGAGGGAGAAAGTGGCAACGTTCCACACCAGCGCCCACGGGCAATCGATTGCTTTCAGCACCAGCGTAATATTTTGGGCCAGCACTCTTTTCGCGTCTCCTTTCCGGCCAATGCAAAGTGAGTATTTATTTGTTCCGTGGCATTTACACGTTTCCTTAGCCGCGTAAGAAAAAAAAAACAAAAAACACGCCTCATACGTGCCTCGCCTTGGCTCCGCTTGCACACACACAGGCTGCGGCCTTTACAAGCTCGGCCGGCAAGTTGCAACCGCTGCATGCACGGCTTGCATCACGGGTTCGAACCTCTCGAGGTAGCATGCACAGTTGGCTTGAGTCGTCGTCGTCGTCTTCTTCGAGAGAGGGCAGCAGCAGCAGCAGCAGTAAAAAGCGAGCGAGTCCCTACAAAAGGCACGCCATAGTCAAATCAGACTCCCCCCCCCCCCCCCTTTTTTTTTTCCACGAAACACCGACGAGTATACACGCGCCGCCATCTAGTGAAAAATAGCGGCCCCCGTTACCCTACATTCTCTACTTGGTGACGCGTCGTGGCGCACTGTATACGCTCGCTTCGCTTATATAGTTATGATTCCTGTTGCATCTTCGTATTTCTTTATTTTTTTTCTTCGTTTATTTATTTACTCGTGTGTCTACCTCGCGACACAAAAAATACATGCGCCCCCACAAAGAAGCGCATTCGCCGGCGAGAAATTATGTGCCCGCATATATACCCAACCGAAACCGTTCAGTGCGCCCCGTATACCCGGGTTTGTTGCTGTCATGTGCCATTACCAGTGTACTTGCTGAGCGAGCGCTGCATGGCGCCGACAGCAGTTGCACTGCGAAGAGGCAATTCACCCCTCCCCGTCTCCCTATATTCTACCTCCCGCTAGCTCTACACACAAATATGGAATCACGTTCCTCGTTCAAACAAGGGCTGAGTTCTTTCTTTATTGCTTTCTTTTCGTTTTTTATATATATTTTCCCCCGCACAAGTCGAAGTCTGCGAGACCCAGACAGGTCGTTATATACGCGCGTGTTTGTTTGTTTGTTTGTTGGGGGGGGGGGGCGAAAGAGGACGCTTTCTGTGGGCTGGTATACACTTGCTTGCATGAAATATCTTTTACTTAAGTGATTATGTATGAGCGTCGAAACAGATAAAATCTGTACCGTACTAGACGTCGATGAATAATAAAAGCTTATGATTGACTAAGAACCAGAAAAAAAATGTGGTTATAACAACTTTGAGCAAGCTAGAAGACAGCAACAGTTTTATTTATTTTATTTACAGATACTGCTGTCTCATGTTTGAGACATTGCAGGAGTGGTTAGAATAAACAAACAAAAACAGCGCAGCTCTGAAAAAGTCCAAAGATTATTTAAGGAGTCAAATGTATTAAGTTGATATCAAACACTGCAATTACTCGGAAATTCGGGTGGATAAGCGAGATAAGACATTATATTTATGCTTGACATTTCACTTAGTGACGCATGCGTTGGTAAAGTTTTCACTTTCCAACGATGTTTTTCGCCCCGTCCTTGCTCGAATTTCGGGGTATCCATACTCGACATGTAACTTTCAGTTACAGAACCTGACGCTTGTCATTGTAGGCGTCATGGATCACTATACGAGAAAACCAAATGAAGGCACACGATTGAGAGACCATTCACAAGAACCGAACAAACATACTAATTCGCTCATAACCATGATAAGTGATGGTTATAAGTGATAAATAAAGCGTTAGGTTTATACACAGCAGATCGATGAGGCAAGCCTGAGGCCGAGACACATTGATAACATTTCGAGTGTCGAAACGCTCGTTCTCGTGAATGCACATCAGCATTGCCCTGCGGCTAAATGTTACAAGACTGAGTGAACGCCTCAACATGATTCATCACGAGATGCAGCGCACCTGCCGCGTCACGCCTATTCGAGGCACGTTTTTTTTTTTCTTATTCTTGAGCTTCAAACCTGGCGGTAGTTCGTTAGCACCACGACCAGGTGGCACTGTCCGCCGTAGGTGGCACGGAACGTCTAGTTAGCGTCAAGACGCTGCGGTCGCGGCGTACTAAGTGCAGGACGTAGTATATAGTTAAGGGCCAGACTCCAGGCGGTGCTTCGCTGCGTGTAGGGGACAAGCAAGTACACGAAAACGTCAGTGCTGCCACCTTGCGCTGAACGGAGGAAGTAAAAACAAAAGCGACACGGGAAAGGGGAGGGAACAAGCGACCAGAATACCGGAGGGACTGAAAGTCTGCCTGTGCGTGAGAGAATGAGCGAGAGAGTGGAGAGGATACAAGTTGGCCTCAGCATCTACAGCAGACGGCGGAAAACCAGTGATCCACCCCAACGAGAGAAAGGACAAGCGAACGGAGAAGGCGGCAGCAGAGAAACGCGCATACGCTGCAGCCTGCAGCGGCGGCCAAGATCCTCCACCGATGATAAATGATTCATGGAGTTACCATAATTGTGTTCGTCCAGTTTCATCATTGGCGGCAGGCAAGGCGAGCCGGTTGGCGCGCGGCACACTCTTTTCAGGCCCCCCTTCGGTCTTTTTTCCCCGCATTTATTTTTTTTTTGTTTTGTTTCTCGTTGTTTCTTTTCGATTCTGTTCTATACGTCTTTAGTTCTTTTCGTCTATCTCACTCTCTCGCTCTGCTTTTTTTTCTCTCTTTTCTCTTGCTTTTCTTCGGTCGCTATCTCTCCCAAGCGTTTCCTAGAGCGGCGGCAGCCCGAGTTCTTTCTGCTCCAGCGCTCCTTCGTTTTCCCCCCTTCCTGTCTCGCCCACCGTCGGCAGCGCGTCTCTTCTCTCTTCATAATTACATTTTTTTGCGCAGCCCCCCCCCCTCCAGACGTACCCCCCCCCCTAACATCCAGCACTTCTTATCTTTAGAACGTATGCTTTTTCTTCTTCCTCTCTGCCACGTCTGGGGCGACCGTGTTCTTATAGTCCTCACTATAGGAAGCACGAAGAAGAAGAGACCGCATCGCCCGTAGCTATGACTGCAGCGCGCCGCCGCCGGCGACTGACGTGTAATCGCGGCCCGTCCCTCGCTCCAACGCTTCTGGACTGGCTCGCATTGCCCATGCACGAGCGAAACAAGCATGCAGCGCGCGTATAAGCCGTGCAAGGTGACCGGACCTGCCGCTATTGCTATATAGCTGTCCGTCCAACCAAACCCTCCGTCCTATCTTTCTGGCGCTCTTGCGCCGTTTTGTGTTGGCACGTCACGCAAATAAAGCCAGCGATTCGAGTGTCCGCGGCAGAAAGCAAACAAACAAGCAGGTGGGCAGACAAGCACGCCGGTTGGCGTGCTGTTGTCTCCGGGAACGCAGCGCAGCATACCGTACAAAGCAAGCGCGGGACTGCCTTTACGTGTGCATATCTCCACACCTTGTGTGTTTACGCAGCTCGCGTGCCTCGGATGATATTTTCGGCAGTTGGCGAGCGTCCATATAGACAGATCCAAATTACCGCCGCCACTTTTCGGACGGAGCTCCGGTACGATGGCAGCTCTTAGTCGCCAGCCAGCGCATTTACCTTTCCTGACGTGCGCTAGAAAACAAACCTCGGCGCGCGCGATGCACGTGTAATAATAAACCCGAAAAGGCACGGTCGATAGTGCTCATGTGCTTTCCTCTACATCGAACTGCGCATAAGCTGTGCCACTGTGGACGGCACGAAAGTTTTCAGCGGCTATTTCGGTGCTCCACAATGGTGTCAGCCGACATACAACTGAATAATTGACATCCATGCTCGCTGGCTGGCTGTTAGTTTGGTTAAGAACTTCACACGTGAATTAGCTAAGAAGGGGGCACAGACAAAGCGCTTTCTTCCACTACAGAAGTGATACTTGCACAACTGCCTGTAATTGAAACATACTTCGGACCTGATTTCGAACACATTATTTCAACCACTTTCAACAAGTTCTCAATTGGGCGCTACGAACTTCCCAATTGGGAAAGAGCTCTCCTCGATAAGGCTGCTGTTTGAGTAACAATGCGAGAGAGACTACTAAACAGCATTGACTCACTTCATAACATAATCAAGCGCATATGAATGTCAGTAGAAGTAAACCATTCAGTGTGTAACAGGCGGCGTTAACAGGTATTCAGCGACGCTGAGGAACCAACCCTTGAACCGAACGAAGCTATTCTTTTGCCATCTTTCTCTATCCGACAAACGTTTTCTGATTAGACTTGTTACGCCATTCGGAACGCACCGAGCCAATCAACAAGGCATGTCAGTAGGATTTATGCATAATGCAGCAGTATCATCAGGAAACTACATATACATAGGAAAACTATAGGTACACATTCTGCTACACACAGAAGTGCACGGATAAAACTTGGCGACATTTATGTTTGCCATGCTGAACTGCCTATAGCTGCCCCGCCGCGGTTGTCTATTAGCTAAGGTACTCGGCTGCTGCAGGTCGCGGGATCAAATCCCGCCCGCGGCGGCTTCACTTTTGATTGAGGCGAAAATGCTGTAGTCTCGTGTGCTCAGATTTGTGTGCACGTTAAAGAGTCCCAGGTGGTCAAAATTTTCCGAAGCCCTCCACTACGGCGTCTCTCGTAATCATACAATTGTGTTGGGACATTAAACCCCACATACCACTATCGAAACGCTTAACCTGAAAAAGAGTGGCTACTTGGGCTGATTGGTATTGCGTTTTTGACAGAAATATACTTTCCTAGTGCGCTGGGAACGTTTCAGAAAGACAGATAGGATAGAGCGCACACTTCCAACCATTTTAATGCACAGATGGCGTGAATATATATACATACTCAATTGATTGATACGTGGGGTTTAACGTCACAAAACCACCACATGATTATGAGAGACGCCGTAGTGGAGGGCTCCGGAAATTTCGACCACCTCGAAATCTTCAACGTGCACCCAAATATGAGCACACGGGCCCACATCATTTCCGCCTCCATCGGAAATGCAGCCGCCGCAGCCAGGATTCGATCCCGCGACCTGCGGGTCAGCAGCCGAGTGCCTTAGCCACTCTAGACCACCGTGGCGGGGCAGACACATTCAAGAGGGCGAGGAGATGACACACAGAAAAAAAAAGAAACAAATGATGGCACATGCTCCATACCATCTTATTCCAATTTCGAAAAGAAAATTTGACTGAAACGATACTTGTATACTCATTGTCATTGAAATACATTAAGTGTTTTTGTTTCGCAAAGCAGGAACTGAGTGTGTAAGTGCACCGTCCGTCAAGCTGTAGGAAAATGAATACAGTTAATTTTTATTTCAACATTGTAATAAGATGGTCTGGAGCATAAGCCATATCATTCGTTTCTTTTTTCTAGCTGTCATCTCATCACCCTCTTGACTGTATATATATATATATTCCCGCCATCTATGCAATAAAACAGTTGTAAGTGTGAGCTCTGTTCTGTCTGTCTTCTTTCTCAAACGTTCCCTACGCACCAAGAAAATATATTTCTTTCAAAAACAAATCCTAAACTGAGCCAATCAGTAAGTGACAGAAATATGCCTCTTTGATTGAGTGACAAATCCAGCAGTTGGTGTTTGTCAAGGGAAGAGCTTCACCTTCCGGTTTCTTTGGTAGGCACGTGCGATACGTATACACAGTGCGCTCTGTGCTCACTTATTTAAAACGCTATCAACCTGCATTCATAGCGCTCATTTATTACGTCGTTCGCCTTTGCTGGAGATTTGACAACTAGGAAGTTACGATACGCTAAACGACAAAAGTCCTTGTTTGGCTCAACACCGCATTGTCAACTCAATGTGTCGCGCAGCAATCATAGCTCAGAAAAAAAAAAAAACGACACGAAGTACAAGAGAACGGGCCTGATCGTGGTCACGTTAAGCATTCATCGAAAGTTTTTTTTTTTTTTAATGCGTATACCACATTGTATATACGGCGACACTGACGTGCATTCATGCGTGTATACATTACGCAACGTCTCGTCTCCGACAATCAATTCACTGCAGTGTCACAGCAGTGGAGAGTTTCTCAAAGCTATCATCAAGAAGCGGATATGCTCCTTTGGGAAACAGCACGCTCTCTGTTAAACAGGCATTCAACTCATGCGCGTTATGTGGACTGGGTGTAGTAAACACGCGTAGTGAACAAAGAGAATGCACGTCTCGGGAACCAACCAAACGCGACGAGCCGACAACTACAAGCTCCCACGCCAAAGCTTGCCACACGAGCCCCACTACCGCAGCGCCCTTTTTTTTTTACTTTCTTCCTTTCTCCCCGGCACGCGGAGTCTGTAATTACGATCGGCGCATCGGCGCATGAAAACCCGGCGCGCACTCGCGCGCAAATGATCTCAAAGTCGTCCCGCCGGGGCAAAACAAAATAAGCGGCCGCACCTCAACCCTGCCTGCGAGCTCTGTTCGGGAAACGAGGAGAGAGAAGCGAACGGGGGAGAGAGAACAGTCTATAGGTGACATTCGGATGCATTTACGACAAACCATGCAATATACCCTTCGGCGTGCATCGTGACAGCAACGAATGCGTGCGAGAAAGCAGAAGCAAGGATCAGTTCGAGCGGTCGAGTCTCTGTGTCTCTCTAATCTACGGGGTAAGCTTAGCGACGTCTGCGCATACGACGTCAGCTTCTCGACAACGCCGCCTGAAGCGCGGAGATCGTTCGTCGCGCTACCCCGACAGCGGCGCTGGCGCTCCTTCCTGCAGCAGCGCCTACACGCATGAGGCTTCATTGGCAACGCACTGTGTCGCCGACCTGTGAGCTGGCCCTAATCGACTTTTAATGTTGGACCGAACCTTGGCTTTTTTTTCCCCCGAGAGCTCCGCCACTTGCTGGCGCTTCCTGCGCGTTCACACCGAAGTTGTCTCACGGCGAGCGCAGCGCCGCGCTGCGGCGACGACTAGTATACAGAGACGCGACGTGGATTTGCGGGCGGAGGACCGTAAGCGTTTCCAGGTTTCTGGCAGGTCATCGTAGCTGAGTAAGACCAGCTCCAAGCCATTTTCTCTTCGCTTCGCTTTTTTTTAATTTTATTTGCATCTTTTCGTGCGGTCCTTTCACTGCTGCGCTGAAAAAAGTGTGAGTTAGAAAGGAAAAACAAACTCAAGACCGAGCGCTCAAAGTGATCTAGAGAGTGACCCTGAATTTCCTGAGTAGGGGCCATGAAGGGTGCCACCCCGCTTTCAAGTATCTTTCTCTACCTTCTCTTTTTTAGTTTGTTTGGATATTCCTTTCCGTGTGCATTTGCTCACGAGCACCAGTTGTTTACGGAAGCGCGCATCGGAAATACTTTAATGGGAGTCGCATTGCGAAAAATACACGTGCGATTACCTCAAACGTATCGCCAGTGTGAATGCGACAGCTTCGCGAAAATAAAGAACGTTTGAAAAGACCCTCAGCTGGCCTGCTGTTGCAAGGAAAGGTGGATAAACATAGGCTTGACCGCACAACACGCTAACATGCAGGGAAGTCACCATCGTCGTTTATATATGAAATGCTTGAGCAATTGGCATTCAACATTCCTCCATTATAGAACAACGTATTCGTTTTACACGAGTGTTCTGCGTAGTTCCGAAGCGAAACGTAGGTGGGGAAGTTCAACAAACGAGAAAACTAAAATTGCAGAGGCGTGTCCTGAAGGGACAGTTGGTACATATGATGCTGCGAGTTAAGTAACGTTAACCAGAACTACGATAGACAAATACACTCTGATTTTCATTGCACCAAACTGCCCTCTTCCCCCTTCCCTCCTCAGCGCTTTGAAGCGCCGGGGAGCTGAATTTCTGCCGCTATGGAACGGCCTTGTTCAACTTTCCATTGTGTGACGCAAAAGGGCATTTGCAGAACCGTTGTTGCCAGTGGTAGTGAAAAAAAGTAAGGCTGACAGTTTTTTTTTTCGCTTTGCACTTCGATTTGCAACACATAGCGGAGAGTTCATCAGCAATTTTAGCATTGAAGGACTTTGGCTCCGCGAAGTCCAAGATGAGGCAAGGCGGGATATGTAAGGGCGTGACCAAAAGTTCTCCCACCGCACACTGCCATATGGCAATGGAACAGCGGCCTGGGAGCTTTTCCCCATCCCTGTGTCTATCAGTCGACGATATCATCTGTCTGCGTGGTCAGAGGCCAATTATTCTCCACAGCAATAAGAAATATCAAATCTATAGTACTGACAGCGTGATCAGCAAAGGCCAGTTGCGGAGGGCTCACTGTATACTGTCTTGCTTTTTATGTCCTGGTCATGAAAAAAATACCATTGCGGACATGGAATGTTTAACAAAACGTCTGTTACAACATGTGGGAGGCGTGGTTATTCAGACGGTATATAAATTTAGCCCTGTCCAGCATTTCTTCAAGTGCACACTATGTATATATTTCCCAGACACCACCAATGGACCAAAATCACTGAATGAACAGCCGGTGCAGTTAAGAACGTTCAGATATAATTATCATTATGTTGGTGTTCGCGACATCGTTACAAAAATGAAGAATGCAGGATATGCCTCCATAACATCAATTTTCATGTTATCTTTTTATCTGCGTCCTTAGGTCAGCCCTCTCAATTCTCCTTCTATGCCCTCACACCATTCCTTTAGTGGGTAGAAGAAACCACTGAGGCGATAGTACTATGACTTAGACAACAAAACGCTTGCAACACTCTGCTGCAGTGCCGCAGTGTCCACTGCCACTGCTCTAAAGCAATGCCTACATCAAGCCTCTCTGCCAGTGTTGCGGTTACCACAGCACTCATCACTGCACAGGCACAAGGCACAGGTCATGTGGTCAAAGTATGACACATCCCCAATTCCGTCTCAGTCAATGAATCAGCTGTATGGGGCTTACAATATGACGTATGATGTCACCTATTGCAATCGGCCTTAAAATCAATCATCTTAATGACTCTGGCAGTTTGAAAACTACAGTGATCAATAAACCAACACTGAATAAAAAAAAAGACAAACTTCCTAACGAACTTGGGCAAACCTCAAGCTACAACCAGAATGAATGGAGCGGATTATGGTCAAGTATTCTCATGTTTTAACAGCTCAAGAAGAGAAAAATATTATACATGAAAAAAAAAACGCTGCAGTACGAGGTGAACGACTGGACAACGCTCGATCGACCAGTAGGAAAGACGCTCAAGCCGGCAAAGATTTGAATTTAATTCACGTCCACTCGGGAGGTATTACCACCGGATCACCACCGGCGCCTGGCCGCGCGAGACGGCGGCCAGCTTTCGAGTTCCTCGCGAAGCGCGATATCGTTGCCGAAATAGCGGCCGTAACGAGGAACCACGAATGCGGCCCCGTGCAATGCTTCTCAGCGGGGAGAAACCCTGCCTCATTAATACATATGACACAGCGCCAACAACGGCTGTATATCATATTCGTCAGTGACGTGTACGACGGCGGGGTGGAATACGAGAGAGACTCGGAAGCAAAAAATACACCCGAAACGTGCAATCCGTAATCTCAAGAACGTGTGTGCCTCGTAGCGACTGTCTGGGGGGCTTCATATGCGCGGCGGCTTGTTCGCGAGGTCGGAGAAGCCGCGAGATAAGCCGCGAGAAAACTTTTTTGACCAGTAATAAATTCGCGACAGCAGGCCACGCACACTGTCACCGCTCGCCGGGCATGCGATACCAGAAAAGCCACCCAGCGGCCATCTTTCTCGGGGTGCACCTATATGGTTCCTCCCACTCCTCCCATATATGGCGAGCGAGATAGAGCAGCCGCAGATACGGCGCCGTCGCGCCATTTGTTAAGATCGCCGTGTGTGGTCTCCGCGAATATGCACTGCCTGGCAGGCGCGCTGCAGGGTGTTTTGCACCGCACTGACCACTGCGATTCGGCCCAGGACGATGAAAGAAAGAGCAACAAAAAATAATAATTACCTGCCAAGCATATACAAGGTATCCACGCGAATCTCTCGCGATACCTTTTCTCGTTCCTAATGTAGAAGAATGTGCTCGTAGATATAGGGTGCTACACAATATATATTCTCGGCAAGTTTGTAACGAGGCGCTGCACTTTATTTCGGACTCCCGGCGACTATACAGATGATCGCCTCGTTACGAGGAGCATTTACAAGGTGTCAATGTGTGCACGGCAGTATAATTAAACTTCGTATTCTTCACCAGCCTGTTAAGGTCTAATAATATTAAATGGATACAATGTACTCTGTAATTTTCATCTCTTACATCAGCTGACTTACGACATCTTTCCAAAGAAGTCAGGTGCTATATAAAATTTAAATGCTTCCGATGTTCACCTGAAACACCATCTCAGCCTTATTTCTTTTGGGCGCACGTTGACCTATAAAAACTGGCCACGAACGTGCAGTAACCGAATGACCAAACATTCTTTCTGTAATTGGCGGTGTGGCTACTGGAAAGTTGATGTTTTCGTTCTGCTATCGTTGTTCTTTGAATGCCATGGAGGCAATCTTTTGACTCAGTTTTGTGTTTATTTTATGAATAGGTACCACCTATTGGTCAACCATAGATTTCAAAAAAAAAAAAACAGTGATAAGGCAAGGAGAGCGACATTCTTATGCTGAATTGTTGTTAAACTTGGGCCCAAGCGGTTATTTAAGGTGCTTTAACTTGAATAACTGCCTTTCAAATTACGAAAGCTTTCTTTTTCTGGCGACAGAGCTGCCCCTTCTGTATAAAAGAATAACATAATTTTTAATTCCCAACCTTATAACTCCTCACAGAGAAGTCATCAGAGACACGGCCGTCGAAGAAGACGTTCCGTCTTGATGACATGACCATATATAATACTCGCGTATCAGGGTTTCAATACACCATCTTCATTTGTTGATAACAATGCAATGACGGTTGTTTTTTTCGTTATTCCATTCTCAGTAAGACACTGCGATGAATGGTTACAGCTTTTCAGCACATCATTTGTTTTACACAATATCAACCATAGCTAAGAAATTCGCTACTTCGACAATATCACTCACGATAACAAATACAGATGTCACACGCGTACTGCAGTGGATCGCCACTAAGCCTGATCTTGATCAAACTGCTCGAGAGCGATTAGCTCACTTCTGCAGCTTGCGTAAGGAAGCAAATCATAGTCAAGAAATTCGATGCGTATCAGGTCCGATCGCGATCAAAGGTGGCTGTTTGACACCGGTGTATACGAAATCGGAACGTGTCGTAATTTGCTACGTTGGAACACACAGAACGACAGCCGCGCCAAATTTGATAGAAGCCCGCCAACACGTATAAATCGCAAGAGGAAGAAAGGCAGCGCCAACGTTTGGCTCTTCCCAACAGTCAAGTCGCATCTACGCTGGCCTGTGCATAGCAACAGCGAGTCAAGCTTTGCGCGAAGTTCAGTCAAGCAACTTGAAAAAATGTATCCATACAAGGCGTTCTTTTGCTGCGCAAACTGAGCGATAACCTCGCTTCTCGTACGCACAAAGCGCGTATAGAGTGCAGGCTTATTTCATTAACTCCACTTATGTATATAAAGCAAAAAAAAAATATTGTCGCAACGCGATTTTGTGAAAAAAGGAGCAAGTATAGACGACGACTCTTTTCGAGCTAACAAGTAACTCCACTCTCTTATTCATTATTTCTGCCTCTTTCGAGATTCGGGAGCTCTCTGAATTACTACAGCCACGCGCCCTTAATAGTCGCCGCCATTCTCCCACGGGTTAGTTTGTACATATACCTCGCGTCGCGAGTTGAATATGCACATTATGCTATATTAGGTTAAAACGCGACACTATACATGTCTACGCCACCTCTGTTTTCCATGCAATAGAGAACGCCACATGCAGCACATACGCACAGCTCTTCTGCGCTGCTGTTTCGAAAGCAGACGAACACCGATAGTATATGTTAGCGGAAACGAAAGAACGCAACGCAGACTCATGCATATTTGACCGGCGCCATTAGTGAAAAAGTCCTCGTAATTTTTGAAGAAGAGACGCGCCGCAACGCCTACTCAAGACACATGTGTGGAGCCTGCAGTGAAGCATCAAGTTTTAGCTGAAGCATGGCGCTCCACGCGAGGTAAGCGTAATTCGAGATGATGAACGAGGGGCGCACTATAAGTTTGCTTGCTTTCGGGGCGTTGCGTCGCTGCTTGTACTCTGCTGCTGCAAGCCAAGACAGAAGTCACGTGGTCTATCTAGGTCTCTCTCTCGCGTCTCTCTTTGTCAAGGGAGGCGCGAGGAGAAGTTGGGTTCTACGATCATTTTTACAGTACCGTGTTCGCATGCCGTATTACTGTCAAGAGATTCCTGCCTTCATTAGGAAACTTGTTACAGTTAGTAATTTAATTGCTGGGGTTTTACGACCCGAAACCACGAATAAAACCACGTCCCAAAACCAGTACGATTATAATGGACGCCGTAGTCGAAAGCACACAAATTTCAACCACCTCGAGTTTTCTATATAAACGTACGCCTTAAATGTATGTGCACGGGCCTTTATAATATTTGGCCTCCACCAGAATGCGATCGCCACGGCAGAGATTCGATCCCGCGACCTTCCAGTGAGCAGCCTAGCACTGTTACTGTTGAAGAATATGCTATTCTGTTACGTGAGAAACCCGATCAAAGGCGCGGTTATTTGAACCGAGGAGAGCGTGGCATATAGTGCCCATCTTCGCGATATGTGGCAAGGTCAGAAAATTGCACACATCACTCATTTTCAAAGTCTGTTTACCGCAACACACCCACGTAACTCAATTAAGCCGGCTCTTTTCATTGCTAATTCAAAACATTGACTGAGTTCTGGGCTGGCAGGCTCACAAACGTGGTTTTATCAAATAAAACACGTACTTGCGTCACTTAGATAACTTGCCTATTGAATTAAAGCAACGTTTTGATCGTGACCAAAACAGTACTCGAACCGCAGCAGGAAAGTTGGGAGTAAGTGGTTTAAATACGTTTGATATTTGATAGAAGTATACCGTTATGTTGTAGCCGGAAGAAAAACTGTAGAAACTCCGCTAATAATTTTAAGTACACACATTATCACATTAATTTTCATAATGACATTGACCCTTTACATGTTAGGGTATTTCAGTGAAGCCCATTAAAATAGACTAAGGACGATATGAGGCTCCTTCCATCTGCCCAAGAAGCACTCTAGAATTTGCGTGCCGTCTTGGCGACGTGGACGGGGCTATATGTATGCGAACACTGAAAAACCAAATAAAATTGCTCAAGTTTTCTTTGAATAGGTTCTCGCATGCTCTACTCGTCATCTACACTATAAGAGTTGCCACAGAAATCATAGCAACAGGTTTACAACATCCTCTACACTCTTAAATAGAAGTTAGTAAACAGGTAACAGCTGCAAGCAAACAGTAACTGCAGCACTTACTACCTTTCTTGGACCGTTACTAGCTTTTTGCTACCTGTTTACTGCCTACGTATACAGAATTAGCAAGTGGAATGAAATAGGTAGTAACTAACTGCAGCCGGTACTAACTTAACTTTGGCAACGCGGCCATTCGCTATCTAATGTGAAATAGTAGGCAATGCCTACTGTAATTATTTTTGAGAGAAATTGTCTTGACATATCAGCTTTGACGGAAAGATGGCGCAGAAGATATCCATGGATCAAGAAAAAACAGTTGTTTTAAATTACGCAACCAAGATATATAAGCGTCATTCTGCTATTGTAGAAGCGGAGATCTACAAGTTAAAGAACAATTAGCAAGTGCTACACGTGTTGCCCTAGAAAATCACAACAAACTTAGTAAATTACAACAAACTAAAAAGACACGAGTATCAACATTAAACAAATGGTAAAATTAATCAGGAGTCCGTTACTACAGCGTGTCTCATAATAATATCGTAGCTTTGGAATGTTTACTAATACCCCTTAAACGATTATTACCTTCAAACCACCGATGTACTAGCACTGTTTAACATACAAATGCACTGGGACTATGTGAACGAGTTCGGCATACCTTGTATCGGCGGCTGTATAGAACGCTTTCGTGTGGTCTTTGTATGATAAATTGATATTACGTATCATTCTTAAGTGGGGCTGATTAAACGTCTTGTGCTACTTCCCCAAACGCACGTAACCTAGTAGCATAGTATAGTGTTCCCGGCTTACAGTTTTTTTTTTTTAATTCACCTGAAACACAAGTGCTCACCTGTGCCATGTGCGTACCTGCAAACATGTAGATTCAAAGCAGGGGCTATATGTATCAGTGGTAGTCACTTACTCTGTGCCACTTTTTGTACGGCATCAGCGTCTGTTTGAGGCCCACGGGACGGCTTTATGCTTTCCCATAGTGCCTATAGTACTCTGAATCGTTACCCCCTTTTTCTAAACACATACTAATATCACTCCAGACATTGTTTAGGGACGGCTTTATGCCCTCCCATAGAAGAGTACTTCATACTATAAATCGTTAAAAACTTTTTTCTAAACACACATGCCCTCCCATAGTAGAGTACTTAGTACTCTAAATCGTAAAACCTTTTTTTCTAAACCCTCCCACGTATTCCTTGCGTCCATGACACACCACTCGAGCTTACCCCAAGTCGTTCAGCAGTGAGACATTAATTGACCAGAATTGACAACGGAGAAATAATACGGCAATATGAACACGGTAGTGTCTCTTGCTACTATTTTTTAAATACCGTCGAAAGTTACTACTTATGGTTGCTAACTGATACGGTAGTTATAGTTACTAAATACTATAGTAACGACAGAGGTAGTAACTGTTGCCACCCTCGCTGCATTTGCTAGCAGAGTTGTAACATATGAGACAAATTATTATTACCCCAAATTTAGCAAGTAATACTACCTTCTTTTTTTTTTGTAGCAAGATTGCATTTTTCAAAAAAAAAAAAAAAAACTACGCCCTCTTGCTGACAGCCTGTCGTATACACTCGTATTTTTGTAGAGAGCTGTCATTCCGTTACTACGATGCTAAATGAAAGTATACAGTCTCAGGTTACGCTTAAAGTGCTAGATACTGCCAGGAAACCGGACATTTTTCATTTGGTTTCCCGAATATAGCCGCATTTAACCAGAACTTCATTAGGAGCGTAGAGGTTCCTATTCCACCCCCCTTTCTCCGGTCCGCTATGAATGCTTCCTTGTTCAATTTCAGTATCGGCAATCCGTGAGTACAGTGCGCCTAGTGAGGAAAGTCTTAAACAATACAAGCAGTGGACGAGCTATCGAGCTATAGGGTTCCGTATTGTTCAAACCACTTTCACGACACGACCAAACGAGCAGGACGAAGCGTATATGGGCGTCATGACATCGAAGTTATAGATTTTCCTGGATCATCTCGCCCAACTTAACGCCCCTATACATCAGGCCATCACAGACCCGAGTATATGCCATAAGCACGTCTCAAAAGCAAATAGTATACTGGCATGTAGCCGTGCAATTTTCTTTCTCTATTAATCTTTTTTTAGTTGTTGTTGATGTTCTTTGTTGAGGTTGTTATGTATTCCGATATCTCGCACGCTCTCAGGCGTGAGACGAGACAGCTGCGCCCAAATAATAGGTGGTCCTGTTGAGCAATGACCGCGAGAGTGCAAAGGTAATTCGCCAAGTCCCCGACGACGCCGCCGCCTCGACCGGCCGTTGTGCGAACTCTCGGGCATACCGCACACACGTATACCTAATCGTAGGCGGGCTCCCAAGACTAACTCGTGCACTGCATGTACACATACATGCGCGCCACCTCGCGTCTGTGCGTGTGTACGACCTTGCATGCAAATAAATGTCAAATGCGCATCCGCATAGCTGCGTTGATACTGCGCGCCGCGGCGAGGCAGATGCAATTATATAGCGAAGGGGAGGTGGCGGGTACCGATTACACGGTCTCGCAAGAGAGAGCATGCTCTATATGGTCGTGGCGCGAAGGGTGCCCCGCGCACTATACGGACCTCCCCCACAACAACGCATGTCCGCGTGCGGTGATAAGAGTTGGGTACAGCGTTGTATATTTGAGAACTCCGATTCAAAGACACTCCGGCCGGATACGCTGGCCTAGCCGGTTCCTCCCCATTCCGAGGTGTGCAGGCGTTGTGCGCACGTTGGGGCTCGGTCGCAAATCGGAGCACTTGGAATTACATTCCACTCGTAAGCGGACTGCAAGAGTTTTTCAGTTGTGCGAGATGTACAGCTCATAACAGAGCATATAGCTGTAGCTGGTAAGTATTCCTGTTAAAGGGCCGGGTGTATACAAACATGCACGGACACAGGAGAGATGTGAAGACACCGCGGACGCCGGTGTTCACGGTGTCTTCACTTCCCTCTTTGCCCGAGTTTGAGCGGCCTGTATTTTAACGTAGCTCAGATTTGGGTGCACGTTGAAGAACCCCAGGTGGTCTAAATTTCCGGAGCCCTCCACTACGGCGTCTCTCATAATCATATAGTGGTTTTGGGACGTTAAACCCCACATATAAATCAAATCAATGTATTTTAACGTAAATACAAGACCAGCTTTGTTTTGAGACAGACGCAATAACAGACGTAACAAACGTAACTTGAAAAGGGTAGCCAAAACTGTACCGAAAATCAGGGGTGGAATCGGGATGAAGGAGCACGAGCAAGTAGTGGTCTTATAAAGTGACGCCAGCATGCGGCACATGGGTGCTTTTTGGCTATATAAGGATCCTGACAAACACGATGGCCAACATTGGTGCAGAGCTACACAGTCCCGATGGGGCACCAGTGGTAGCAGTTACACCGGATTTCCGTGGATATGCGCGAAGTTTTTTTTTGCAATATAGATACGTACTTTGTGTTATTACTGCTGCACGCAAGAGACCGATGGCTAAGAACTTTCTGCAGCGGGTCCATGCTGCCCAAGTAAACACGAGGTTTTAAGAATCGAGATCTTCAATTATAAAAAGGAAACTCTGTTCAACTACAGGACGAGGCATGCGTATACATGAATGAATAGATACCTCTGCGTCTCACTGCAATACACTAAACAAAAAAAAAAGGAAAAGAACTGCTGCTCGATCAAAATTGTGTTGCAGTGGTCGACCACATCCAGAACTGCTGGCGTCAGACATACATAAAATAAATAAACGGGGCGCACGAACGCACGTGGGCCTCCATTGACAGTAACGCGGAAACCACTCTGCTTTGATAGTCAAGACTTGGAGAAGCAACTGTCGGCTCGCACAGTGGGTTCTGGCGGCGACCCAGCAAAGGAATCTCATTATAGCATACACTTGCCGTCAGGAACTAAGCGTTCTCGAGGTCCCATTTTTAGTCTGTAAACAAGGCGTCAAACAGGACGTGAGAGTGAAGCGCTCAACCACTAGGGACCTAAAAGTGAAAATAGCATACTCATACTAAACTTCCCGAACGGCGAGATTAAGAAGAGAGACAAACAGGGCACTGTTTTTACCCTTTAATTTCAGAGGTACCAGCTGGCCCAATTCAATCGGCTACTAATTATTAAAATATTCTAACTTTTGCTAGAGTGGACAGTCCTTGCCCGCATATATCTCTGCGTATACAGCGCTACAGACACAGCCACAACGAAAACAGTGACCTGTACACTTGTGCCTTCTTAGTCTTTCTTTCCTTTACTGCTCTTCGAATGTAGGAGTATGAACCCAGCTTGTCCAAGGTAAAGTTGTGTCGAAAACGGCGATCTTCAAGGATGTGGTGTTACAGCGCATGCTTCAGGCCGGGTTTAGTCGCGTTTCTTTAAGCACGCAGGGAGATTAATAAGTCGCAATATATCCGATGGGATACAGGAGGTTAACGACAACATTAAAAGACCCACATGCGGTAAAATTCGAAAGCTCAAAAGCAAAACAGTCCCGACTTTCACGTAAGCAGTTACTCTTCACTGATAGCAAAAAGAAAGGCAAATGTTTGCATCGCCTTTCCTTCGTTATTTCTTTATATTTTTTGCATTCCTTAAGGCTGCATATACGCAGTAATCAAAGTTAAATTAATTCCAACGTACGCAGTAATCAAAGTAAAATTAAGTTTCACGCACGCAGTTATCCAAGTCAAATTAACTCTTACCATCAATATATATTTTTCTATCACAGTCACAGCAGCCCAGTACCTGTTCTGATAAAGAAGTCCTGTGTAATAAGTCTTTAATTAATAGCGTTTAATGTTACGGCGAGTTTTCTTCTTATTAGCTTGTTTATTTATCCCAACGTGGTACGAAAGCACGTTATAGCGAAAAGAGTTAAGCAGAGCTTTTCTACGATTACTTCGTTTTGCTAGGTCACCAAGAAAGAGCGTAATCAAAGCACTTGCTGTACTAAAAAATTTATGAAACCCGAAAAAAAAAAAAACATACTACGTCGGCTTTATTTCGGCGCCTGTTTTGAATGTCCAAAGGGCACGGGCCTCTCGACTTGCAATCTTGAAAGTGAAAAGCACTTCGCAACTCTGTTTTATTACCCATTTTAGCCAGGAAAGAACAATCCCGCCGGAAACCCGGTCAAAAGAAGCAGCCCGCCAGACATGCTTACCTTTCGATCTCGAGAAGTAAAAAGCTGCCGCTCCTCCTGGTGCCATCTATCGGAGGCTTGTTGAACTGCCCGCTGAAAATGGAAGTTGCGAATGATAGCCAGTCAGACGAGGGAAGGAATTAAGGCTTTCATAGCGCTAGCCATTTACTCGTGGTCTGTTATTATTTTTTCTTTCCTTACTGCGGCGAAGGTGCCATGCATTTAAAATGCATTTCTAACTGCCGACAGTTCCCGGTATTAATTCACTCGGCAAACACTACCAGCAAATATAATAAAAGCTCATGCATATTTATTTATTTATTTACTTGTTTTATTTATTTATTTATTTATTTACCTATAAGTACTCGCATGTCGGGAGACGCTTGTTTTTTGTGCAATTGACCAATATACTTTAATTATGAACTTTGCGTGAAATATGAAACTGATGTCAACTTATTCAGGTCCGGAAATTGAAACGTAAAAACTTTAGCATTTCGCACAGATTTATCAACTCAAAGACGGGGAATAGACGGAACCACGAATTCTTTCTTAAGAATACATTCCTAACGTAAGTAACCAATCGTTCGTAGCTTAAATTTTGCAGTGAGTTAAAGGTAATTGACAGAGTTTTACACAAATCACCTTTCAAAACAAATGGAACCGCTACAGGATGACTCGACACTTAGGATGCTACTAGCTCGTCAGGCGTTAAGACTGTAGTCAGATGCGCAGCCACACACATTTTTTATATTATGGGGCAGGGGGAGGCCTAGGTCACGTTTATGCATGTTGGTGCGCGTGTTTGTATATATCACCGTTAGTCTGGTCCCGGCTAAATTGCTATTATTATAGCTGACAAACTAGATAGTTAATTTGCTGGCTATATCCAGCCCTTTAGGCGGGACAGGATTAATAATGTATGTATGTACATGTATACACACCGAAAATCTAAAGATTTCGGAGCGGAAGGGGAGAGGAGGTTGAACCACCCCATCCACCTCCTGGCATCAGCCACTGGCTTTAGTCACTGCTTGCTGCAGGAACTTTTCATGTACTTTTCAGCAAATGAATACTTTTTACTCTCCCTTCATTCATTTCTCCATCCTATCTGCTTTATATATGGAAACATAAGGATAACGTTTGACCAGCTGAACAAAAATTGTTGAAGTGTGGCCGAAGTGGAAACAACGTCAGGACCTACAAGCTGAAGACGAATAAAAGAAACCGTGCTAGCGTTATTTTTACATGTCTATTCTAATTTCCACGTCAACACAACAACAGCTTCTATTTTAAAACAAGAAGGGAGCATTCCATTCATATATCATAGTAAGAAGCACCGGATTACAGCCATTATTAGCATACCTAATTTCTTCTTCGCTATATTCTTCCGTCTCGCTCATCTCTTTCCCCTGTACAGAGTACAATACCAGTCAATGGCAAACTAGTTAACATCCATCCCCTTTCCCCTCAGTCATTTTCCTCCATAAACGGTGACGCCATCTTTTTCGCTGCTCCGGACAGATGATAAGCAACTCCTTCCGAAACCCACGCATACGCCCTCGACGAATATTAATTAACGCCCAACATACTAAACACGCAACTCGACCGTTATACACACGGTAAGCCTTTGATACATGCACTCAGGCCAACTTAGGCATATAGTAACGTCAATGCTGAAGACAATTTCGCTGCTTATACAAATATGCCATTTCAAGAAGCTGATGCCTCTTTGCGCAAGGGTCGCCCCGCCGCGGTGGTCTAGTGGCTAAGGTACTCGGCTGCTGACCCTCAGGGCGCGGGTTCAAATCCCGGCTGCGGCGGCTGCATTTCCGATGGAGGCGGAAATGTTGTAGGCCCGTGTGCTCAGATATGGGTACACGTTAAAGAACCCCTGGTGGTCAAAATTTCCGGAGCCCTCCACTACGGCGTCTCTCATAATCATATGGTGGTTTTGGGACGTTAAACCCCACATATCAATCAATCAATCAATCAATCTTTGCGCAAGGCACCTCATATCTGATTCATGCCTTCCTCGCGAATCACAGTATTAAAGCAGTTGCGCATAGAATTAGCAAAAATTATTTGAGAAGTTGTAAAAGTACTTTCGGTCAAGTTGTTTCATTCCTAAACCAAATATAAACTCCAGGTACCTCCAAGCGGTCACCACCGCAGATACATCTCGAGAAACAGCCCCTCCACAGACCACTACTCACTCCGTCCCACGCCCAATGTGGCAGCGCGGAATACCAGTAGCACTGCATATACACTCGCGCGGCGACGCTGTACAAGAAGCGAAGTATACGGGAGGGGGGGGGGGGGGGGGGTGCTATACGGGTCCAGAAAAGGAGCGCGCCGGCTGCGTTTCCAAACTGATCAATAAACTCTCATTAGGCCTAACGAGGGGCCATTTATTTTTTATTCCTTTCGGGAGGGCAAAGAATACAGGCAGGACGGCAGGAGGCCCACAAAGACGGGGCATCGAAAGAGAGCCGAGGAAGAAAGGAAGCCAGGGTCCTGCAGGCAGTGCGAGGCACCCAGCGGTGCATGCGTGGGCAAGACAGCAAGACAGCGGGGCCCATCCGTCTCGCCGGTCCAGATAAAGAAAGGGGAAAGGAGGCGAAGAAGAGGCCCGGCAGGATATATATACTACGTGGCGGACAGGAATAAAGAAGGTCCGAGGCGAAAAAAAAAACAGGGAGCAAAGGAGAGAGCCGTTCGGGAAGAAAGGGTAGACCGGCCAGCACAGCCGAAGGTGCGACGCCGAGAAATCGGGTCTCGAGGAAAGGAGCACAACCCTCCGGGAATCCTTTCAGGGAGTCTCCGCGCCGCCGACGAGCCCTGCTGCTGCCGCTGGCAGGTCCGCACACAGCTACACCCACCACCCACACAAGGCTCCCTTTGGCGGCAACGGCTTGCTGGGCCTTCGACAGTGCTTCCTTTCTAAGCAGTCTTTCCTCCTCTCCCAGCCCTCCTCTTTACCGAGACTTGTTTTCTTCTCGTCTCCCGCCACATCACGCAATGCCAGCCGTTAGTGCCCTTGGGATATCTTCCTGCCTTGCGATCGGCGGCCCCCCTTAGCAGTACTAGTTGTTGTTGTAGTAAGCTGGGTTAAACTATTTTTGTCTTCCTCCTTTTTGCAAGCGACGAGCAAATGCTGGAAGCGAAGAAGAGTGAAAAGGAGAGAGCGCCCTCTCCATCACCCGTTCGGCCCGCGTCGACAGGCGAAACGAAGACGGAAGCGTGCCGCGCGCGTCGATGCCCACTCGATCAGCGTCCGCAGCGCCAAGAAAAACGGCAGCGGCGAAAGTGAACACTGAGCTTGAAGACCTCGTCTCAAGCCCCACCCTCCACCCTCTTGACAGAAGAAACTACGGAACGAGAAACGAAGGTCAGACGAGAGAAAACGCCGGAAATCGAAAAGTGAGGGGGGTGGGAAGAGAACTTAAACAAACGAGGCAGGTTCAATCACTTGTCAGGAGCTTGTGCGATTTTGACGGATCGAGCGAGATGCTCCGCCAATGAGAAGCGAAACTCTGGAACGAGAGAGGGGGTTCTAAGAAAGAGAGAGAGTGTGGTGGAAGAAAAAGCGAATAGAGAGAGAAGGCGCTAACCAGTCTGGCTGGTTGTCAGAAAGTTCGCAGTTATGATGGATAACCGTCGCGGAAAAGCGAGAGCGCCAGGAAGAAAACTGGCCTATGAGGCATTGAGGGGGCGAGCAAACATCTCCGAGGCGGGCGAACCGGGCTCACCAATCATATTTTCGAAGAAAAAGCGGTGCGGGGAGGCGGGCGCCGAAATATGACTGGTCTTTGCCGCAAGCCAACAACCTTGCGCACGTAAAAACCGAGTCGACTGATTGGCATCGGCCACTCGCGAATCGTGTGGGACCGTGTAGAAAACATGCATGAGTGGCGAGTTATTGTTGGTCCGTTGGACGACACGGGCGATGTCTTCGCCAGTGTTTAGCATAGCGCGCTTGGCAATTTGCAAAGATGAACGATAGCCGTGCTGTTGAAGATGGCAAGGTGTTGGTGTGGGCGCCTTACGTGGGCGCACATGTCGTATACAGTTTGGAACGTCATCTCGGCTCAGCAAAAGCGACCCCCCCGCCCCACCCTGAGGTTGGAAGCTAGAATCTACAATCTCAACGTAGCCAATTATTGATTATAATATGACAGAGTGTGATACTTATGCAAGTTTTCGGCTTGGACAGTTAGCAATGAAGGAAGTCTTTAAAAACGGCTTGGTCCACCGCTAATATTATGGCGTAACTTACGCCCCAAGTGATAAAACATACACATGCATGATGTTGTGCATGCTAGATTTTTGCATAAACTGTAGATACGTTGTATCTTATTGTGAGAAAGCCGGCAGAAGATAAAGGAGGTCGCGATATATCAAGTGTCCGTGTGAGCAACGACGCCGAAACTGAAAACACAAGCGCCGTTGCGTCACGCCAAACGGAAGCAGCACACAGAGTCAGCCCGGGCGTTAAGTAGTGAATACTCGCTTAGGAATGCAGGAAAAGCCTCTTAAGGGGCGACGGGAGTCAAAGACATGGCAGGACTTAGTGTACACGGCAGCCGGTTTTCGGCACGCGATCGCACCTTGAAACCACGGTTGTCGTTTTATACTTTCTACCACTCTCTCACGCTTTAAATTGATTCCCCTGTATCTATAGGAATGCTTAGATTGTAGAGACTCCGTAAAAAGGCACCGCGACTCGCACACCTCATCTCGCAGTATACTGGTGACATGCGAAGCATTAAAAATGAAAGCGAAATGCGAGGCCACCTGTGGAGGGCGTAGAGGCTGATGTGGGGATGAGGGAAAGCGGATAGTCGGGCACTGACACATATAAAGCTGGTAACCTGTGTATATACTCGAACGTGTGCCGTATTACAGGCAGGACCTAAAAATCAAGCGCCTGCGGAATGAACTTCACACTCTAGCAGCTTCAATATCTCTGCGGAGAAGAGCGTACAGGTGCAAAGAGTGAGGGCGTCGGACGAGGCGGCGGTGTAGAGAAAAAGGAGAAGGAGGAGGGCAGTGAAGACGTAGCCCGAAGAAAGGGCAAAGAGCGGGGCTGGTGCAGAAGTAGGAGCGATCCATTTTCCCGGGACTGATCTGATTGTTTCTATCGCGTATACCGAAGAGTCGAAAGCGCCGCTGCCAACGAGCCGAGACGGGGATATGGGCGCGCAAGGCGGCGTGCACCTTCTACCGGGAAACATCTATCACGCCAGGCACCCTGTTAGCACTCAGTCAAGATAACCTATCTCGGACGGAATATATATATATACGTTTCGTCAGTCACGACGAATGGACGCGTTCGCCATGGAGAGACTTGGAATTTTTCTCATTACGACGCTTGCTCGGCTCGTCACATCGTCGGGTGCTTTGCTTGTTTTGTCTTCTTACGTAATGCTTGTCATTACGTTCCCGCGTAAACAGGGATACCAACAAGAAGATGATCGAAGCGAGCGTGATAGATGAGCGTGCTGGCTGTCATTTATATAGCTGTGTAGATGTACTGTGTGTGCACCTGAAGTTCGAAGACGATCGCTAGTGATACCTTTGTATCTATAGTTTCGGTGTTACCTTTGCTTTTTGTTGAGGCGTCCTCCCACGAGTAAAAAGGCGGGAAAATCCTGCCGGCTGGAGCAACCTGTCGACTCGATAATGTCAATTACGACGTTATACGATTGACAATTACTAGCGAAGCTTCTGGATATAGAAGCTTCATCTATTAACCATCGTCGAATTGCTCGTGTCGTTGTTACGTGGGCCGCTGTCAATAATTGCGAACATTTCGATGTAGCATAGACAAACTCATCTTATTGTGAATGACGGAAATAGCTATAGGAATATATTAACATAACCGACATATTACTCAGCACAATCGAGCACATGTCAGTTTGTTTACTTTGCTGAAGGACCATCGAACCATCAGAACTTCAGTCGTCCACGGCGAATTTTCGTGCGATCATACTGCATAAACGCTAGGCAAATATATCTTCGTGTACTTTTATATCTGAACAGATTCAGAAACGCACTAAATCTAATTAAAAACAGTACTGCAGCATGAGGCTTCCAGTAACTTCCTTCCAGTAAATGACAATAGCGGAAGTTCTGGAACGACGTGTGGAGTGCACTGGGACAGGAAATATCGGTTCACGGAACCGGAAGCCTTAATGTCGAAGTTTTGCGTTAATGCTCTTTTCCATTGGCCGCCGACTTCATTCGTTAGGGGTATTCACGTTAGACATCACGTTTCAACCGAATCTCCCACGAACGTTTCTTGTGAATTCAGGTCCTGCTATTTCTTCATTTTTTTTCAAACATGCTCATAATGGCGAGCGCTTCGGCATGCAACATCTGCGCCTGCGAGGAAACGCTTGAGCACATTCTATGCCATTGCCCAGCATACCAGACCGAACGACGTATTATGGAAGCCAAGCTCTGTCAGCTGGATTCACGGCCGCTCACAGAAGAGAAGATCCTGGGACCTTCGCCGACGATTCACCATACGCGCAAAGCCACGAAAGCTCTCTTGTACTTCTTAAGAACCACCGGACTACACGACCGCTTGTGAAAGAACAGTCTGAGACCGTGCTGTGTAGTCTCGAGCTGACTATTCATGCTTCTCTTTCTTACTTCTCTTCTTTTTTATCTTTTTCCTTTCTATTATTCCCCCTTTCCCCAACCCCAAGTCTGGGGTAGCCAACCGAGCCAAGCTTGGTTAACCTCCCTGCCTTTCTTCTCCATTTATCTCTCTCTCTCTCTCTTCAAACATGCTAATACTGTATGCAACAGAGCTGGATTCAGATAGCGTTAGCATTAATGAGAGACAACACACAAAGAGACCGCTAATCAAGAAAAGACGCATGTGCACCGCGTGAAAAGACACCCATCACCGAAACTTTTCTTTAAACACTTAACAGACGCTTGATCTAGAAAAGAAGGAGGTTTGTCTAGCTGTATATGATTTACGCGACACAGAGCACATATGATTAAAAAGGCGATTATTCGAGAGCCAGAAAAGGACAAACGGGGCGAGGAAGATAAGAAACGAAGAGAAAAAAGAGGAAAAGGTGAGAGCTGAGCTTAGAAAACTCGACGGCTTGAGAAATGAAGCTGAGCGCGACAGGAAGAAAAAAAATAAGTAAAGTAAGATTGGAAGGTGGAAGAAAATGTGAATCGACTGGAGAGAAAAAAGAAAGAAAGAAAGAAAGAAAGAAAGAAAGAAAGAAAGAAAGAAAGAAAGAAAGAAAGAAAGAAAGAAAGAAAGAAAGAAAGAAGCGTTCCATTTAGATTCGATCGGCAAGATTAATCTTGCATTCCCCAGAGGCTTTGTGAAGGATCGGCCCGCTGCCAGGAGGGAAAGCCCACCGGCCGGGGCGGCGATGAAACCCCGAAGGCGCGCTCGTGCGTGCCTATACGTAGCGCCCACAACCGCTGCGCGGCGCCGGACACCGAAAACTTTAATATCGCTCCCTGCCTTCCAGGCGAGAACGAAAAAAAAAAGCAGCAAAGGAAAATAGAAGGCGGGAAACAAGAGAAATAGCGCGCGAAGCGTACGAGCAAATAATAATAAAAATGATAAACGCGCACGTAAGACGTCACAGGCCGGCCCTTTGTTTCACTCAACCTTTATCTTTGTGTATACGCGCCAACAGACACCTTACAAAAAGGCAGCGATGTCGCTGACGATGACCGCCCCCGTCATAAAGATACAGCCACCCCCGTCGTTCCTTACCGCATCGTATACCACGCAGGGAATTGTAGTGGGCGTATGACAGCCTTCTCGGAATCGGGCTGCCTTCAATTTCAACGGAATCAAACGGCTAGCGACCTCCGTAGTGGCGACACGACTTGCTTGTTTCCCTCAGTGGGTAAGAACTCTCACAGAGTGATCGTGTAATACACGCGCACAGCATCATGCACCATCGTTGTCGTGGCCTGGCTCTACTTGAAACAGGTAACGCCCGCGAACTACGCCAGTATCGACGGTCAAGCTTCACAAGTGTTCCAACGGCGAGAAGCAGCCTCCGCACACCGCCTTCCACGTCGGGCACGTCAGAGATCTCGGAAGCTGCTCAACGCCGCAGCTATATATATCAACAATAGCTGCAAGATGTTGCCCCGAGAACAGATTGCAGGGTGGCGTGATTTTAGTGGATGTAACACTCAGCGTCCCTGTCAGATCAACTGTTAGCACATCCTCCGATATATAGGCTCGTGCGCTGCTGTCCCGATAACTATCAATTCAGAGCCTTAAAATAAAAATTTTCCTATGTATGTGTGCAGTAACGACGCCACCCACCAATACAAGATCCTAGGAATCCATAATTACAGCAGGTTTCATAATCATATCGATGTGTTTGGGTGTGGAACCACCCATATTGATAATACCCATTCCACATTGTATTTGAGCATGTTCACGATATTCAGACCCTTAAACCAGTTATATCATTGACGCACGACTTACTACCAACTACACCGATCAAGGGCTGAAATTACAAAGCTTCTTGTGATTGGCTGCTTCTTCTTGTTAATAATATGCCCAGAGACATGACTGGACAATCCTAGAGCCTTCCCCCGAAATTCGGATAAAGGCTGGTGTTTTACCGAGACCAAACAAGAGAAATGGTTGCTATTCAAGGTCATAAACAAGTAAACTCCATTCACCCACCCCCCCAAAAAAAGATCCTGGCAAAGAACCTTGGCGTCTTTCAATCACATCTAGATTCTGGGTCGTAAAAATCCCGGTTATTATTGTTATGCAACTTTATATGTTTGCCACTGACATTGTCAACCAACCAAGAGAGCCCACTGCGAGCATTGAGGAACTAACACCAACAGACAACGATAGAAAAGTGAATTGAACTCAATTGAATTTTATTTCTCACAATTGTTACAGAAAGATTGCCTACACAATGTGTATGCAAACAAATTCGCGGACATATACATCATGTATGCCCGCGAATTGGTTTGACAAGTATGCGAGCTTTGTTTCTTATGATTTCACAGTAAAAGAATTTATGCATTTCTGAAATGATCCTTGCTAAAGCGCATTAAGGTCTCATTTAGGTAGGCATGTCTGCTCTGTTAATTTCGGAGTCCCCTTTATTAGTATAGAGTTCTTTCTTCTTGTATAGTAATCTGTCTCTATAGATGTCATGTTTGGTAGCTACTGTTTGTGCATGCACTGTCCTTAAACGGCAGATTCTTGAAGTAAAATTTGTTTCAAATTCTTAGGTTGAATTAATTATTATTTATTTAATTAACTAAAGAGGGTCAGTCTGAGGAAGTCAGCAGAATCGAACCGAATCGTTTGTGATTTCATCTATAGAATGGCAAGCACCTTCACGCAAACTACTCTAGTCGGAATTGTTTATAGGAGAAATTGGAGCCAACCCTGATCCTGGAATTAGCGAAGGTGGACTGAAAATGTCCGAGAAAATAACACTTCACGAAAGAATAGCTTCCGGAGATTCGCTTTACATTACTGAAAAGTAAAGAAACAAGCATAGTGCGCGTGTGGGCGTACATGATCTGGTCCTCTTTTTTTCTGTCTTTCTTCCCTCTTGCCCTGATAAAGCGGGCCCGTTTAAACTTCATTTGCAAGCGTTCCCTCGAGAGCGCTGAAGTTACGCCACTTTCGCAAAACTTTGTGCTCGAGAGATGTTACGAGGTACATATTTTACGTACGTTTACAAAGGAAGGCAGCTAAATAAAAAAATATATATAATAAACTGCCACAAAATGGAACTACAGGGCTCTGATATTTTTTTAAAAAGATCTGGCCCATTTTTCATAAAGAATTTAATAATTTCGCACTCACTTCAGGTCCCCTGGGCTAAAAAAAAAACTTTTTTTTTTCATTTCACGGAGAAAGTTCTCGAGGTTCCTCGACACGGGGAGTACAAATTTCAGAATCCCAGAATACTCGGTTTCCTAATTCGACTTGGATCACGAAAAGTAAAGGATTGGATGGAAGCTTTAAAAAAAAAAAGCGATCTACACGTGAACGTCATCCCCGCAATGCAAGCGTGTCTACGGTGAAGCATACCTCCCTACGAAGCCGCAGACCGGCCGCGAAATTCCGCCTTTTTGCAGAAGGCAGGAACGACGGCTTGCTTAGCCGACGCCATTACATCCTCATCAATGGAAACCACGAAACGTGGCGCCCCCACTCGGCAGAGAGCGGAAGACCTGCGCGACGCCACGTCGCTCGGGGATAAAATGCGTTGGCGAGATGATATATTGCAGGGCCCGAACTGAAGCCCCGCCGACCGCGAAAAGGGTTCCAACCATATGCACTCACCCTTTCATTTTCCTCTTTTTTGTTTTTCATTCCGTCTACAACGCTTGCATAGCTTAGCATGACTATACTCTCAGTCACGATGCATTACTTTTTGTTTTCACATTTTTCCCCCTCACTTAAGTGGATATAGCATTTCGCGAACTTCGCCCACTTTTCTCTGCCTCCTTTCGTGTTCGTCGTCTCATTCATTTTTCGTTTTATTTTTTTTGCCAGCCTTCATTTGGACATCTCGAGCTGACTGTGTAATCCTGGCTTTGGATCATGATGAGTGTTTCATCTTTTTGAGAGTGCGGAATGCGTATTTCCCGACAGAGGAGCGACTTATCCGTTTGCTGGCACCGCTAAATGACGCATGACTATCTGAAATGCACGAGAAAAATAGTAGAAAACCAGCCGAGATGCTTATAGAGGGGAAAAAAAAGCGAGAAGAGAAAGGTTGCGAGAAAGGAGTGATATCGAGGGAGACAGAGTATAGCTGATTTGGCAGAGATAGATGATCCACTTCCGTCTAACATTAGCACGCGATACGGGAAGCCCACCCCCGCGAGATTCTCACTATCTTCTTGCGAAGAGGCGTCGCCTTTTGTTTCGCTTTGGGGCGCGAGCTTCGCTTCCTGCGAGATGAATCGCGCCAGATGAGACGGATACGTTCAAGGGAGTTGAATGGGAAGAGAGCGAGCGACCATGCAGGGTTGTATAGCCCACGATTATGGGAAATATGACGCCTGGAAACAAGAATCACATGCACGTGATCCAAGATTTAGGAATTTCATTCTCAATTTATACAGATTCGTCAACAAAGTTTGTGGAACAGGTGTATAAATAGCGTATTTATAGCCGTGTATATACAAGGATGATCTCAAGGTGTTGCATGCCTGTAACCTGAGCCATCCTGCCATATACACATAGAGGGACGGCTCAAGTTACAGTTGAGTGCTCTCACGGTATAGGGTAGTGCAATTGAGAAGCCATGCACGCAATTTCATTCCATACTTCGCGGTGTTTTTTAACACGACGGAGCAAAATCACCAGGCTGCAACATGAACGTTTCCAAATAAGAGAAAAAATTTGGTCTGTCGTTTTCGCATTCTCTCAGCAGCGTATGGTGACACAAGCACTAGCCCTAATGTGATTGACTAATATGTGGGGTTTGGTATATATATATATACGTCGTTGTGCACTTATTATCCCACACATGGGGCAGAGTTGCCGTAGTTGCATTCAGTATTGCCTCCCTGTCCACGACATTCATACTGCCTGCACTGCATTATCCCATCAGTGTGGTATAAGCTTCAATATTAGGAACGGAGAAAGTTTCGGCACCACTTGTCCACCCAGGCGTGACTGATGCTATTCAGGCGGAAGCCACGGCAGCCTCCATTAGTGGACAGCCCGTTGTGAGCGGCGTGCCATCAGCATCGTTCCAAGAGCTCAAACATTGCGCGAGCGTGATTCGTTAAGTGCGTTAAAGACCCCTTATCGGCACGAAGGTCGCATCTATAAAAGTAGTTGCTTGGGCGTGTTCGTGCCAGTTGGTACGACACATTGGAAGGAAACAGCGCGAAAAAAAAAACGTTTCGTATGTGTCCTTCTTTGTCTGGTCTCTCGTTTATCGTTCTCTTTCCTTCCAAAAAGACGCATGACACAATGGTGACTCAAGGTAATATAGAGTTGACAGGAAACCGCAACTACAAAGAAAAAAAGCGCTGTTGCGCACGTGTCGGTAATTACTGAGCTTGTACCCGCTTCACATGCATGTACATATAACCCTTTACATCTCGCACAGGTATTGGAACGGCTCTATTGCTAACGTCCTCTGCAGCAACCCACATACAACAAGAAACAGAATAGATTGAGGAAACTCGCGCGCGGACTATAACGTAGCGCGCTAACTGACTAATGACTATTGCGCCTGTACTGAGATTATCACGTGTAAGAATCAAGTAAGGTGAAAAAAACCCATAAAAACATCAATAAATGAAGGAAAATATGGCGAACCACTTATCCCTGACATCTATAGACGCGTCGCAGCAGAGGCTATAGGCGTACGACTCATCGTTAACACGGAAATACACGCGACAAACGTAAACTCCGAAACCGCGAAGCTAGTATACATTAGAGGTGCTCGATTAGAGGAACTGCATGGCTGCAGGAAAATCGTTTTCGTCGACGTATGGCGTCTCGAAACACATAACTCACCGATAAACGTCAGTAACTTCTTATAGGTAAGTTCAGGCACTGCGTGAGGCTACAGGTTACACTTCACACAGGTTGTAACTGCACACACTCTCTTTAGATCATTGTCAAATTGACGATGAGCCCGTTAAGGCCAAGCGCTTCATTTACTTTTACTTAAAATTTTTTAGTGAAAAAATTACGTCCAAAGCACTTGATTAGTTCGTCTTTCATTTACTCGTTCACTCTCGCCTACAAAGTATCTGGTGTCACGCTTCAGTTAACGCCAACCAGATGCTCAGTACTAGTATATATATGCTACACCATTATCATAACTCACACCTACGTTTTTATCATTTATATAGTGGAAAGAAGACTATCTTGTTTCACTTATAAGACAGATATACAGTTATTCATTTGTCGCTCAATAATGGGGCTGCCCCCACAGTTTGTACAGCACGTCAGACTTAATTAGACCTTTTTGTGGCGCTCTGACATGACATCGAAAATAAATAGAATAAAAGGTATTCGTTCTGTCACTTACAATGACAGAGACCTTCGTGCACTATGGTTTGAAGGAGAATTCAAGATGCTACAAATTCAAAATGGCCACTCAGACACGGCTAATCGTTCTCCTGTCTTACATAATTTTCCTTGCAGCTATTTTTGTGCTCGCGTGAACTTATTGTTCGAGCAACGATGTGAAGCCACATAAAATTGGAGGTACACTTAAAAACCTCCCCTTGGGGCGCTTTTCAGAATCGACTGCATAGTGCTAGAGATAAAGCTAACTTTGAAAAACGTTAATTTTAAATTCTGGCACATGAAATAAAAAAGTAATGACAAGGGAAAACAAAAACACTGCAACAGATACAACCAGAGTTTCCAAGTTTGTTACATCCAATGACTTTGAAAGCCGGAAACATTTTTCCATGCCCACGTGGCATAATGTCCATATATGACGGCTATATTGATCCATGCCACGGCTTATATTGTATACAGCCGAACACTGGAGACCCATTGCCACTTGATGTTTCATTGTGAATTTACTCACTTCTCTCGGCGGTTGTTTGAATGCCTATAGACAGTGACAAGTTATGCACTTATTCGATGTATTCGTCATACTTATGAGCTATAGAACTGAGTATTTCTGGGAATTAACGTACGCATAACGTACTTGAATCAATTGGGTATCAGGACCCCAGGTGTACGCGTATACCAAACAGGAAAAATTTGCGGACACGAAATGTCCTAGAAAGCCATGTCCTGGTTTTGTCTGGCAGCATAACCTCCCAAATGAACGTTTCAGCCTTCAGTTGGTTTACTTCAGCATATGCAGTAATGAGCTAGATTAGGAGCACTATACTAGAAAAGAAATCCGCATTTTCTTTCTTTCTTTTTTTTGCTGAGTCAACGTTCTGTAAGTTTTAACTGCTGTGCGTAGGGTACACATATGTATACTACAAAAGTAAAAGAGTGAGATAGAGAAAAGAAAAGAGGGCAATCCTTTCATTCGGTAAACAAGGAAAGTCTCAGGCTGAGGTATAGTTTTTTCTTTCTTTTTTTATGAATTCGAAGCATTATGACCATTGTCATCCCCTCACCGCTTTCTTATTGCACAACCTTAAAAAAGACCAACAGGCTTCGAAGTCAGAAACCATCCATCGCTTATACATTATACTCGTGTATATGGTGCGTGATTCAGCAAGCTCACCTGACATATAATCCCGAGAGGCTTCCTTGTTCTTTCCTGTGCATTCGAGCGTACACTATGCGTAGCAATACTTTACAGAACGAGATGAACAGCCTGCGAGTGGTATATGTGAAAGCTAGTTTGAAAATATCTTTAAAAAAATTTTTTTCTTCTGCATTCTCTCTCGCGGGACTCGCTATCGCAACGGCTCACTGCACGGAGATGAAACAGCAGCCTTGGTTCAACATTAAAAACAACACATTATTTTTTTTTCGCCGCGAAGAGGTATAACAGAAAGAAATGTTATCAGCCTTACACAAGCGTTCCCCGAGGGAATGAGGATTTCCTTTGCGAGTCGCATAACCGTCCGTCGCTCGAAAGAGAAGCAAAAATCGCGTGCTTCTTAGGAGCCTTTTGCGTGGATGCGTGCTCGTCACGCGTCAAGGCGCAGCACGCGAGCAAATCTGTCCCAGTTGTTATCACCCCTCCGAATCTCTTCTTTGTCTCTTTGCCGAGCCCGTTTGTTCTCTTGGCGTAGCTGTGCGTGACTGCGATTGTCCTTTATTTGCTTCTTCTTCTTGCGTGCAGTCAAAAGCATCAACAATAAAAGGTCGTAATAGAAAAAGCAAACCTCCGAGTGTTTTTAAAGATATACGAATGCCTCCCATAAACCTCGCCGTGGAAAGTCAAAAAGCTCGCCAAGCGTCGGCTATAGGTTTAGTGACGCAAGAGGTAAGAGTTACACTCTGTGGCATAGACTGGGGGTTGTTCGGGAGTTCAACTCCTCGCCGCCGTATATTTCTTTTCCATGCTTGTATGTGTGCGTGACGCACACACATGCAAGTACACGCGCGAACGTATGAAAGCGGGTCGGACTCCTTTCCTGCCCTCAACCTCCCATATAGAAAGAAATTTTTTGTAAATCCATCCGGTCAGTCTGCGGTGGACCTACTTCCAAAGGTTACAACTGCGACACGCAGGCGCCACAGGGGGACGCTACAAAGAAAAAAAAAATCGAAAATTCCATAAACGCGCTGAACACATTGAAATGTAATATCAAAATATTTGTGCGCCCAACAAGGCCCGCGGATTGGCGCGCTCCTTTAAGAAGCTCTGCCATGGTTTCCAATCTGGGTACAAATGTTCTCTGGTATGTAATTGATAAACAAGAAATTATTGTTTAAAAATTTCTCGGGAAAAGTAAGAGGCTTGATGTTGACAGAGCAGCACTCGTTGAAGGCTTACATAACGATATATTAGAAAAACTGAAGCTTGTGTGAAAAAAAGAAAAAAAGAAGAGATAGCCACATTAGCCGGGACAATTATTACAGCTAGACAGCTGACATTGACTGAGTAGTCTGTGGTCGCAGCGAATGGGCTGTATGACTTCTATACTCTATCATCATAGCATTTCAAAGATGCTGCCAAAACTATTATCATCATTCCAAGTTCCATATGTTGCTTTGCCTGAGCACGCAAACCATTATTTTTTTTATCTAGTCTTTATCGGAACGCGAACCATCCACTACCTCTACTTATGTTGTGGCTTCTTAAGCTTTTATCGATATAATACGGGGACGGATATAATATGGGCACGGCAGCAGTCACGGAATGCAGTCACCTAACGATCCGTTCGTATTCATCTAACAGCTCGTTTTCGGACTGCTGCTTCACGCTGGTCCGGGTCTCGAGCCACCAGGAAAAATTGGATCAACCATTGGCGTCAATGTCACCGTTATCCGCGCACAAGATTCCAGGCCGATCAAGTTATGGGATATCATGCTGTATCGCTCCTCATCCACCTTCGCGGACTCGGGTCGCATAACCACATGTGCGCATCGCCTGCGCTCAGCGCCACCACTAAACCCAGCTGTAAATAACCATGCCACTCGAAATGGGCCCGGCAGCACTCACGGAATGCAGTCACCTAACAATCCGTTCGTCTTCATCTTACAGATGAGAAAGCGATATGGAAAGTGTATCTGTTTAAACGACCTTTTCTTGTTTGTGCTACCGTGCCCATGGCAACGTGCTATTGTGGTTGACTATGCTGTACCAATACTTAAACTATTATTACTCGCGGGAGACGTTGAGACAAATACAGGCCCCGAATTCAGTCAATAATTAAAGGAAATAGACGCGGAACCAAGATTGACAAGAAACCAGACTTGCTCACAAGCTTATAAAAAAGTGGATTCTTTTCAGGAACAAATAGCAAGCATGAAAACGTTAATCAGATCAATGCAACGAAACATTGATGATCTAGAGAATCGTAGCAGGCGAGAAAACCTGATAACAGATAGCTTTCCGGAGGTAGAAGGAGAGAGACCCATTATTCTTAAGTGAACAGAAAGCTAATTGAAGACACACTGGAAATAAAACCAGTAGCAGTCGAACGCATACATCGGATTGGTAAAGCTAATTTGAACAAAACTAGGCCGGTAATTTTCAAGCTCCTAGACTGAAAAGACAAATCTTCAATACTAAAACGGCGATATGATCTTCGAGATACAGGCCTATCACAGATGATTTTTCGAGACGACTACGTGGCATTGGCACAGTGCGAAAGCAAACTAAAAAAATAAAGAAAGGTGTCCTTAGTTTTTGACAAGCTGTATATACATAATCACGCCTATATTTGGAACAACGAAAACAATGATACGATTCCGTAGAAGAACGCACACGTTGAAGCTGGCTTAGAAACTGCGCATACAGCGAAGGTGACGAACATACCCGGCGGCCAGACAAAAAAGGGAGCAACCCGTCACGCTGCAAAATTGGCGAACTAGCACTGCTCACGGTGAGTGCTCGAAGTGTGATTAATAAGCCTGAAGAACTAAAAAATTCGATCATTGATCATAGGCGCAGCCGTCACAGAAACGTGGCTCACGCCCGAAATTTTGATCAAGAGATTGAATTGCCACATTATTCAGAAATGTTTGAATTGCCACACTATTCAGAAAAGTTATTCAGAAAGATCGCCTCACACGCGGTGGTGGAGTGGCACTATATATACTGTTAAAAAAAAGCCACTTTCTTTCGTGGCCCTTTCTGAGGTGCGAAATGCCGAAGCAGCTTTTTGTAAGCTACATTGTGATGGTACTAACATATGCGTAGGTTGTGTTTATCGAAGTCCCAATTCGGGGGATGATTCTATCAGTGTCATTTATGATTACATGCAAAGTCATGCATCTGGTTCAGGTGTTGTACTCGTGGGCGATTTTAATGTATCAGACACTAACTGGGATAGTATGCTCCATTCGTCTTCAGCTTCGGACATACTGTTTGACCTCATGCTCACCTTCAATCTTCATCAGGTTGTTTCGCACCCAACCCGCTCACACGGGTTAACTCTCAACATATTTGATCTCATATTTTTCATCGAGCAGTTCGACATAAACCGCATAAGAGTCGATGTAGCCAGTGGAATATCTGCCCACGACGTACCGGTGCACGTGGTCCCTCTTGGCGATATCGTAACCACACATTTTTCTGCGTCTGTTGCAACATACTTGGAACAAAGCTGATGATGATAGCGTACAATCTAACCTAGCTCAGCAATTTCAGAGTTTCTCAGAAATAGGTTCGGATACCTCAGTAGATGTCGACTCCCTTTGGCTTCTCTTCAAATCTGTTGTATTTTTTTGTATCACTGATTACCAACAAAGATCAAGCGCCCACCAAAAATATTTCTTGGATCAGGCACGACGTCATTCAGGCAAATCGACGTTTCAAAAGGTTACGCAGAGCTATAAAAACGAAAGGCAGGGAGAATCAACAATTCAGAAGCTACCAGATGTCATCGCAGAATTCAAGCTTAAAGCTAAGCTTGCTAAACGGTGTTATTTCAACGTAACGTTACTTACTTTTAATAATCCCCGCAGCTTCTGAAATCACTTTAGCACCAAGAAAGCAACAACACCGCATCTTCTCCCTGAAGAAAAAACTGTTAAGGCCAACACAAGTAACAATTTTTTACAATCAGTGTTTACTGTACATGATAACGTTATTTCACCAATTATACAGCAACATAGCATAAACATCGACAAAATAGATATAGCTGATGCTGATATTTTCAACCTGCTGCTAAAACTCGACTCCAAAAAAAGCTAGTGGTCCCGTATACGCAACAGTTTTCTAAAGAAATATGCAGAATGGTGTAACCAATACCTATAGGTATCATTTTCCGAAAATCACTCACTTCACAACTGCCCAACGATTGGAAAGTGGCAAAAGTGATACGAATACACAAAGGAGGCGACGCATCGTTACCCTCAAACTTCAGACCCATCTCATTGACCAGCACCTCATGTAAACTCCTTGAACACATAATCATAGAACACAAGACTGCCCCGCCACGGTGGTCTAGTGGCTAAGGTATTCAACTGCTGACCCGCAGGTCGCGGGATCAAATCTCGGCTGTGGCGGCTGCATTTCCGGTGGAGGCGGAAATGTTGTAGGCCCGTGTACTCAGATTTGGGTGCACGTTAAAGAACCCCAGGTGGTCGAAATTTCCGGAGCCCTCCACTACGGCGTCTCTCATAATCATGTAGTGGCTTTGGGACGTTAAACCACACAAATCGATCAATAAAACACATGACATTTTTCATAGAGCACATTGATTTTTTCTCCCAACCAACATGGCTTTAGAAGTGGCTTGTCGGCAGTTACTCAGCTTACTGAACTATATAGTTCCCGATCTTGCTGCTACAGTTAAGAACCGTGGCTAAACTGACTTAATTTTACTCTACCTGTCTAAGGCATTTGACTGTGTATGTCACAGCAAACTACTAGCTAAAATCGAAAGTGTTTTTGGAATAGAGAAAATTTCTGCCTGGATAAAAGGTTTCTTATTTAGCCGATCACAATTTGTACTTTACGAACAAACGTTTTCTAAGACAGTTGCAGTGACATCTGGAGTTACTCAAGGCTCCGTGCTTGGCCCTCTGCTCTTTCTAATCTCAGTAACATTAATAATATTACTGATAACGTTTGTTTTAATAAAAAATTTTCGCGGACGACTGTGTCATTTACAAGGAAACTAATATTTACAACAACCATATCAAGCTTTGATTCTTTCGCCGTCTTAGCTAACTGGAGCTCTAAATTGCAGATGAAAATAAACGTACAGAAATCCGGGATATTGACTGTAAGCAGGAAAACAATACCATCCAACTACACATACACTATTAACGGCACTCCAATTAATAAAACTGAAGAATATAAATATCTAGGAGTTATACTCACTTCTCATCTTGAACGGGACAAACACATAGATAATATACCTTCGAAGGCACTACGCACACTGTTTTTCTTAAAACGAAGTCTAGCGCTCACAACAACATCAACGAAGCTGTTGGCTTACACAACATTTGTGAGGTCAGTTTTCGAATACGCTAACACAGTGCATGTGGTTTCCGCATACGCAGACTAACATAGGCGAATTGGAGGCAATACAAAGGAAGGCTGTTAGGTTCATCCACAACAAATACAGACGCTTATATTCGCCAACACATCTTTTAATCCAGTCCGGCTTACAAACACTGTACACGAGAACGAAACATGCTCGCATAAAATTTCTGTTCCAGCTACTCCAAAATAACTACAGGATAGGTATCTCCAAACACGTGTCACGTTCCCAGGCTATAAACAATCACGTAATAAGTATGCGCGCACAGTGACAGAATACGTACGCAAAAACGACGCATTTAAGTATTCATTCTTCCCGCTCACCACAGCGGAATGGAATCAACTTGATGCTGTTATCACCAACAAATAATCATTATCTGAATTTTCGTCACAAATAGAAAAAACTGTGCGCGCATAACAGGAGATATGCATGACGCGCCCCGGTAGCGATAAAGCGACAAAGGTTTCGTTCTTTCTTTGCTCACACCTGGGGTGAACCATAATTTAGACAGTTTCAAACAAGCTCTCAATGTTTGCAAAACAAGATCTTAATACATTTTAAGGCTCGATACTTAAGTTATCGTAATTACATCCATCCAGTCTTCTTTAGCGCCATACACTTCCTCTTTTTTTTTTTTTGCATTCAGTTTGGTGAGAGCATTGCATAATATTAAGAACTTGCAATATATTTTGTGGTCATTTTGTATGACAATTATTATATTCAGCTCCTACATTCTCCGATTATATTGATGATATTCATAGTCTGTTTTTATGCTTGTAAGTGCTGGCTTTTAATTATGTTATCTTTCGTTATTTAATTGTTATGTGTCAAAAATCATTGTACTGCCCAACTGCCACGCTTTCGAAAGAGAGTAGCAGTGTTGTAAATATATAAAAAAATAATTTGCAAACTTTTTTTTTGCATTCAGTTTGGTGAGAGCATTGCATAATATTTAGAACTTGCAATATATTTTGTGGTCATTTTGTATCACAATTATTATATTCAACTCCTGCATTCTTCGATTGTATTGACGATATTCATAGTCTGTTGTTATGCTTGTAAGTGTTGGCTTTTAATTATGTTATCTTTCGTTATTTAATTTTTATGTGTGAAAAATTATTGTACTGCCGAACTGCCACGCTCCCGAAAGAGAGTAGCAGTGTTGTAAATACAAAAAAACAATAGTTTGCAAACTGCGGTGTTGTGTAAGACATACTCTCAAAGACTACTTACTCTTTACCGAAAATATTTGGCCCACTGAAAAGCTATAGGTTTTTCTGTTCCAACATCGTGTGGCTCACTTGGGGCTAGGACACTAGCGCGACCTATTGGACACTGATAAAGTTTTTACTCATCTATCCATCCTCACAAAATCCATCGTAAAACACTACGGACATTGCCGTCGAACTGCCAGAGCGAGAGAAACAGCGGAGAACTCAAAGCTATCACGTTTTCATTATATCTACATATTGACACGTTTATAGATCCGAGATAAAAGACACGTGCCGAAACTTGCTCGCCGACTTCTCTTGTCAGTGCTAGTCTACAGCTGCGAAGATTCGCGGACCGACAGGGACACATTGTTTCTATAGGTGTTGCGGCTCTCTATTATCAGCAACGCTGATAATATCCGCAACTCTCATTTTGTCTCCTCCCCTTGCCCTCCAGCTGGACCACACCTGGAAGACAACGGTTTCCCTCTTTCCCTGCACTCTTCGAGAAAACACTGATTCCCGAAAAAGGCCCGTCCTAACCGGCCACTTGTCACCGACAGCGATCTCCGTATCGCCACTCCATATATCGATCCGGGCTGTCTTCCACTACGGAACAAACGAAACGCGCACACTTCAAAGGGCCGAAGAGTAATGCCACGCCTGCACTTTCAGTTTACACTGCAAACCACACTGGCGTCTTGTGTGTGTGCCCTTTATATGGAGGACGCCCACCCGAAGAAAGCGAACGCATATCGAAAACTCGTAAGAGAAGGAACCAAATTAAAAGAATTCGCGAAACAGCAGCGCAAGAGTTTCTTGGAGAAAGAGCGAGACTCTGACAATAAAAAAGGCAGAAGACGAAAGGGACTATACGAAAAGAATTGTAGTCAGCTTTCTTTTGGCAGAGAGGAATTTCAAACTCGAAAGAAACAGGCGCGAAACACAGCTGACGCGACGGAGAGGACAACGAGTGAAAAAAATAAAAGGAATAGTGATGGCGGCAGCGTAGAGAAAGGAGGTTAGTGGAGAAAAAGGAAGCGCTGCGGGGCGCGGCAGCCAATCGAGAGCGCTGATTCGGCCACCGTAGAAGGCGAGGAGGCAAGAACGCGGCGCGGGTACTCTAGCGCGGGGACGAAGAAGGACGCCAAAATGGCGGCCGCCCTGTACCCTCTCCGCGCGGTTGCTCCGTGGGGGCCGCCGCCGTGCGCTGCCGTGTGGTTCTGAATGGCGTTGAGCGCGCGAGACGCTCTTCCCCCGCGCCGTGGGCTTCGAAAAGACGAAAACGGCGTCGACTGTTTTACGGCACTTTCATAGCTCCGGGCGGGAGAGGTGCTGATGGCGAGTTTACGAGCCGCGGATGAAAAGCGACACCGCGCCGTAAATCTGAGATCGGGAGAGTTTAGCGCCTCGAAAGTGACTCGCTTACGAGTCCATAAAAAGGGCAGGCGCTTTTCTAAACGCGTTCTCGCGGGGTGGAGACAGGCATTGCTCGGTGTTTGTGTGCGTATGTGCGTATCACAGAGCGCAGCGGGGTGTCCGTGACTGCGGTACAGCGAAAGCCGGGCATCGCGGACACACACACACGCACGCACGCCCGCGCTCGTTGGAGCAAGTACTTCGGCCGAGTGTATCTAGGCGGACGCGCAGGAGAAAGTGATGACGAGGGCGAGACGCCTTCGGAGCGGGACCGAGGAAAAGAATGACGTTCGCGGTTTTTGTGGGAGGCGCCCGGCGTCAAGGACAAAAGGCAAATAATGCCCGAAAAAAAAAAAAAGGATGCTCCTCAAACACTGAAAGAGGCTGGTGCGCGCGAGCGGAAGCAAGCATTACCAAGTAAAACGGGGACTGAAAAATATATATATACATTCCGCTTGTGTGCCTGAGTGTGTTACCGGCTGAGGGGCCAAGGGATGCGGAGAAGGGCAAGGCGAGCGAAGCCGGAAAGAAGGAATGAGTTCGGTAAACATCGTTTGTAAAACAAGGTCGTGGACGCTGCCTTTTCTTTCTGTCAGCGCCTTTTCTGTTTGCGAGGTGCGATTGTGGCTTGACGTCATTGTCTTTTCTCTTGCGTTTTTTTTTTCTAAGCGCAGCAATCACAGCAAGCAAGTAGCGGATGCGTTTGAGCTGGCACCACCAATGGGGCAGTTGATTTTTTCTTTGTCTCATTTCAGTATGAAAGCATGGAAAAACCGTCCCTTACCTCGACCAGTACAAGATCTTCGCTGCGATGGCATTGAAAGTACTCTTTACGTTATTAGATAAGTTTAGTAAGATTGGCTGTAGACGCTCATCAGGATGGAGAGTCAAGATTGCGAATGTCGAGGCAGTAAGCATGTGCAGTTAGTGCGCTTATGAGTATTGGGCACCCTGTAAGAGATGGCTTCTCGATCGTTCACCCTGAAGGCACACAATGAAAAGGACGCATTCATAATGATGCCATAGTGCAGTAAGAGTTTGAAGTGATTACAAAACAATGGCGACGTACGGGAGAAACGTGCGTGAAACAGTATTAAAAAAAAGCTGCAAGGAAGACTCGAACTAAACGGATTTCATAAAAAAAAAACTGAGCTAACGCGGAATGATATCGTATCACTGAAAACGCTCACAACAAATAAGTGAAATTCACAGCGACATAACGTCAAGACAGCATATGCAGATATATATAAGCGGCGCACCATCCAACTTCCCGCGAACAAATGAGTCATCCCCGCGGTTCATCCATCACGTTTTTGACCAAGACCATAAAACTGTCAGAGCCGCCGCTTCTTTTGCGAGCTGCATGCAAGGCGACGAAGTTAATGCAGCTGTGTGGTGTTCCGAGAATCGTTTGCTGTTGGCGCGTATACATGCATAATAAACAAGCTCGACATTTCCGCACTATAGGCTATAAGCTACATTAGGGTTGTCGGCTGCCGGTGACGTTTCTGGAGACCGGGGAAAAAAAATATTTCACGACAGAAGTTTGCAGCGCCCTCCTTCATACTCATGTGTTTATCTGTTTATTTAGCCTTCTAGGTCTCGGGAGTTGCTTAACAATATATACGTGCACAGGGGAATAACAGTCGTGTTACTGTAAAGAAGGAAAAGTGGCCGAAAAGATAACTTGCTGCCGGAAGGAAGCGAACCTGCGACCTTCGAATAACTATTATGTACGTCGGCGGTCATCCCTCCGTTCAATTTAGGGAGTATATACGCGTCTGCATTTAAATATGGGAGCTTCAGTCAGCCCCTGACGGCAGCGAGTTATCTATTAATCTACTTTCATTTCTACGCTCTGGCGATGCAATTACCTCTACATCTACCACAATTTCCTCAGCATCAGCGCCTGTTAGTTAAAATACATGTCATAATTAATGAGTATTTAAAATCTTGAAGCTGCGCTTTGATGCGACTGACTACATCATTCATCGCATCGAAAAATCGTTACTGATATGTATATACTGCTAAGTATGCAATCGGTGCACGATAACAAATACAAATTACCACTTACGATGAGACACAGATAGAAGGGACAAGACAGCGCTTGGTTCTGTCCGGTGGCATAGCGAGGGGTTTGCACACCGGGCATATGCTCCCCTCCCATTACGAAAAAAATTTCTGTCTATGCCAATGTTTCTGTATCTTCCTTCTTTGCCCCGTAGTCGATAGCGCTGCTTATCCCTTACGGAAATGTCATATATGCCACTTACGTAAGTTATATGTGGCCACATATAAGCATATAATCCAGCATATACGGCTTCCGTTTACCATAAATGCATGTATACCTGGCGGGTCGGTTGATATATGGGGTTATAAACAGCCATATATGGCGCGGTTGGCCCATATAAGGAGTCAAATCCGGCCTTATAAGACACGGCCACACCATATATAACACATCAAGTGGATCCTTATATGTGGAAGTGCTCCCTTATATGGGATGAACCACGTATACATGATCACAAACTTTTATGCGGATTGTCATATATACCCATTCGCGCACAAAGGTGACCTGCTTATTTTCTACAACAAGAGTATAAATTAGCCCCACCGCGGTGGTCTAGTGGCTAAGGCACTCAGCTCCTGACCCGCAGGGCGCGGGTTCGAATCCCGGCTGCGTCGGCTGCATTTCCGATGGAGGCGGAAATGTTGTAGGCCCGTGTGCTCAGATTTGGGTGCACGTTAAAGAACCCCAGGTGGTCTAAATTTCCGGAGCCCTCCACTACGGCGTCTCATAATCATACAGTGGTTTTGGGACGTTAAACCCTACATATCAATCAATCAAATCAAGAGTATAAATTACATATATTGTTTCTGCCATGCAGAAAAACAACCAAATTTTAGGTCAACTTTTGTGTGTGTGATAGTTGCAACTATGCATGCAATTGTGTAATTTAACTTGTACAAATTTTCCGTGGAATTTAGGTTTCAAACAATAAGTTGCGATTATTACGTCGTAAATAATGTATACGAGAGCAGACATGTTTTACAAGGAAGGAATCGTGTAAGGTCACAAAACGTACTGAAACTCCCAAACCTCGCTATTACTATAGAGCAAACCCTATATAATATTATGTAAAAAGAAAATGCATGCAACGTATATTGTTCACATAATGCATTGTTTAGAGTGGCAGCAAGAAATAGTAATTTAATTCATTTTTAGCTTCCACATCGGTGGACAAAATTGCTGATTATTTGAAGGATTTCATGGCTATATATGCTCCCTTCACGTAACACGATTTCAGTTAATTCTGTTTACCCCCATCTGCGATTGCTTTCAGCGGTCATTTACCATAATTGCATGCGCAGTGCGATGTTTAAGGGAGTATCTTCAAAAAAAAAAAAACTTGTGTGAATGCAACTCGAAGGCAATATTATAATTAAATTCAAGATGGAAGTTATACTAATATATTGCAAAAATACATCTTGCATTTCCTTTAGCTACTTATAACTTTCATGACTGTGCAGATAATAAATTTATAGAAAATTTCATGATTGCACTAGTAAACAATAATTTTGGTGTAGTGTTTGCGAGCGTCAAATAAATCTCACGTCATACACACTTAACGGGGATACGTTAAGAAGGGTGCAACTGACTCCCACGTGATGCACATTTAATGGACCATGTATAGAAATGCTGAAGCTGTATAGCAACATTTAACGTAGTCTGCCGAATTCGCAAAACTTCGATTTTGTGTGGGTGTGTCATTACTTGGTGGATGTCCCTAATACGCACGTGCCATCATCAGGATTAGCTTAAACATTACCTTGCGAATACAATTATTAGGACAGATTTTCGCGAATAAGGGCTGGCGTGATGCCTAAGCCAAACTCTACATTATGTAAACAGCCCCTTGCTGTGCAGGCGCGTAATGATTAAAACTGCTTACGAACATAGTCTTTCAACGCCAACACTGTGGTGCATTTACCTATAAGATATGTATGCCGGTACATACCCACCAAACTGCGCAATTACACACTCGCGTATAGAGATTCATGGGCACCCGGACACTAGCATTTGCTCCAATGTGCTGGCTAAAAAATCCAGAGTTCAATATGTATGAAACCAACAAGCTCGTTTAACAGTCTATAGCTTTAGAAAATCAAGTTTATAATACATTTATAAGGACACAAAAATGACAAGCGATAACGGTTATTCATCGGTAAAAAAGCGCACATGATGCTCAATCTAGTGCAGTGATACAGATAGTTTCTTTGATTTATATAATGACAGAAACAAACGCAGCTGTTTCATTAAGAAGTAATTTCGCACAAGATGTACATTTTGCACAAGATCAAATTGGACAAGTCGAAACTCGTGCAAAGATTGCAGAGGGGCAGGTAGGTGGGCCTGTCATAAATTCTTTAGGGCAGCCAAGCTTTCATAATGAATCATGAAAGGATAACCTATACAACACGTAAGTAGGATTTAGACGCTCCATAACCAGAGACTCAATGTCAAACCATGCAAATAAACCTTACATAAACTTTCTCTCAGCGTCAAGTTCCTATATCGTACAGCAACGGGGCTCTGCAGAATCACTATACAGAAATGCATCGACGTTTCGTGCATTCCATGCATACAAGTATATATCCGTTCGAAGAATTTGGAAGGGAACTGACAAAGTGCTCGAAGCAGGAAAACACACAGAGCCTCTAAAAAACTTAAGTATCCGGATCGTTACAGTATATACGCAGGAAAAGAGATTCCCTCGCTTACACCAGAACTCCATAAGTCAAAGCTAATGCCGCTTCCAATTTCAATTTATTATGCTCCTTCCATATACTCCTCCTTCGCGAACATTTTTGTCATTTTCATTATTTTTTTTCCTTTGCACGTGCGCATTCGCCATCTATTTCCTGCAGGTCTCTCACAGCCAACGTTCAGCGCCTCCTTCCGCGTGAGTTGCTTCACAAAGGTTGCAGCGCTTAACTTTTTACACTTATACTTGTTTGCGTGCCTCGGCTGAGACATAGCGTATATGCACTTACACACTTCACCGCGTTCAATACCAACCTGTGTGTATATATACGTCGCGCCGCTTTTTGCTCACTCCTACGTCTTCGATATCTTCGCTTCTATTTATTCACGACGCACCGCCCCACGCGACTTGTATATAAAGCGAAGAGCTTTCAACGCTCGCATGTGGCTATTAATAAGCATCACCCCCCTTCCTCTTCCCGCGTGCCTCCTGTTCTGAGCGCTCCTCTTTCTCGGAGAACATTCATTATTGTATTTGTGCCTCGGTTGCTTAACCCTCGCTTACCGCAAAGCTTGCCCCTCCCCCTCCTCCTACGCCCTTCCCCCTCAGAAGACACTGTCCTCCCTCTCTTTCCAACAGACGCACGCACAAAAGGCTGCCGCTGTTTCTGTTTCTAAGGCACATCTCTCACTGACAATCTCCCGGTAGCATTTATCGCTTTACTTTCTCTTGTATCTTGCTTCGCGACGCAGCCGCGCGTCGCTCTGTGACTTTCTCTTTGGATTTCGTCGGCATTTGTTTTTTCATTCATTCGCAATTTTCTCGTCTTCTTCAATCCCCGCCGGTGTGGACCTGATCTCTCTTGATTATTTTTTTTTCTCCTTTTCTCTTCGTTTCTGAGAAGATGACACCACCGAAGCACCGTCATCGCGAGAACAAAAGCCAAATACGGAGACTCAAAATTGTCTTTCGTCGCCTCCCCACTCTTCTTCTCTCTTTAATTTTTTTTCTTTTCCGGACGACGTTTATTAATATATTTGTACAGACCCCTACAGACAGTTTTTGCTAATTCGCTTTGTTCGGCGGTGACGTTAAACGCGAAGCATTTCTCTCGAACCATATCACGTAAAAATTATCTTTCTCGCTCTCTTGTTGGTTTTTTCGTTCATCAAGACACAGCGCGATTCCGGCGTGATAAATACCGTTCCTTGCTGGGTTAAAGCGCGCCGCAGTGCGACGGCGATCGACGGCGACGAAATAAAGGTGGCATGACAAAAAAGAAAAAAAAGTAATGTGAGGTAACAAAGAAGGCGACTAACAAATCAGATCGTAGTTTAGCCTTTAGCCGGCGGTTCACCGAAGCGGCGCAAACGTATCCGAGAGTTCGAAGAGAGCGAGATGAAAGAACAAAGAAAAAGAGAGATACAGCGACGCAAGTGAAAGGAACACATATCTCCTCCGAGAAGGGTGGTGGTGCTCGCGCAGGCCTTGTACTTATACACAGTTCTCGCGAGCGCTCTCAAAATTGGCTGTCCTTCCTTTTTTTGCGCGAAATGAGTGGAAGCGGAGCTCGTGGAACATGCATAATAGCGCGGAAGAGAAAAATCGGCAACTCTTGACGGCGGCGTGGAATTACGTGCTGCTGTGCTTGTGACTGCGGAAGCAAGAAAAAAAGACGGAGAGAAGGCGACACATGCGTAAGGCCCCATGCATAGCTGCTGCATGTCTTGAGCGTGCGTGTGTGCGTAGGCAGGTGAGAGTCTTTGTGCTCTACACGAGCAACGAGAGGCTCCACACGACGTTAAATTCTAAACGCGCGCCAGCTTATTAATGGAACTCCGGTGGAAGGTATAAGGTTGACCAAAAAAGGCTGGCATTCGTTTTTTTTTTCCTTTGTGAACTTTAATTTTGGTACCTGTTTCCTTCATATTTTTATGTCAAGAAGCCACCACCTTTCGGAAGCGAGGAACTAATTAAACCGTGAATTCGTCATGTTGAGAGCATGTACGCTATACGCCTAGTTTATATTTGAGAAAAATCAGCGAAAATTGGCAATTTCACCTGTGAAGATGGAAAAAAAAATCTTGTATAACGCAGATTTATTACAAGCACAGGCAGCGCGTGGGCGAGGAAATTGTTTCAAGGCGGCGATATGTTGTTTCCCGGGATCTTGTTTTCAATATTCCCCAAAGCAAGGACGGAAAGTTTGTCGAAGGTATTAAAGTATGCTTTCCGATCAATAAACGTTGTTTTCTTGAACACGCGCACGATTTATTTATATCAACGAATAACTTCCGTACGTCATATAGTGGATGTTCATGGCGTTTCTATAAACAAGCTGGGACCATGCAGTGCTGTGAACAGAGAACTGTGAGTATAAGAACTGTGTGTGAAGTTCCAGATCTGCTTTTATAGCTAAGTAGATAAAACAACAAAAATATAGCAGAAAGCTATGCGATGCGGATCTTTTGAAATATGAGCTAATATACTGAGACACAAGGATTTTAGGAAATAGTGGATATCATATCAATATCAACTTATATTTCTGGGATGCACACCCCACCGTCTTTGTGTCATATCTAATATATACTGCACTCTACAAACCCATACCGCACAAACCGCTTCATCAACGCCAGCTGTAAAACTTAGTTGAACTTCAGTGTGCCGTGCCACCGTTGTTGCAGTATAGCGGGCTTGATGAAATGTCGGACATGTTGTTCTTTTTTTTTTTTTAGTCGGGTGATCAGCACATATGAATTGATCGCATTTAAAGACCGCAAACCACGTACGGCAAGGACTCCACACCAAAAGATACTTGCAAGCTTCTAGTTGCTGTCACAGTTTAAACTTATAAAACCTGCTTGCTAAACGGAAAAATGCCGTACTTTTTTCTTGAAACGAAATTTTTTCTACAATTGAGAGTTTGCTAAACTCGCACAAATACACGGCTAGGACTCCCGAGACGCAACAGCATATAAACTTTCGTAGCAGCAAATTCTAGCCAATCGTGATATTGTACATATTATTAGCGAACGCCAGTAGCCAATCACAATAAGCTCCGCGAACGGAAATATTTCTTGGGTTACTCCCATGTGCTTCATTAGAGCCATAGAGACATTTTGTTGAAAACAAAAAACATTAAATATTCCTTTATTCAATACATTTTCATCTTTCTTTACCTTTTGCACAAAAAAAAATGTTTTCATTGGTTCGAATGGCCGAAACTTAGTATTGGCCAATAGAAAATCATTGCTTCCTCAGAGCCAATCAAAGACGCATCAAGTAACAAATGTGAGCTCTTCTCATATGATTAACTCTGTGACAGTGCATTAGTTCTGCAGGAGATCCGATTTCCTTACAGATAACTGGATAAAACAATACGAATTTCACTAATAGAAAACACGTTACCAAGTTTGATACTCACAATCGCGAAAGTGCCGAGAACGAAAGTGCAGCTGCTCCACGGCTTCAGAATTTCGGGTCGGTTACATTCCAAACATTACAAATGCATAGCCTCAATGCCAATGATATGCGAACAGGCCTTAGTCGTCAACAATGGGACTTTCGTTTGGTCGCAAAAATAGGCCTAATGATAATTTCCCCTACCAACCGGTTTGGAAGGTTGGCCACTAATGATCATAAGTATTTGCGTTAGCCTGTGAAACGTGACGAAGAACTAATTTGAAACACGCCGGCCGATTTCTGCGCGCTCATGCCAGTGCTGAGCAACGCCATTCCCAACAAAGATGTAGCTTTCTATACTACTACTACTACTACTACTACTACTACTACTACTACTACTACTACTACTACTACTACTACTACTACTACTAGTACTACTACTTGTATAATAATAATAATAATAATAATAATAATAATAATAATTTTGACGTCACTAGGCGTTGTCCGAAACTAGACGTCGATGCAGTTCTGGCTCACTCAATTGCGTCTGCCCCATGAAACTAACATAAGAACGGCCCCAAAGCCGGGTTAATTTCATCTACGGGCCATTGTCGTTCAAGCCATGGTTCGAAGCTCGTAAGATGCAGCTTCGCTCAGGGCTTCTGCTGATCTTGTATTGCTTTAACGTAACTTTTTATAAGCCGATGGGCAGGAAGAAAAGGGACAGAGGCAAGGAAGGAAAAAAAAAAGACAGGGAACAACATGAGCAGTTCCTTGCCTCGGTCCATCTACGTCATGCCGATGCTGAGTTTCGCTGAAGCAATACAATATGACGTGCCAGCTCGCCCAATGAGCCGTGGCATAAGCACAATTTTTTTTAGAGGGAGACGGTTGGGGGGAGGAGGGGGGAATGTTTTTGGTCTGAAGTAGAGGCCGCAAAGAGAAGCAGGGTGGAGTCATTTTTTGCTCTGAATGCCATGGCAGAAATAACTTTTAGATAGGAGGGGGGGGGGGGGGGGGCGTGTTCTGATTTGGCGTCTGGGTTCATGTGGTTAAAGCGCTTTGCCTTTTATGCGGTGCCGTTTTCCAAAATAATGCATCTACTCTATGTTTACAAAGACGGCGCAAATAAAATTGGATGAAGTCAATATTGCCTTTCGTTAAACTCTTGGACGCCAGTGCTTATAAGACAGTCTGTTGTTTCGGGGTCAGTATACCTGCCGGGAAAAAAAAAAATGTGGTGGGAAGGGGAGATAACTTCTTAAATTTAATCCAGAGTCACCCCAGTGCTCCGGCTGTAAAGACAGCACTTAAGTAAGCAGGCGAGCGAAAGCTGGTCGCGAAAAGTGTAGCAAATAAGCGCGCGCTCAAGTCGAACGCTCGCCGCGCAGCTCGTCACAAGCAGGGCGTTTCGCGAAGCGTCACGCGAAAACGGGCGCGCCGGACTTCTGCAGCAACGAGGATTGCCGAGTGAAACATAATTTAGACCAATTCCGACCCAGCAACAGCCGAGAAGACGAAAGTTGGAGGAGACCGACGGGCTCGTGAAATGGCGTACACAGAACGAAAAAGTGGCGAGGAGGCGTGTGGCGCGGAGCAGAGAGAGCTTCGGCAGAGAACGTGTACGAGACATGCTTGGTGAAAAGAGAAAAAAAAAAAAAAAGAAAGAAAGGCGCTTGGCGCTTTTTCGGGCGGCCGGAACCGCACCACCGAGAAACATTCGTTTCGCAAAAGGGCCCGTTAATTGCTGTAAGATATGAGAGTCCCTTCCTTGCGCCACACCGCGCTCGAGGGGTTGCTTACACGTATACGTGTACGCACAAAGGAACAGTAGGGGTGCTGTTTCGACGATTCGGAAGGAAGGAAAAAGCTGGCGAAAGAGTTCGTTTAGCGAGCGTTCGCCCGGGCACGGAGAGCACTGAAAGAAGCCCCGGAGGCGCGGTCGATTTGGATTTAGCTTTGGATTGGCGTGACTTGGCTTGGTGCAGTAGTTCCCGACTCGCGACGCATCGTGGCTCCCGCTGCTCCAGCGGGCTGCCGCAGGACAAATGCAAATTGAACTGCCACTCGAAGGCACGGGTAGCGAAACAGCAAGGCGCGACACCACACCGGTTCTGTTTCGCAGCAGGAGTGCGAGACGCGCGTAAGAACAGTGAGCTCGGTCGAGACTTTGAAAGGACAAAAAGAAAAGAGTGGGGAAAAAGAAAGTACACATAGAAGACGTCCAAAGACTTTGGAAGCAGGGTGTGGAAGAGAACGTGAAGAGTGGAAGTATACGGCTGAGATAGAAGATGGGGAGGGCACCAACGCGACAACTCGCGCAGGCAGTCCAGTGGAAGAGCGTGGGTCCAAAGAAGTCGTTTATAAATCTGACAAATCCAGCAGCACGGGACTCGAGCTTCGGGCAGGGCCAGCCAGCTCACGCTTTGCAGGCACACAAGTGCAGGGAGTCTCGTAGTTTATCTTACTTTCCGGATTCGGTCCCTCCTTCTCTCCTGTTACTCGAGCGCACACGCAAGCGCGACTGTTTCTGAATTCCGCCTCCTTCGTTCGTTCTTTCGTTCTTATCCTTTCACCACCGCCACCTCGCATGTCTTAACGTGGAATCTTCCTCTTCTTCGCTTAGGGTGGTTGGTAGTACAACGCAGTCGCGCGCGAGCTCAGCGTGTCCGCCAGCCAGTCGGCTATCTACAACTACATATAGACTAACGAAACTCAGCAGCAATGCCAACTCAAGCAACGGAAAGAAAGAGAGAGAGAATGCAGAAAACGAAGCAACGGCAAAAGGAGGCCAAGCGCAAGTAGTCGCTTCCATCGGTGTTGTAAATTACGAGCCGACTGCCACCCTCCCCCCTCGCGTTTCGCCCGCCCTATACGTACAGAGTGTTGCTTGCTCGCGCGCGGCTGTTGAAAAGACTCCGCGCCGGAATTCGCCATTCGTCAGCGACTTTTGTACGTCTGCACGGCGCACTTCCCTACATGTATGGATCGAGAGACGTTGTGTACCCCTCCTCCTACCTCAGTCCCTCGCGCTTCTTTCTCTTTCATACATCTCTTCATCTTTCTTCATACCGTTGCTGCGGCTCGCCTCTACTAGTGTTTTTGTTCTGTTTCATTCGTACATTTCTTCGCACTGTACTCCATCCTCTGCGCCTCTTTCTCTCATTCGGAAGCGTTGTCTTTCGCCACACAGCGTGCGTGCCAGCGGAATGAAGCGCAGACCCGCCAGCACCGTTTGCGTAAACAGCACTGCATAAATATAGTAAGCGACGATAGTTATGTTTCGAGATACTTAATGGGGCCGCTCGAAAGCTCATCCTTTCCCGCACTTCCCCATCCTCCTCCCTCTCCTTTGAAACACTCTGCGTCCTTCAGACTTCAGATTGAAATCCGCCATTACGAAAGAAACGTCCTTCTTTTTCGTCCAGCTTCTATATGAGCTCGCAGCAGCGCCGTCTGTACGTATACCACGGTCTGGCTAACAGGACGCGACTAGAATTTACAGCCTCGGCGCTCACCAAAGAGTGATGGCAAAGGAAAGATTTAGCGCCACCACAATTTATGAGCCTTCAGCGGGCCTTCTGAGCCTGCGCCTTCCGTAGCGAGGCGGAGTCGGCAGCTAAGAAATGAAAGCGACGGATAATAAAAAAGGAGAAAAAGGATGGAGGATAGGAAAATTGGAGGAGGAGAAAAACTTTATTTCAACGTGGCAGTGCAGTCGGGATACGTTAATCTCTTCCTTTGAATGAGACCCCGCAGCTGAATCGCTGAGGTCACTTCCCTAAAAGCTTTCCCATTCAGCCAACTGGCAGAGAGAAAGCACAGGCCGACGAGCGCGCATTTAAAATCGAGTGCTGTCCCTTTTGGTTCGCCTGTGACGTTTGACACATGACGTCAATACCCTTGAGCTGCCCGCTGTCTCGGCAGAGGCAAGAAAGATGCGTCTCCAAATGTTGCAGAATATATTATCTCTAGTACACAGTGTTACTTAGAAGTAAGTCCGTCTCTGTATGATTCACGGGTCAGAATGTTGTTGATGACAGGCCTTCTCAGCCTTCCAGGTTCAATCGGCACGTTGCACAAAGGAGACTCGATAGCAAGTGTTGGTCTGAGTGTCCTGCGTGTGTCGCATGTGTTGGCCTGCGAGTTCATGGCGTGCAAAGCCACTCAGGATGACGCATCGGTATATCTTCAGATGGGTCATGACGGTTGGTGACATAATCTCGTAAGGGGGATCCTTTCTGTCGGTGCTCGCACATAGAGTCCTGTATATTTTCCGTCGCCAGCAGACGCACGATTTCCGCAATAAGCACGAAGGACCATACGCACAAGTCTGGTTCGTGGGAATGGAGTCTTGAAAAACAACTCTTGTGTTTCGTACAAGCGATGCTGAACTGGCTACGCGTCGAAGTAAATACGTCTGAACGATCGGGATACATTCGTAAGCACACCAAACCAAAGCCCGAGTATATAAAGGGTAACATACATCGCAAGCAGTCAAAAGCGGCGTGACGACTCTGTTGCTTCGGGTACACTCGCTGTGCAAATGTGTATAGTGCTGTGAACGTTCTGCGACCACAGCAAGTCTCCTAAACTCACTCACGAACTTTCCTTCTCGGAATTTATTCACATGAGACGTTTGCAGGTCATGTACTGCGCGAACAGTTGCTGAGTACTAAAAAGTTCAAGTGTGAGGTGCATCCAATCTACCTTACAGAGACTGAATAACGTTTACCTGTTTGGGTGACTTTGAAATGGCCAATCCACGAACAAAAAAAAAAAAATGGCAGCATATCCACGGAGTGAATGATGGAGAGTGGGGCGAAGAATTCGTCCGTCCATTCGTTCTTGCTTCCGTCCGTCCATGCGTCCGTCAGTGTGACCGTCCATGCGTCCATCAGCCCGTCCGTGCGTGCGTCTGTTCGTGCGTCCGTCCCTGCGTTCGTCCATGCAGCCGCCCCTGCGTCCGTTCATGCGTCCATCCATGCATCTGTCTATGTGTCCGTTCGTCCATCTATGCAACACTGCAAGTACCACCATCTCGCATCTTTTCATCATATATTCCCCATATAGAAGCACCGCCATCCAGCGGACATTCCAAGAACTAAACGAGAGGTGGCACACGCACACTTTCTTACGGCTTGCGCTTCGGGTCCACTTCCCACCTTTCACCACCTCGAGTTCATGTATATACTAGTTCACTGTATTCATGGCACTGCGGCTGAACGCTCGCTAAACCTTTCGAAAACCAAGGAGGTTACGCCCAGTGAGTACGACGTAGCAAACTTTTTCAGTCAGATAGTGCTCAATGTACATGCCAATGGCTGCTAATGGGAAATAAGAGGCGGAGAATTCGGCTTTTATATATATATACTTTCTTACGGCTTGCGCTTCGTATCTGCTTCCTATTTTTAACCACCTCGAGTTCATTCATGGTATATACAAGTTCATTGTATTCATGGCACTGCGGCTCAACGCTCGCTAAACCTTTCTAAAACTACGGAGGTTACACCCAGCGAGTATAACGTAGCAACCCTTTCTTGTCAGATAGTGCTCAATGTACATGCCAATGGCTGCTAATGGTGATCGCAGCCTGCACGTTAACTAAAAGCCGAATGCTCCTGTCTCTTATTCCCCATTAGCAGCCATTGACATGTACATTGAGCACTATTTTTTATTGTTCAAGAACGCACAGAAGAAGTCTCTCACCGGCACCACCATAAAGGTCAAAATGTTATACTTGTTACGTACTACGGGGGACGAACGGGTGCCGCTATAAGGAGTTTCGCCCCTAAAAATCACAGCATGTCCACGAAGTGAATGATGATGAGTGGGGCAAAGCTTCGGAAGGTTTTATTGGTAAACCATGAATCTTTCGTCCATCCATCCATCTATCCATCCATCCGTCCGTCCAACCATCCATCCATCCATCCATCCATCCGTCTGTCTGTCCGTCCATCCATCCATCCATCCATCCATCCATCCATCCATCCATCCATCCATCCGTCTATCTATCTATCTATCTATCTATCTATCTATCTATCTATCTATCTATCTATCTATCTATCTATCTATCTATCTATCTATCTATCTATCTATCTATCTATCTATCTATCTATCTATCTATCTATCTATCTATCTATCTATCTATCCATCCATCCGCCTATCCGTCCGTCTATCCGCCCATCTGTCCATCCGTCTATCCGTGCATCCGTCCGTCCGTCCTCTGTTTGTCCATCCGTCTGTCCGGACGCCTGTCTGTGTGTCTGGCTGTTCGTCTGTCTGTCTATCTATCAGTCCGTCCATCTGTCTGTCCATCCGTCTGTCTGTCCATCCGTCCACACCTGCTGAGTGAGTTATAGAACTATAGGCGGTCACGTATAATGTACACACCCACGGCTTTAGGAGCTTCGCCCCTAAAAACGAAGAAACGAGAATGTATCAAGGGCCTGCCACGTTTTTTTTTTCTGAGGGTCTTGCAGCAACGTATATAGTAAAACATTAAACGTAAGGAGTGCTTTAGGAAGATGTCGTTAAACAAGGGTTGATATCACGGGACACAACAAATGCTTCTGCCTGAATATGCCACGTACACAGGCATTTTTTTTTTCTTTTTCAACGAGGTAAGCACCTCGCACTTCACTTGTTCCTGTTTCCCATCACAGAATAACAGCCACCCTGAAATACCGATGTATATGTGCACGCATGTTGAGGATGCAATATCTCGCTTTCTGAAAGTGGGTTTCCACTTACTTTGTTTTTCGACGACTCAAACAATATTCACAGTATTATTATTTTTTCGTTGCTGCGGAATGCAAAAATATTCTCGGAAGAGTCGACAAAATAGAACGACAGAGATGTCTGCTCGAAAACGCGAGTAATAAGCTACCTCTGCCACAATCGCGTTGCTGGATGCGACCGTCGCCTTTCGGTGGAGTATTCGCGTTTCCAAAAACTGGGCCTACGATTTTCAGCGACTCTTTCTATGGGCTGAACGCCTCGACATTGATTCCTGCCCTTACGGAAACTGCTATTAAATTTCCGTAGTCCACCCCGTTAAACTGTAAAAGAAGTAAAATGCAACAGCATTTCGCCCTCGTTAGGGTGCAATTTCAGCGCAGCATAACAATAATTACTGTTATATCATACGAAAACAAAGAAATGCGCAAACGACAAAGAGAAAATAGGGAGGGAGCAGTCTAACAACTTCCTGCCAACCAGGGGGGGAGGGGGGCACAACGCCCGCCTGCCCTTTCAGAAAGCTTGAATGGAAGCGGCAGTTGAAAATAAGACCAAACACAACGTGCAAGCATATCACGCCAAACGATGCACGGAGAGCACGTCATTCGAGTGGGCGATCTAAATATGCAGGCCGGTAAAGGGCGCCAAACGAGTGCCCGATCATCGTGCAGTGCTCGGGTACAGCGCACACGCGCTGTACTCCGTGGGGGGAGGCGGTTTCGGCGCGGGCGTTGGTTGCAGCTGGGGCCGCGGCTGCAGTGGCTCCGTCGGCGGCCATCCATTAACCCATTAACAATTCCGGCCCAGGGTTTCTCCGACGGGCGGCTATCGGAACGCTCCTCGCGCGGGACAGCGCCATCCATTGCGGCCTGTCTGGGCCGGATTTACAAGTGCCTAGGCCTGGATTAGAGGCGCGCCCGGGGCCGTCCCCTTGGACCCCTGTATTCTTCATAGGGCCTCCTTGTAATCAATTGCGCGCCCAAATCCGTCGGGATAGGCGCCTCGTGGGAGATCTAGAAGAGGGGGGAGCACAGAAGTGTGCGTGCCAGCCCAACAGCGCGAAGAACAGCGAACGAAAAGGAAAAAAAAAATACAAGGGTCTGCCGGGAGGAATCCAATTCTTACTTCTGCCTGTGGTGTCCGCCATGCTTCTGCTGCTGTTGCAAGCCGCGGCCTCGTCTAGCGTGTCGCCATCTTTTTTTCTTTCGCTTCCATCGGTATACTGCGTATACTACGACCGCTATTTCTTCTTCAGCAGCGGGCGCGAAACTTATTTTCTCTTTTGCAAGGCTACTGGCAGCAGAGCGGCAGCCGCCGTGAGATGGTAGATATATAGGTTCGATCCCCTCTTCGAAGCTCCAGACCCTTGCGAGGCACCTTTTATTTCTTGCTTTTTTTCCAAAGCCGTATTCCTCTATCCTTTATATTCGTCCTCGATCTTTTTTCCTCCGCACTATCGAAACCGAGTTTGGAAACAAACGTCGGATCTCTTCTCCGGCGAGAAAACGCGGGATTAAGCATGGCACTCGCGCGCTGCACCCCCTCTACGCTTACGCTGTGCCGTCTTCAGGCATGCAGCGAGCTTGGTCGGCCCCGTCGAGGGGATTTGGGCGCACACACGCGGATGGGTGCCCAGCGAGATCTCCTCACGCGATATAAAGTATACGAAAAAAGAAACAGCGCTGCGTAAATGAGGACGTGCCACGAGTGGGAGGAATGCGTGTGCACTTTCACGACGCTGAAAAGGAAGAGCCAAGCCGCGATATCAATTTCAGCTTTTTCGATCAATTTCGAAATCACTTCCAATCAATATTGGGGCCTCTCTGTCTAGTATATGCGTTCTGTTTCATTCCCGGTTTTAGAATCGTTTGAATGTTGCCCCTAAGATGAAGCCAAGTATAGTTCGCATCTACGTAGAATATAATTACATTGCGTTAGACTAATATTAGGTTGGTTCGAATAACAAAACAATCCGTTAAACCCTGTTTTCTTTTACTAGACCGCATAAGTTACTACCTATTCTGAGAAAGAGCCACGAAGTTTAAAAAAATACCAAGGCGTCGCTAAGGTTAACATGTGATGTCAATCAATTTTAATTGTGACACAACTAGGCTTCAATGTAGTAACTTATCAATCTAATAATGCAAGGTAAGAGCGTAGAGGTACGAGCATCCCATTGCGTAGTACAAGTGCGCCGTCAGACACTGTTTGCAAGACATTGCTGCCAAACAAGGCTTTGGGCGGCAATATCTCGAACTTGAGCCACGCAGGTGACGTCAAATAACTTTGAAGCTGTACTAGATGCTGAATGAAACACACATTATGTCAGGGGTTGCGCACTGCACATATATACTCACATAGCAGCACCCGTCTATAAATTTACTAGAAAAGTGGAATACTAAGCTTAATGTTCTTTTTATACACCTCATTATCTCCCTGGAAAGCACCCCCGCCTACACACACAGAAATCTGTATGCACGTACGATTCAATACTCACATAGTGATGCTGATGTTCACAGCTGAGTCGAGTCCTTCCGGGACAGCTTTAACTATAGTTTGTCAGGATGCGCCATCTGCAGGCAAAGCAGGCACAAATTAAAGGCACGCAATAGGCACTCAACATTGGGTGACGCAGTGTATTAAACATCCAATCCGAGTAGTCCATGGGAATGCATCTGATGAATATTTCATCCCCGCATACCTTAAACCTAAACGACCGAACTTTATGATTTATTATTATATACTTACAAACACAACCTGAGCAATATATCGGGTACCCTTTTATTCCGCGCAATAGTATAGAAAAAAATACGAAACAGGTATAGGCTGCAATATATAAACGAAGCCACGCAGAAGAGAGGCTGCGCAGCCTATGCGAATACAGCATCACGCCCCGCAGGGAGGAGCTGGCGGCTGGTAAACATACATATTTTCATAATTAATTCATAACGGAAAATTATTGTATAAAGTAGACGTGCGAATTCAGGGGCAGGTTGTACCTTGTAGTTTGCAATAAACTATAAAAAAACTGGTAAAGAGTGAAATGAATAAAATATATGTCATCACAATAAAAACATTGATGAACATTTTCCTGTTAAAAGAACTTTTTTTTTTAGTCTTGCTCTCTTTTGATATATGTAGGGGCGTAGTGAGCACGTCACGCTTGTGAAAATTGAGGTTTTATTTGTTTGTCGCGTTGCTTCGTTCATACTGAATTCGCAAGCCATTCTATACTGTAATTCATTCTTGTCATTTGTTTGGTTTTCATGCATACAAGTCAAGAGGGGTAGCCGGCATAAATTACGGTCAACTAAAAATTGTAGAGCGAGAAATAGTAAATTGAGAGAAAGGCATGGAGGTCAACCAGAACTGTAGCGTTTCGTTTGCTACCCCGCACTAAGGGGGATGGGCAAATGGGCACGAAATATAAGAAGGAAAGCAAATAGAAAAGAAGACGAATGAAAAGATAAACACAAGCGGGGATGCTATAGCCTATTCAATAGGCCAATACCACGCAAAAAAGTTCAATGAGGCCTTGAGTGATTTTTTGTGCGAATACACATCGTGTCGGTATTCGAGCACTGACTGTTCTGAGAAGGGTCTGTCGTCAAGGCGGGTTCACAATGTCTGCGCGCTGTAGCGAGGCCAGGGACAAAAAACGCGCCCTATAGTTTCATCGCTGGCGCAATGGTCGCAAGCAGTACTGTCTTACGTGCCGATTCAGAAAGCAAAAAAAAAATGGTGAAAGCAACACCAAGCTACAGTCGGCAAAGCACCGCTGTCTCGAGTCGAGACAAGGTTCGTAGAGAAGCCGAAGACAGCGAGACTGGTCCAGCCATGCAGTATAGCGTGCACCGTAAACATTGTGTATTCCATAGTATTTTTACGTCTTCGTTAGCAATCTGCCCTATTTTCATGGCAGAATCAGTCTTTCAGAATGGGATGGATTATGGTACACCGTCTCCGTCTGCAGATTGAGGGGCTGCGTTGGCTTGTTCATCGACCAGCATGCCGCACTGACTCAGAAGCCACTGAAAGTTGATATCATGCCCTTCGACAGAGAGATGCTAGAGCATCTTTCTAATTTCGAACACTCGCTGTTTATGAGGTCACCGCTCTAAGGCGAATCCCAAACACTGCAATGCTGGAGCATGTTTCCTGGAGCGTGTTCAAGAAAAAAAATGGTAAATTATTAGAGATCATATGAGGGTATACCAGATAAACTAAAAATGCTTCAAATTGAAAGAAATAACGATGGCGGTGTCATTGCGAAATGGTACCGCCATCAATTGATTGATTGATTGATTTGTGGGGTTTAACGTCCCAAAACCACCATATGATTATGAGAGACGTCGTAGTGGAGGGCTCCGGAAAATTTGACCACCTGGGGTTCTTTAACGTGCACCCAAATCTGAGCACACGGGCCTCGACATTTCCGCCTCCATCGGAAATGCAGCCGCCGCAGCCGGGATTTGAACCCGCGACCTGCGGGTCAGCAGCCATGGTACCGCCATCAATTAGGAGTCAAATAGAAGAGCGCCTAAAGCTGAGGATGGCTCTCCTGTAATAAATGACAGTAAATAACTTACAAGAAAATAAGCGCTAGCCCATATTAAACCAAATAACGTGCTGCGAAGTCAGAAATGAAATCCGAACAATCATTCCGCTCGTCCCGCGACGAGGGTCGCGAAATTACAATCGCGCGTCAAGCGACGATCCGTGCATAGACAAATCGCAGACCTGATCGATGTCGCACCCCGAAAACGCTCTTTTAAAACTCTCATCCCCGTTCCACGGTGTGGGCGACTTGATCGACGCGTCGGGAACGGACACCTCCTAATTCACAAGCAGCGCCGAATTAAAAAGAGCTCCGCCGTTGCCAAAACCTGGGTCGGGGATCCAGTTTCCTCGTACCCCGCTAAGCACGCAGCTCGTTAAAATTGTTCCACAGGGTCCAATCAGTCAGTACCCGACGCTTTCCATTTCGCACCGCACTCTGCAGCTCTTGCACCCCCTCACACCGAGCATTTCTCAATGATCTGCGGCGTTCTAGCCACAGCCACGGCGTCTCACGCTTCTGACAATGCAACCGCTTCTTATGTATACGGCTGCCCTCGGAGATCGTCGATGAAGAAGTCTTTTAATAACGGGGCCCCGGGGATCACCCTCTCCCCTTTCTTGTGCGTAGAAGATTTAGCCCCTCCGACCTCGGCGGATCGTTCGGGTGTTGAGCATATGCGTTCCAATAAAAATTGAACGGTCTTGGAGGGACACAAGACTGCGTACGACCACCCGTCGCAACTTGATTGAAATCTTCCCTCGTGCGCTCTCTCTCTCTCATTCTTTCTTTCTTTCTTTCTTTTAGGTATCCAATCGACTGACAGGGTACCGCGAACCAGCCATGGGTTGGGCTCGGGCGCTACAGGGCTAGCCTCTATTCTAAGAAGATTACGGAGGGGAAAGAAGAATTACAAAAAAATACAGAACAAAGGTTTTCGTGCGTGCGCCTGGTCGCTTTGTCTGGCCTGCTAAAACGGCTTTATAACGCATATAAATTTTCCTTTTTCATCGTTAACCGAGATTGATAGTTTTAGAAAACAGCATTCCTCTTTCGCGTTAGCTGTCTCTTTCTCCTTGAAATACTTTCGAATATCTATAGCTACATGGAGAAAAAGAAACAAAAAGAACAGGAAAAGAAACTGTCTTGTTTCACACAGAAAAGTCAGGGGACCCGCTGCAGTCCCCGCGGTGGGCAGGAAGGTCGACATTGATTGAAAACGTATTCGAGCAATCTAGATGCAATACTTCTCCCTGCCCTAAAGTGTCTCCCGGCTGGTCACGGATAAAACAAAAAAAAATAAAAGAAAGAAAAGATAGAGCACGCGGTATAAAGTTTCTGGCACAGTGAGAGGCGAAAACTATTAATAAAATTGCGCGAATGAAAGAGAAAACAAGAAATGGAAAGAAGGATGGATGCGTGCGGAAAATTTGCGAAAGCTGTGCCAATACAAGCAGACTTCGAGGTCCTGCATTGCTACAGCTCGCTCACCCGCCCGTATACGTCTATATACTGTCCTGCACACGCTCGACTGGACTGACGCGTCCTCTGGTGGAACTGTATAGGGTCCGTGCGAAGCTATAGAGAGACACGCGCGATAGAAAAGGGAAAGCACATACACGAAGGCAAAGTGTACGAGTTGTACAGCGGGTGTACCGGTGTATACGATTCGAAAAAAGGAGGAAAGAGAGAGAGAGAGAGAGAGAGAGAGAGAGAGAGAAAAGGGGCGCGAGAGGAATTCCGCAGGAGCGTTTAGGGCGAGCGCTCTCGGAAGCCGAACGAAGTTAGTCGCGAGGAACGGAGAGGATCCCAAGCGCGAACCGTGGGTGCCGTTCCCTCTCCCGGTCGCCCACGCATCCACCCGTGTTTAAAGTCCTTTCGATCTTAGACGCGTGTCTATATATGGACTTCTCTGGGATTGGTTTGCGCGTAGCTGGAAACAAAATGTCATTCGTCTTTGAAGGAGGGTGTGCTGACTGGGGGAGGAGGACGGGGATGCGGAGCGTCGTTTGGCTTATTCCCAAGAATGGATCCCGCTGCAACTTTAAGCTGCTGCTATATTTTTTTCAGTTTTTTTTTTTGTTTCAACTGTCGCTGTTTGAACATTCTGCGTGACTTAAGTTTAGCGTGGTACTCAGTGTACCTTAGGGCTCCCCTTAAAAGGGAGCACTAAGGGAAAGTCGATGTTGCTGGAATGTTGTGCCGGCACCTTTCGTCGCCGGCTGCAGAAGCCTGCGTCAGCTGATCTGTGCTGAGGAATTTGGGGAAATTTCCTGACAGATTTTACCTCTCCACAACGACACAACGTGCAATTTTCAGTTTTTTTTCTCTCTATTTGTTTGCAACATAACCAACCGTCGGGATGACGCACTGTTGTGGACAACCATGATGCCGACGAACTGATGCAGTACACAATAGAAAATATGGTCATCAATACAGATGAAATTCTTTTATATCAAAACTTATTTCCGAATCCACGTCACCTCCGGAAAGATAAATAAATCCAACTTGTTTGTTTCGCAGTGACTAAAACTACGAAATCGTCGCATGTTTCATTCAGCCGTTTTCAGAAGCATTCATATCTGGCGTTGTTTTTTTAGACAGACGCCGCTTGGACCAGTATGTTTTCTGGAAAGGCCAGGAAAAAATTTCAGCCACTCCTGATGAAATGCATATATATTAGCGAAGGCAGCTACCCCATTGCAAAAGGAACGCTTAGGTGAAAAAAAAAATGTGCCAATTGTTTCCATGCCTAATCTTCATGCTGCCACACACACTTCATCCAAGAACTTAGCCGAAGGCTGTTGAATTTTTCGCTGCACATTTACAACATCATCCTCTTCCTTCGACGATTTTTCATGCACACTCTGCTCAAATTCTGTATGTAATTTGCAGCAAGCATCCGGCAGTGAGAAACAGTGCTACATTTTTCAAGTGAAGCTGCAAAGCCACAACAGGTTTATATGCATATTGGCTATACCAATGCAGAGCACGTGCGATCAATTTGCTCGCGAAAGCTTATGCAACGGCCCACGGTAAATTATTCTTGGCTGGAGTTCAAAATACTGGGGGCGCCCGCCGTTAGCTGGAACGCAGCTCCTGGATTTGCATTAACCAATAGGGGACATGTATTTTTACAGTTCGGAAGCGGCATAAAATCCGTGTTTTTAACTTACGGAAGCGCGCGTGATGATACACTATCCCAGCTCACGGTCAAATAAAAATTAGAACGCACGTTTTATTAACACGCCGGGAAATGTAACGGTGAATAGACTTCGTACCTCATTATACATTTCATCTCTCACGAATGAAAATTCCCATGACGCTGCCAAACCGGGCGATGCGCTGTATGCCTCCGGCGCTGAAGCCGGTCATCCATCAGGCAGGAAAACAAAGCCGCGACGAGAGCTGCGAAGCGGTCCGTCCACCGCACCAGAACAGTATACGAAGGGGCAACACGTGACGAATCGCACCTACACTCTCGTTAAGGCGAGCAAACCAGCCTACGGCATCCCGAGTGCCCTCCTGCATGCGGAAATGTTACAGAACGCTACCACCAGGGGGTGGAATTCCCTTGTGTCTCAACGCCAGCCACACACCCGGGGAATCCATGGGACTCGAGTGACAGGCCGGCAGGCTAAGCTTCAAGCTCTCTGCTCCAGCAGCTGCGGGAATTCGGGATAGGGGGGACTTGCCAGCCGAATAAATATTCAAATAACCTGTCGGACGAGGTAGGCTCAACCTGCCCACCAACTCGGAACGATTGCCTCGCGCTGCCGCTTGGTGGCGCTGCACGCACCGAATCTTCGCGGCAGGCACGCATGGCGACACCGCTACGCTCCGCGCGTCTTTCTCCTAATACCTCTGCCTGACGTCATGCCTCCCCCTTCTGAGGCCCAATGATGGAAAGCCCAAGCCCGGCGTGATGTATGGACCTCGGTGCTACAGCTCCGCACCCCCCTCTCCAACGGCACGCGGTGTGGCGCTTGATGCGCTCCCGACATCCCACGCGCGCTTTCGAGAACGAGTCGTCGCGCAACAAGAGAAAGCCCCTATACGGGAAGCGTTTCGCAGCTGGGGAAAAATAATCCCCCGCTTGCACCGGCGACGAGGGGATTCGGCGAAGCCGCCTTGCCCTGCTTCTCCTGTTGCGCGGCGCAAACACTTTCCGAAGCACCGCGTTGTTGCTCCAGACCCTCTTATATACCGAACATCCCCGCGTGCCTTCAACCAGTAGCGTCCCGTGTGCCTGCGCGCAATCATACATATATATATTGTACACAGCGAGAGGTTGCTGCCGGCCGCATCTGCAGTGTTTCCCAGCGTATACAGCGCTGGTCACTTATCATCTCGACATGTCGAAGCCTCGGCATATATATATCATTTCTTCCGATGGACGGTGTGGGGCAGTGCCCTGCACGTTAATAAACGGGGGACAGGACCGCCGGCCACGCGGCGAGCTGGCGGTGATTTATGACCGAGTATAGCATGAGCAATGTCGCAACTCTCGGCAGGTGCGGCTGCCTCTGAGCGAAAACGAGAACAGCGTTGTTAAGAAATCGCGTCGCGTGCGTGTGTGCAAGGCACGCGGAAAACTTAATATCCGAAACCTCATATACCGAGTTCGAGCAGGAACCCGTTCCGGTCACACCTTTCGTTCAGTTTGCCTTCCTTCGAGTGGCGACGTGTCTGCGGACCTCGAGATATGAAACGAGGGACTCCTGCGGAGTCAGCGTCCTTTTCTTTCTTCGAAACCGAGTTTGTCGGCGACAGTGCTTTCAATATACTTCGAGACGTGGCTTGCGGCTGCTTTTGTGGTTGTTTATGATACGCGCGTTCCCGTGGCACACGGACTTTCTACGCCTTTCTTATTTCAGGTCCGGAGACCACAAACACTGCACACGGAGTCGCAGCGCGCCGAGAAAAAAAGGCGAGGAGAGTCCGAAAGAGAGCGAGCTGCATTCGGTTCCATTTCGGCTCCATGCGTCTCTGCCGAATACTAATATCGAACCACGAGTGAGGCTCGTCTCGAGAAACGGGCGGGTTTTCCCTGGTTGGTGTATAGCGTGTGTGTTCAGCGGCGTGCAGGGTCTCTCCCCTACGTAGGTGCCCATACTTCATCCCGCTGGCCCAGACGGTGCTATGGTACGCACAGCATCTTGTTTCTGTATAGCAGCCCGCGACACAACGCCGTCTCAGCGAGGGTGAAAGGGAGGGAGATCTCGACAGCGAGCTTGTGCGCGAGTTCGCCGTCGATGTTCCCATATATCTTCCTTCGGGCGTATATATCCCTGCGTACCCCCTCCCCCCCCCCTTTTTTTTTTCTTGTTATCAGCCCGCACTGGTGCGCGCGAGCGACGCATTGCAGCCACACGTATACATAAGCAGCAGAAAGAGCAGTGTGGCAGCAGCACCCTGCCTCCTTATTCCTGCTTGCCTCTATCCCGTCCGCCCGCTGCGCCCTCCCACGCCGAGTAATACCTTTATTAATTTCAGCCCAGTGCAACGGCAACGAGACATTTCTCATTAGCCGGCGCCATCCGTCATTGCCGTGGAAATAAGATGCGTCCGGGGAGAGGGACGCGCCCGGGAAAACTTGCTGGCTTATACTGGCTAGCCTGCTGAGCTAGTGCTGGCTAGCTAGACAACTCCACCCTCCCCCTCTCACTCCGGCACCAGCACCCCTGCGAGGCACTTCCCTTCCCCGAGCTTTCCTTGTTTGGCTTCTTATATATACAGGCGAGCCGTCGCAGCCATTCATTCCCATTTACGAGGCTTATTATTTGCGCCGGCACATTAAGGTTGCAGATGTCCTCGCTGTCACCAGCCCCTTTTGGCTGTTTCCCTTTGTTGAACCGCACGTGGTGCGCTCGTATGCGTCGCATCTGAGGAAGAAAAAAAAAAGACTGCAGACGTAACGAAACCGTTCCTCATATACGCTGATAACGCAGACCCGCGTGGCTCGAGGCTAGAACGAGCATGTTTTGCATTTATGACTCTTTCGCATTTCCCGAGACGTGGTCTGCGAATGCGAAGAGTGCTGTGTCGCAATCTAACTGGTCTGCCGCACGCTAACCATAAATCCATCGATAAGTACACCGACGGCGGCACTACGGATGGTACACATGTGAGGCAGGTGTCAGTTGCAGGAGTGTGGACATGCGAAATAATGGGATATAGGGAAGCGCGTACGGTATTCCAAATGGATTGTCGTGTGCCTGGTACGAGTGTGTGATACACGACATCGTATATCTGTAGATGGTGCGTGAGTCACACGACTCAACTGGCAGATGCTCTCGTCGTTTCTCGGCGTAACAAAAACATCACGTTGCGCAGGTGAGACACGTGTTCGTGGCGAAAACAAACAACAAAAAATGTTGCTCACTACCATTAAGCTTTGCGTGTCGTTTAGCAAGCTGCAAATACGGACAACAAGAAAACGCAAACTAAACCCATAAACTCCACTAGCCTGAAAAGAATTCAGACAAAATGAATACGTTATCGAAAACGTGCGAAATAAGAAACGTATACATCGTTATGAGAGAGGGGGGAGAGGTGAACAACAAGAGAGAAGGCAGGGAGGTTAACCAGACACTTGCCCAGTTTGCTACCCTACGCTGGGGGAATGGGAAGGAGGGCATAAACACGCGAGAGAGAGGAAAGAGAAGTGAAAGAGAGAAAAAAAAAAGGATTGTCAGTCAATGGGCTGACGCGTATGCAGCGGTGGCACTACACAAAAGTTAAAAATGGTCACGTAGGCCTGTAGTTCTCAGAAAGCACAAGACAGCTTTGTACAAGAAATACGAAAACGGTAGGACAGGGAAGATGGAAACTTGCGATGACAACAAGCACACTCGTCTAACATATAGGTCTATAGAACTGAACTGTCGGAACGTCGGCTTGACACAACCCCTGTTTACAGATTTTTCATGAAGAAAGAATCATTAAGGAAACGTATTGAACGCGTGCTGTATTTAGATAGAATTAGTAAGTGTAGCTGTTCCCAGTAAGTCTGAGTGCACGGCCTAGCAGCACTTCAAAAAGGTGCTATCTTAATTTTTAATTTTCCTTTTTTTTCTTTCCTGTCACATATTAAAATATGTAGGGTGAGCTACCATATATATATATATATATATATATATATATATATATAAGGGAAAGAAGTGTATACCTAAGGGCTCGTTTTTCCGTGTTTTTAACACAATAATAATGAGATATAACAGACAGTAATGTCAAGGAATGTACAGGGGAAGTTATTAACATTAATGGAATGTAAATAAGAAGAAAGAAAAGTGGATGAAAAAATTACCAACTGTAAGCAGGAATCGAACCTACGACCTTCGAATTACGCGTTCGATGCTCTAACCACTGAGCTATTACAGCGGCACTCCCTCCATCCACTTTTTTGGGTTTATCTGTGAATTTAGAAGTAGGAGCGACAGTCAGCGCCATCTATAAGCCAAACAACGAGTGTGAAAACACTCTTATGCGCATGTTTGGCGTCACTTAGCACGTGAACTTATTATGAGCGGGCAGCTGATTAATTGTCCCTCTTATACAACCTAAACACACCAAGTCTGCCAGTACGAGACCCTCGTTCAATGAAATAAGGGAAAGAAGTGTATACCTAAGGGCTCGTTTTTCCGTGTTTTTAACACAATAATAATGAGATATAACAGACAGTAATGCCAAGGAATGTACAGGGGAAGTTATTAACATTAATGGAATGTAAATAAGAAGAAAGAAAAGCGGATGAAAAAATTACCAACTGTAAGCAGGAATCGAACCTACGACCTTCGAATTACGCGTTCGATGCTCTAACCACTGAGCTATTACAGCGGCACTCCCTCCATCCACTTTTTTGGGTTTATCTGTGAATTTAGAAGTAGGAGCGACAGTCAGCGCCATCTATAAGCCAAACAACGAGTGTGAAAACACTCTTATGCGCATGTTTGGCGTCACGTAGCACGTGAACTTATTATGAGCGACATTATATATATATATATATATATATATATATATATATATATATATATATATATATATATATATATATATATATATATATATATATATATATATATATATATATATATATATATATATATATATATATATATATTACAGCAATGCATTTGCATTTCGCTCGTAGTCGCTGCTTTCTCTAATTATCCTGTGTGTGTTCAATATAACTGTGAGCATGTAATTAATAGGTCGGCAAAACTTGTGAAGCTCACTCAGATTCACTCATTAAGTACATATTTCGCTGTAGACTCATTCGGACTCATAAAATTTTTCCTTGGACGAACTCTCGCGCACTATTGAACTCTTTTTCTTGAAAGAGATGACAACATAAGATGAAGTTATCAAGAACTTTCCCGGAAGAGTCGGCGAGAGGGAGATTAGGGCACCCCTAAAGCACCTAATTCGCACCTCTGGTCGATAAATATAGAAACGGTGTATTAACGACACTGCTTTTGGAATACGTGTGCATAGGCGTGAGTCCAAGTAAGCTGGATAGTAATGCTCATGAGTATGGTCGGAAAAAGAGTGAAACTCACTCAGCCTCACTCAGGAAATATATATCTTGCGCTTTGGACTCACTCTGCCTCAGACTCACGGCTAGATCTGAGGACGAGTAGTGACTTCCATAAAACCATAATAACGAAGGTGGCGGTTCATTATGATGAAATATAAACATGCTAATACTCAAGCGAAGCATAAAGAGAGAGAGAGAGAGAGAAGATGCAAGGAAAGACAGGGAGGTTATTATTATAATTATTATTATTATTATTAATAATAATATTATTATTATTATTATTATTATTATTATTATTATTATTATTATTATTATTATTATTATTATTATTATTATTATTATTATTATTATTATTATTATTATTATTATTATTATTATTATTATTATTATTATCAGGTGTTTAGCGCCCCGGAACCACAATATGATTATGAGGGGCGCCTTAGTGGATCCGAAATTTTTCATCACGTGGTGTTCTTTAACATGCACTGGCATGGCACAATGCACTGGCCTTTATCACTTCGGTTCCATCGAACTGGGATTGCCTCGACAGGGATCGAACCCGCCACCTTCGGCTCAGCATTTGAGGACCGTAATCACTACACCACAACGGTGTACTTACCGGTGGAAGGAGTCTAATGCATTCATGCGCACGTTTCCAGAGACTGGATGCATTCGCATCATCATCATCATCATCATCATCATCATCAGCCTGACTACGTCCACTGCAGGACAAAGGCCTCTCCAATGTTCCGCCAGTTAACCCGGTCCTGTGCTTGCTGCTGCCAATTTGTACCCGCAAACTTCTTAATCTCATCTGCCCACCTAACCTTCTGTCTCCCCCTAACCCGCTTCCCTTCTCTGGGAATCCATTTAGTTACCCTTAATGCATTCGCATACTCTTCCGCAAATGGGAAAAAGAACATGAACCGCAGACTATATATATTCGCCATACACTCCTTCGCCGGAAAGAAACTCGAATTTACACGAAACGTGACGCACAACCACGCACGCAACCCACGCGGCGAGCCGCTGTAGACGCATATACATACAGCGAGAGCCCGTGGTGTGTTACTCAAAGATTTATGACGCATGCGCGTCGTAGGTGAAACAGAGAGTGCGATCCTCGAGAGATCCAAGCACGTCCCGCGGAACGCAAACACGGTGGGACGCGCGGAGAAAAAATAATAAAAGTAACTATAAAAAAAGCACCCGCGGATATGCACTTCTCAAAGGCGGCTGTGCGGGAGTGCATCTAACATCGGAGCTTTGGATTGGATTTAGATTGCGAGTGCACCATATGAGAAATGCATGGAAGGTTACTGCGAAGGTGCGCTCCCGTTGGCGTTGGAGGGTTGACGTTTACAGAGGTATATGCATCCAGAAAGAAGCGAGGAGGAAGGAAGGAAGAAAGCAACAAAAGGGAGAAGGCAGGGAGGTTAACCAGAAAGACATTCGGTTGGCTATACCCTATACCGGGGGATTAGAGAAGGGGAGGGAGAAAAAGTGAGGGATAAAAGAAAACAACACTAGGCGGTCCTTTCCACAAGTGTGCCAGTTTTTCTGCAGGAGCGCGCCTATGTCTAGAAAACAATGCATGGTTTAAGTTGCTTTTCTCACGATTCACCCACGCAGGGCGAACATACTGATCGTTGAAGACGTGACGTGAGGCTGCTGGTTGTACCAAGAATGAATTTTACTGAAAGCACAAATAGGCTTGGTTTATACGAACTAAGGGGTTAGAAATACGGACACTGTGAAATTGCTTATTTCTTCATAACGTGCACATATTTCCAACAATATACTTAATCGCAAGGGATGCAATTTGTGATTACCCCTTATAATACAATGAAGGGACACTAAAGGGCAAAGCAATGTCTCCCGTGATAGCGAATCAGAATTTAACAATTCCCGAAAAGAACGCTTACTTACCCTGACATGACGCTTGGTAAATGAAAATAGAAAAGAACGCACGAAAAGAAATTTCTAGAGCAGACGCCCCACCCCGTGACGTCATACATTTTCAAGGCGTCTACCGGGTCCTATCTATAGCTTCTAAACGATAGAAAACAAGTACATTGTCACCTGTGGGTGCCATAGACTTATAGCATACGAAGTTTCAGGAAATTTCGTTGCGCCAGTGTAGCGAAAATGCGAAAAATACATTTTGAAATTTGTGACGTCACGTGCGGAGATTATGGCACAAAATTTAAAATAAACCTCAACCTTGATTCTCAATGCTAATAATGAAGTTATGACAATGAAACTTCTGACATTAGAATTCTCAGAAATCATTTCCTTTAAACCAAGTGATTGTTCATATCTTAAGTGTCACTTCAGGAACGAGCGCAGTTCGCGAAAGCTGGCACGTATAGATAGATATGTACAACTGCGCGTGGTTTAACTAACAAGCGCTGCGCACTGATCGTAGCAGGATTATTACAGTAAAATTAGTTTTCACGACACTCAAACATGGAGATGCTAACGTGTGCCAGTCAAGACAAACAAAAAAGTGTCACACTTAGTTTGCTCACAGGCGAAAAATTAAGCCAATACTGATATTGTAAAATATTCAAGGATGGCCACAGTGCTATAGACATCACTTTGATGCCAAGGCGTGATTTCCAGCAAAAAAAAACACACAAAAAAGACGCGCGAATCGGGCCAAAGATTTCGGTTGTTAGCGGGCATGATTTTCGCAAAACCACGACGCCCCATAGTAAACTGCAGCATTCGCCCCAGTTTAACGCAGCATGTAATTGCGTTTCGTAACTGCCACTTTGTCCCCACATTCTCGCGCCACACCCTGCGTTCTTCCTTCTGAACAATGAGGTTACTACCATCATTACGACACAATGGAGTATATAAGGCGTCGTCGCCAAGCCATCATGCTTCTTTCCTTTACCGTTTCATTTCGGGGCGCGCCTCATGGATGTGCCTTGTTCGTGTATACCATCTTGGGCTCATTAGACACCAAGGTCGGGGCACACGCGACAACGTATAGGAACAAAGCGTGCGAACTCACCAAAGTGTGTATATACCCTTGAGTGTCCTTCCGCATCAGTCGTCCGAGTTAAATGACCGCGAGCAGCGGGTCTGTTTAGGTTCAAGAGAGACGAGCATGAAGCGTTGCCAAGAGCGCATGCCTGGGTATACGTAAACTGCGGTATGCGGGCATCTCCGCACGGTTTTCGCTTCTTTGTCGGGAAGTCGATCTTTTTTTAGCCGGCCAGGGGAAGGGTCGGTGGCCCGGGGTATACACTGTTGTTGTAAGAGTCGTCCTCCGCGTCTCGTTCAACTTTGGGGCGATGATTTACGCCGGGCGCACGCTCGGAGACATACGACGGAATTCCAGCGTCTGCTTGATAAACGAACTCGGAGCACCGCTGAGTGGCGCGACGTACACACTATTATTCTTCTGCCGTCTGTGCCTTCTTGAAAATTATTGACCTGTCTTGCGGCAATCGCAGAAGACACTGAATTGATAGAGAGATCGTTAACTGGTTAGAGATTGAGTAAAGACAACGATTTCTGCTGTGACATGGGACGGACGATATTGAATAGCGAAACTTTAGCGACCATTGAGCTAATGTTCAGCAAAAAAACACTGTGCTTATCGTGTGCGCGTAAGTACGCTATCTAGGAGCGAAGATCGATATGAATCTTCGCACGTTCCGAGCAGTATTCCGCTATACGGAATGCGTTGCAACAACGTGACATACTTATCTCCTTCACGACGAGTCAAATCACAATGAACATTACTAGGACGTATCTGTAGAGTCACTCAACCAAAAAAAAAGAAACCTAAAACTAAAACTAGACCTTTCACATTGCAGATGTATGTGCTGTTGGAGCAAGAAAATAAACACCTTGGAGTTCGAACGAACCAGCCTCCAAGCCACGTATGGCAATGAATGAACGAAGAGCTGAATTAGTAAGTGAAGGAAGGAACCAACGAATCTTCTCTCAGCTGCCTCGTACGCCCTTCCGATGTTTACTTCCCACTTACGTTCTTGGAACGTCACTTTTGCACCGACAAGCTTAATTACGCTAATGCGCTGTCACCGTCAAGCTACCCAACACTGCATGATAGTTTGCAGGTCCATGCAACGTATTCATTTTCAATCCTGCCTTGCTTCTTCGTATGCTCATCGCGCCACACGAAGCCGTATATTTCCATATTTACGACGTTGCCGACATCGCGGTTTTGTGAGCGGGTATAACCCGCATATATTACCGCGGCGTTCTGCAGACGCAGGTATATAATGGTTAACTGCGGCCGCTGCTTGGGAAAGGCTAGCGAGAGGGAAAATTACCAGCCTCAAAACAGCAAAGTATATAACGATGGAAAAATCTCGCTGACCCTCAACTGGATCAAAGGAACGAAAAAAAATGGAACGAACAAACGAGCAGACCGAAAAACTGGACGAAGCAGAAGGGAAGCCGTGGTATTCGAGGGTGCTCAACCGAGTTTGCCAAGAGATTCGTGCGGACGCAAGCTTGAGAGCGTCTCGCAACCACCGAAATAAATGAATGAATTCAGGGAGGAAAAAGAAAAAAAAAAAGGCCAAAGGAGGTGCACTCGGGAACTCCTTAGCCTAATTAAGATTAATTAAGGATGCCAGTGCTGGCGACGTCTCCATGCCGCTCTTGCTGCTGTTGCAGAAACCGCACAACGCAACCCAGTGGGACGAACGCACTAGACTATTACTTTTTCGCATGCAGTTTCGTTTTCACCATGGCACGCGCGTACTTATTTATTATTATTTTTTCGTCATGCATTTCTCTTCAGCTTTATGCCTCAACTTTCCCAAAGATCCAAGAACATTTCGTCATTTCTCTTTCTTTTGTTTGCTTTGCATAAATACTTCATTTGCGCGTCTAGCTTCATATTACGGTCACTATGTTTTTTATGTGTTACCTTTGCGTACAATATTGCCGACCACAAAGGCTCGCAGGGATCAGCGGGAGGCTTCTCCAATGTCACCGCATGCTCTTCAGCATTCCTTCACCTTCTATGAGTCTTTTCTTTCGAGATTTCTTTTTCTCGTTTATTTTTTTTTTTGTTCTCGTAACAGAACTGCTGAAGACGCAGAAAGAACCCCGGTGAGTATGGTAGAACACGCGGGAACGTTGGATGTGTACGCGCAACAGCAGTCGCAACTTGCTTTCCGAAAAGCACGACGTTTTAATACCTTGCCCAAGTACGCCAATTGCGCGAAGGTCAGCAACTTATTCGCTGACTCTCCAAGGATGGGCACTGCATATGAGCGAAGCAGTGAAAAGGAAAACAGCAAACATGAATGAGAAGAACAAAAAAAAAAAGAGAAGAGAACAGAGTTGTATTAGGGTGATCGATTCGTGTTATTTCCTCGTATGCGAGAGCATCTTCCAATCGGGACTTAATATAGACCGTGCTGTTAAATTATGCCAGTGGATCGTCTACATCAACCGATGTTAACCTACACTGCGCATCATTACGTTAACGTATGTCTGTACTTGCGACAATTTGTCAATGGCTAGCCATCACCAAGCAACAATAAACATTAGCAATCATCTTGCGAACTTTAGGGAACATCAACCAGATTTATCCAACGTAAGCCACCATTAAGGCATCACTTTAGTCCACATTGTTCAATCTTTGTCCAGGACAACACAGCTTACCGTTTACGAATTCAGATGAGAGCAGAGTCAGTGTGCGTTAACGTGTATTTTCTTTTAAAAAAGCAAAAAAAAAGAATGGAAACACAAAAATTTTCAGCAGCTAGCCCGTCGGCCTGGTTCAAATCCGGAGCAACCTAGAATTATGCCGGACTCGCTCGACCAATTGCAGACCGGCGCTTCGCGCGAGTCCACCTGGCGGCTAAGACTGCATACACGGGTGGACGGCGCGCGGCCATTTAGCCTCGAATATGGCGGCTAATTAGGCATCATTTAGGCTCGCGAGAACCAGCAATTTCGTGCACGTGCTCGCAACTACAGAAGGGACAATGCGAAAAAAGCCAAGTCCAAAATATCAAAGGTGTCTGGGTGTTTTATTTTGTTCTGCCACACGCGAGAAACACATGTATACGCCACGCCCTTGGCACACGCCCAGTTACGAGCGTTCTCTGTCGGGCAAGGAAACACCCGTTCGCCAGCTTTCAAGAGAGAGTAACGACCGAGTTCGTCTCTTCTAGCGCGGTGTGCGCCTAACTAAGCTATGTTTACGCGTTTGCTGCAGTAGTTTATTGTCATCCGCGGTGGTTACCGGCATCGCCTATAGCACGCTGACCGAAGTACCCAGCGCAGCCCACTTCAGACAATTTGAAAAATTATGCAGCCTCTCGCCGTCCAATCAGAGACTTGGTATTGGCGGCGCGGGCATAACCGCAGAAATGAATGGCCGGACGAACGCCGAAGCTAAGTGATTTCTCACAGCAACTGCAAGAAACACGTAAGATCACGTTTCTGCACAGTTGAATGCTCGATGAGTTAAAATGAAGTTTCGCAACGGCAAGCCTACACAGCGTCTATAGGCCTTTCGGACCACTCGTCGCGCGCGCTGTTTTAGTGCATATTTTATGCATTCATAGCCTGATTCATATGCCCTTTTCATCGCATCTACGATATATGTACGCTTTCCAACGCAACGAAATTTTCATACACCCTTCCTATGCCCAGTCATTTAACATATATAGCATCCTTGAAGTCGTCAATGCGGAGAATGGGTAACAATAACTGGATGACAGTGAGTTCAGACATTGGTTAGACCCGATTGCTACCCTGAGTCAGAATGAAGTTGTCCATGATAATTGTAACTACCCAGGAGGCACTGCAAATTTTTCTACAAGCTTTACTGAAAGCAGCAAGGTGTGTGTCACAGCTTACTTTGAATAACTTTTTCGTTTTTAGGAACTTGCGCAAAATTAAAGCTCACACGCCGAAAACTAAATCAAATCTCATGCGCAACAACTCCTTTGAATCGGAGATGAAGCCGCTGAAGATAAATGGAGCTTCACTTACGTCTCCCTTGCCAAGATGCGTCGCGCTTGTGCAGCATATTTAGTGTACGTTGTTTGGAAGACAGCGCTGCTACATACCAATGCTTATCAGTAAGCTATCAGGGCGTCATGAGCAGCTGCTCAGTAAAATGTAAGGCCCACCGGACGCCTTTCTCCTCTCCCATATAGTAGAGTACATCGTACTCTAAATCGTTAACAACTTTTTCCACACACACTCCTGACGGCATGCCCCTTTAGACGAGTCTTAGCCCCGTAATTAAAAGCATCGTAAGGTTTCCCCCCTGGATGATTGCCTAAGAGCCGATGCATGTAAGAAGCATCGCTCAATTGGTAAACGAAGTACATTGAATACATTGTAGTTTACGCGAAAGCGATAGGATATAGTGAATAGTCAGACATCTCAAAAGCAGTGACTGTGGGGGCAAAACTATTATAGAGGATAATATAACAGTTCCGTGATATTTTAAGTGGTTATGGCGAAGTAGGTGTTTATATATAGCGCACCTAGGCTACTAAATTTCCGTAAGTCTGCAGAGACAGATAAAAAAAAAACGGTCACATTCAACAAAATTGAGCAAGTAAACAAAAATATATTGCCAGCTGAAACAAACAATGAAAACGAGATAACAAGTGTGCTGCGATAATCTGGTAAACAAACAATCAATCAAAGAAACGATGGAAATGAACAACGAAGCGTAACGATCCTCCTCATCGCCCAAAAGGTGCGAGTCTTCTTTGCATTCGTTATAAACATCTCAAAGTGTACTGCTTATCAAAATAGTGTTAATGTTGCTCAGCGCATAATTATACGCAACAGTCATCAGAAAGAAGTCTGACTGCTCCTTCACCAATGGCCACCTCAGAGGAGTTAGTTCGGGACACTCGACCTGCCATCAGATCACAGAGCCCTGTTGTTACGAATCCAATACATGTGCAAGTGGTAACACACGAAAGGTAAGCACAATATAGCTACTGCCCGAAACAAAACAACAAGAGACAAGCGAAGAGACATCTGTTACCCTTCTTTTGTTTTTGTTTTTTCTTTTTAAAGCGACAGCCTAGACACCTAAACAAACGCGAAATTAGCCCTTCGGCAGCGTCAACGCTGGTGACGCGAGAGACCATTATAATGTGATGACGTCACCGTACGGTGGCACAGATCGCCAGTTTGTGACGTCAGGTGGGGCCGTCATCACATCACATTGTCGCTTGGTCATGGGTTGGCCGACTCCGTATGCAGTGCGAAACCAAACCGAGTGCAGAAAAGCTGGAATGTCTGTTGTCCACGAGGCAGTGCGAAACCGCACTATGGTACAGTAATGTTCCGGAGAGAAGGGGAGGAGGCGTATTAGTACATTATACGAGACAAAAAGTAAAATATAGCGCGGTTTACGCCTTCAAGTCATCTTAGGCGAATGCACAAGGCACCCTGAGTGTGTTTTTCTTACTTTATTTCATTCATTCATTCAGTTTTATAAGAGAAAAGTGACGAGGTAACGCCCACGTTTACCGTTGTTTGAGTGCCAACCTGTGACTCTCTGAAGGAAGCCGAGCCACATAGTATAGGCGCGGCCGCGTTCATGGCTCTCACCGTGCAGGTTTCGGTTCGTACGTGGATACGACGGGGCCCATAACTCTTCTACCTTGCGCAAATTGAACTTCGCAGCCGCGAGCAGCGGCGGGCAAGAGACCTTTCAGTTGACAGCGCGCGCGATCAATACGCGCAGCCTTTAAATAAATATTAACACACCGCCGCTGTGAACGGAGACTAATGCTCCACGCGAGCACGGCTTGTGTGCGAGCAGCCACTCCACCCCTTTCCTTAACGCTGTGGCATACACAGGATTCTTTGGCGACGGCCTTGCATAGCAAGCTCGGTTTCCCCTTTTCGTTATCCATTATCTCTCTACCCTTTTTTCACGTGATTCTGTTTTTGTCTCCTGAGAGGCGGTGACGCCACACGTGTTGCTGTTAAGTCGGCGTGCCGTTCTGCGCTATATATATAAACCTTTTAAGCAAGAGTTACTTTCAGGCTAATTTGACTTCGCCGCCGAACATTAAGATAAACAGCATACGCTTCGAGAAAGGACGCCGAACCACTTTGACTTTCGAAAATAAAAGCTTACACATGAAGCGCATGTAAGTTGCGTCGCAACATCCGCTTTCGATAGCGCGCTTATGTTAAGTAACTCAGGACTCATGGGAAAGCGAATGAACATTGATCAACCGAAGCTATACGTTACACAATGTTCGTTTGAATTTCTCAACGCTTATATCAGCCTTTGATTTAATATATTTATTTATTTATTGGTACCTCAAGGGTCCCGAGGGACATTACATGAGGGGTGGGTATCATAAGTAAAGAGAAAACGATAAACAAATAGTCTAGCATTATAGTGTTTCAGATATTAGCAATATGGCTGTAATCGCCTGAAAGACAGATAAGTGCAAAAAACTTGCGCATTATATTACAGACAACGTTGAAGATTGTACTCATCATCATAATCATCATCATCATCATCATCATCGTCGTCATCATCAGCCTGACTATGCCCGTTGCAGGATAAAGGCCTCTCCCGTGTGCCGCCAGTCTATATACTCGGTCATGTGTTTGCCGCTGCCACTTTATACCCTCAAACTTCATTATCTCATCTCCCCACCTCACTTTTCGTCTCCCTTTCACCCGCTTGCCTTCTCTGGGAATCCCGTCAGTTACGGTTAATGACCAGCGGTTGTCCTGCCTAGCGCGTTACGCGCTACGTGCCTTGCCCATGTCCATTTCTTCTTGATTTCAACTATATATAATATCGTTAACCGGGTTTGTTCCCTGGCCCATTCTGCCTTTTTCTTGTGTCTTAAGGCTGTACCTATCATTTACCTTTCCATCGCTCACTGCGTCGTCTTCAATCGAAGCTGCACCTCTTTGTAAACCTCCAGGTTTCTGCTGCGTATACGTAAGTACCTTCGAGATGCAGCTGTTATATACCTTCCTCTTGAAGGATCGGCTTGCTCTCCGTTGTATACATGATATTTAAAAAGGTAAATGCTTATAGAATTAGGACAACATAATAATTCATTCAACCAAAGGAAGAAGCAGAATTTCGACCAGGCTACTCAACAATCGATCACATTGATACTATCACTCATGTGATAGAGAAATGCTCAACATACACCCAACCACTGTACACAGTCTTGATAGATTACGAGATGCACTTGATTCAGTAGAGATATCAGCAGTCACTCAGACAATGCGGAATCAGGGCGTCGACGAAACATATATAAACATCCTGGAAGAAATACAGAGGACCAACTGCCGTGCACCACATATATAGTGCTCCATAAAGAAAGCGACAGAATACCAATAAAGAGGGGTGTAAGACAAGGGGATACAATCTCCCCGATGCTATTTACCACGTACTAACAAAAGGTTTTCAGAGGCCTACAATGGCAAGAGCTAGAGATAAAATTTGATGAACATTGTACTCATAAGCATCTTAATGCTCTAAATTTACGAACCAGTAAAAAAAGTAGCATGGTCCTTCGTGCATTGCAGACGAGATGAAGTGGTAAAAGGAGAGGCTTTGAATGCCGACATGTGTACGAAAACACCACCCCAACTTCTGATTAAGGAGCCAGACCGAATATTGAAATGTCCAACAAGCGTGTTCCGGTAGGACGCTCCAAGGTATGTTTGCACGTCTATAGAGTGCTAGCCCGCTATATTTTTATTAGAATTATCAATAGGATAGGTTAACGATGAAGTCAGCAAAACGAAAATTGCTGAAGGATTACTATATACCATGACAGTTTTAGGAGCACAAAAACAATGCTTTTGACACGCTTATTGAAAACATGGCACTGCCACTGACAGACTGATACTTGTTTGAATGGTGTCTAAAAAATTGACATTGCTCGCCTGAAGTAGTAAGTGCACGTGTTGAATTGAGGAGGTTGGTCAGTATATCGGCATGTGCAAGAATGTCAATGGAGTTTGCAATTCCTTGTGTTCAAATATTTGTGGATGGAAAGAAACGAAGCTGTTTCAGGACAGCTTGGAGGCACGAAAGCCCCGCAGCGACGACAGGCACGTGGGGATGCACACACAATAAGCTGTATTAAACACAAGCTCCGTGACATTTGAGCTGCGTTGGACAAATACAATGCAGCTCACGCAACAATGCAGCTCACGCAACAATGCAGCTTCACGCAACATATGTTCAGCAAAGGAGACATTCTACTTCTCTCTCTCTCTCTCACACACACAAACACACACAAAAACACACACACACACATCAATGTAAATCATAAATAACAAATTACAAGTTGTTTAAATCAGCACCCACTCGTCATTACGTGTAGGAATAGCTGGCACATGTGCCCTAATTTATTATTATTATTAATATTATTATTATTATTATTATTATTATTATTTCACTTAACCATAGTTTGCATGACTCCAACCATTAGTCCTTTCAGTCACGCGTGATTTAAAAATGCGTCTTGATCCCTGCCGATACCTTTTTGTCGACCATGCCTTTCTTGTTCTTAGCTAGCGAACACCTCCTTCCCCCCTCTCACCCCCGACCAATATATCCAGGAAAACATCTGTAACTCAGATGAATTATAAGATTCAGCTACCTCAGTCTTCAAGTGCAATGACCCCAACAGCTGTCAAGGTTAATATCTCTCAGAAACCCGCAATAACTCACAGCAATAAGCAACGTTACCCCCACTTCACACCAGTCGCCAGAATACAACTCGAAAAGCGCGCCCTCGGCGGCGCCGTACGTACAAAAACAAGATCGACACAGCGCGACGCCATCATTTCGTGCGAACCCGACCGACAAGCGAAGCGGCCGGCACGGGAACGTAGCCCCACGTGGAGGCGATCGAAGTCGGGGTCGTAACCAGTCGCTAAGGATCTCAAGGATGCGTCGCTCAACTCGGGCAAATCAGTGAAAGGCATTCACTATTTACCTGAACTCTGGGCTCGGCCATCGCAAAGTGTATCAGCTTCAGGAAGAGCGGACGATTTCCAAGATGGCGGCGCATGGCGGCGGCGTGTGTCCCGGCGGAGGAGGCAGGCGGGAGAGGAGGAAAATGGCGCGCGCGTTGGCGCCCAGCCCGCTGCGGCAGCACCGGACGATGATGCGACGGTGGGGTCTCATATTTTTTTTCTCACGCGTCGCTCACGACGGGGAAATACACGGCGGGCTGAGGCGAAGCTGTCCGAAAGACGACGCGTCTGTCCAGAGCGCAGGTGCTTCCTGCGATGACTGAAACTTGAGCGGAATGGGGTCAGAGGCGGGCGGCGTGGCGTTCGGAAGGGAACGAAAACTGCCCCCCCTCCCCCCTTTGCGCCACCAGGAATCGGGCGCTGAGAAGAAGCTCGGCCCGCGCTGCGGGGAGGGCCCCGAAGGAAGGGGAAGGGGGGGTCGTCGTTCGGGGTCTTGATAGTTTAGTTCTGTGAGCGTGCGTTTGTGCAAACTCCGGCCCTTTACCCACTCGAGGCGCGCGCTCTCGGCCTGAGGGGTGGTGCTCCGCTGCCGGGCGTTCGTAAGAAGAGCGTCGTTCGCCCGCCCCGTAGAAGAAACAGACATTCACCTTTTCCTCCACATTTTCAGTTCTCCTCAGTGCGTTCGAAAGAGGGGGCCGACAAAGTTGTATAGTAAAGCGGTGCAGAACGCCGCACATGTTCCGTTGTTCCCGACTCCGGGACGGTTTTCCGACGTTGTCACAGAACGGCGAGTTTTTTTTTTTTTTTATATAGTTCCGAACACATCTGCCCGACTTCAGGCATTACGTGCGGGCTTTCGCGTCAACTACGAGACGACACTAACCCAACGAACATAAAATCGTAAAGTGTTCGTCTCGTGTATACACACTCTCTGCTGCTTTAACGCAATGATATACGAGTCCCCTGGTTTCCTGCGGTCGCATAAATCATGTAGGTTGACAGCGATGCCCGAAAACTATATAGCGACCAAGATATACGACACCACGCGCCTGCCACGGAGAAACGGATGCTGTATTGTATAACTCGTTCCGCCTGAAATCTCGTCCTCGACGCAAGGGCGCTCTCCGAACGCTTATGTGGCGGGAATATGAAGCACACGCCCTCGGAATGATATCGGCTCGGTACATCCGATTCACGACAAGGGAGTAGAGCGTATACAGCTGCAAAACTGGATGCGACTCGGATTTGATAAAATGTAAACGCATTGCTCACTCTGCCATCTCACGGTCTGTTGACAGAGTAATCACTTCATGCCTTTTGCCGAAGGCTGCTCACGTACAAGCCAGTTTCAGCCAGAGTCGGAGACAGACGCCGTCACACGTTGACAAAAATAGACCCGGTGATAGAAACACAGTAAACAAGAGATGCCACAGAATTTATTGCCACTCTTTATTCTTACGTATACGGACCAAAGACGTGGGGATCACTGAATGGTTCTTGGCAGGCTTGATTAATAAAGACATAATCCAAAAGTTTTGAATGCGCAGGCCACGCACACAGAAGCCAAGCAGAGGGGATCCTCCACGACGCGTTTGCAAGCGTGGAGAGAGCTTGCACTTCATTAGATCGCGGATGCTTCCGGTTTAATAGAAGGCAGACTCCCCAAATTATCTACCGAAACACGCTTGTAACCATCCCTAACACGACTGGTTATACCGAGTTAGGGGAAGGAGGAGGGGGTTGAGACAGAGAAGAGAGAAGGTGGTGGTAGTGGTTAGACGATGAGAAAAGGCACCTAATTTCTGCAACCCGGTCGGGAGCACGGCGCAGTGCCTGAGAGAAGGGCATTGACGTCTCTGCAGCTGTGTCCGACTTGGTGAGCCCCCTCTCCTTAGCACACCACGCAGAGTAGAACGGGCGAGAAGGCGGTGCGTCGACCCTGAAGCTGAAACAGCGCGGCGCCCCCTTTCGGTCTCGCTCCGTGGCTTCGGGTTACCTGTCCACTCCGGATGATCTCGCGTTGCACCATTCGTCTTCGCCGAGGAGGCATGCCATCGTGGCCCCCGCGCTCAAATTGCGCGCCCAGACGTGATCACGCCGACGACACCCTCCCCTACGACGGCGCCTGCTCAAGACGATGCGTGTAATGGAGTGGCTCTCTCTTTCGAGATGTGCCTTTTTTCTCGCTTGAGCGAGGTATCATCCTCCGACCTGACCACTTGATATCGTAAACCAACGCGGGACGACAGTCTTCGGGAGAAAATGAATCTGCGCTGGCGACCGTCGCACCCCTGGTGGTTAGCGCATGCGTTTCGGGCCTGCTGAGAGGCGTGTAACGACAGACAAAAACAAAACGCGGAAGGCTTGCGTGCCTACTAATGAAGCGAGGGCGCTGTATTCATTAAGAGCTGCCCGGAGGCCACGTTTCAGCGCCGAACAAAATATGGCCAAAAATTGTGTGAACGAAATGGAAACCTCCCTAGATGAGACTGTCATTTGCATGAAGCGTTCTGACCTTCACTCAATGGCACAATCATGGTGGAAGCCAAACACATGTGTAGGAAACAAGCTTATTTTCCTTGCACCATACCAGCCACGATAATGGTCAATAATCGGGCGCAAATATAATCTATATACTCGGGGACGTCTTTCTGTACCAATGTAGTCTAGGCTACTGACAGCCGAACCACGCCGTTTCATCAGGGCCGCTGCACAGGTGGAAGTAGTTTCGCGAAAGAAGAACAAAAAATATGCCCAACGTAATCATTTAAAGATGTGCAGAGATAATGTTTAAATGGCAATTGATTATGCCAAAAGATTATCAGAGATATGAAGTAAAATGGCGATATATTCCAGATTTTTCGATTCTTATCTTTTTTTTCTTTAAGTTTCCGCGTTCCCCACTGCCGTCGCAATGGCTCTTTCTTCATCTCCCTTCAGAAAAAAAAAAAAGGCCTCCAAGGCGGCCGTCTCATTCCTCCGGTTGCTCGCTAATTCGCTCGGCGAACAGGATATTTAAGAAGCTCGAGTACCAAAAGCTGTCGAAACTAACCAAGCAATTGGTTGGCAACGAGTACGCCCATTGCAAGTGCGACTGACGCAACCGAGACTCTCAGTCACTTCCGTGTTTCGTTCGCTTAGCCAGCTTAGGCGGGAGCAAACGTACTGTCGCGCGTAAAATGCCGCATGCCCGTCCGGTTTTAATGAGGGGGACGGAAACATGCAGCGGTTAGGATTGAGCCCAGGATTCGCGACGATAGTTATAGCGCGAGAACAGAACGACGACACAGAGACAAGAAGGACACGAAGGTCTCTGTGTCGTCGTTCTGTTCTCGCGCTATAACTATCATGTCATACCAACTATATCCCAAGCTGCCACACTTCTAAGGATTCGCGGGTTCTGAAGCGGCGCGAGGTGGCCTCTAAACGTTTCATGAAGCGTGAGCGCGCGGGCGGTGGACCACCAATGCCTCTCGATGCAGGCGTAACTCAACGCGATCCAAACTGAACTTCACGCTGCAAGGATGTGCGAGTGGCTCTTCGGATATACCGCGCCCGCGCTATATGTACGATCGCTACACGCGCCAGTTTTCATCTCTTGATGAGTTTACATATCAGTGCATGCCCTAAATAGTGCAGTGAAAATATTCACGTCATTTCTCGACGACACGGAATGACGGACAAATTGAGCAAGGAACGAAATGCCAATATGCCTACGCTCGATAATCGTGGTTGAATGCAACGAACCAAGTAGCACATGCGAAGAAATGAACTGCAGGAAATAGGTATCTGTCACGCCGAAACTGAAGCCGAAACAAGCTTATCGGGGGCTACTTTAGCGCAGTAGCACGAAGCAGTACTCCCCTCTCCTGAATGAAGAGTATTAACATACATTCTAGAAAACACGGGAGGGGAATGTGCCCGCTCACCCTCCAGCGCTCCACACACACACACACACACACACACACACACACACACACACACACATATATATATATATATATATATATATATATATATATATATATATATATATATATATATATATATATATATATATATATTCTCCAAAAAGAATTCGTCAGTGGAATGCTTTGTAATTACCACTGGTTAATTGTGATTCACTGGAAAAATTTGAGGAAGGGCTCAAAGATATTTTTCTGTAAGTATGGTCTACTATGTTAATTTATTGCAATTTATTTGTATGCTTACTACGACTGCACTGTTTTTCCTTCAGCCTCAATGCCGGTGTTTCCAATGTATGTCATGTAACATTTCCAAGTTCGAGTGTTGCTGTTTGAATTGCTGTATGATTTGAATGTCTTGATGTTTGTCATTCTTAGTATGTCCCACCCCTGTAACAGCCGAAAGGCTAACAGTATTTGGAAAATAAAAAGAAATATATGTAGTCGACTGGAAGCTATGTTGCGTTATGTTCAGCGCAAGTGTGACACAGTTGCTTATTGCTTACAACCATTCTGCTTTTTTTTACGAGCATATAGGCAAACAAAACAAAGACACTAAACTGGTTTTAAAATAAATGAACAGATTTTACACCTAAGGGCATCTCAGCTTCATGAAGGCAGAGTTGTTTAGTAGCCTTCAACGTTTTTGGGCAGCCTTGAACTTCACACGCTCCATCGCGTGCGTGCAAGGAGCAGCGTTTAGCGCTGAGGATAACGACCGGCGCTGGCACGCGTGGCTTTTCGCGTTTGCCACCACTTAGGGAGGTATGGGGAGCGTACTATACGCTCGTGCACGGCGGCGCGTATAAGCAGCCAAAGAACGCTCCAGAAATCGGCGCGTCCGCCGTCAAAGATGTGCTGCGAATACATCCCAAGATGGAAGCCGTGGCACAGCGGGGGGGACGAGGCCACCACCCTCCGTCTCAACCCGAAACAAGGTGGGAAGGAGGGGATCGCGAGTGATGGGGCGCTGGCCCTTTCCGCATTTGATGCATGGGGCAACGGCGGGCGCCATTCGTCATCGGCTGCTGCGCGTTCGTCTGCGCTTGATAATCTTGAACGTGAAGATTTTGACTCCCTCTCTCCGCCACTTTCTGCCGTTTTCTATTTCTCCTTCTCTCTCTTTATTCAGATTCCTCTCTCTCAGGCTCCCTTCTCTGTTTGAAGGCCGAGGGTGGGCGGCAGCCGCCTGGCGGCCGGAATTCTTGACAGAGATGAACGACGCGCCCTCGCCCTTCGCTTTTCCCCTTCTTTCCTTCGCTGTGATCACGCTGAGGTAAGACTTACTCTTCTTATTTTTCTCTTTTGCACGACAGAAAAAGAGCTCGTCCGCTCCCTTTCTCGTAAGGGCTCCCCCTTTCTGCTTCGCAACGCTGTTCTTCTTCGTCGGTTTGCGATGGATGCTACCGAGTAAGGAGCCTCCTTTCTCTCAGGCCCCCGGGATTATAATTCGGCGCAAGGGAAATTACCGACGCTGCTGCTGCTGCTGCTGCGGCAGCGAAACGAGAAAGACGCGCGCGCTGAGTTGCAGCGCTGGCGAAGCAAAGTGAACAGACCAAGCAACCAAGCGTTGTGTGCTGCGCGATGCACCACCGACGGACGCGGCAGCAACGAAGGAGCGGTTGAATTTGGCCTAGGGCCAAGTAACTCCCCTCCCCCCTCTTCTTTTCCCGTTCTCCACCTCTACTAGCCGTTGCTGCTTGTGCAAGATGCATGCTCCGAGACACAGGGACGAGGTTTTGTCTTGTAGTGCTGGCGCTGCCGAAAGAGAAAAATACGACGCGGGAATTGGCCGCCTTCGGCCGCGCGCAGAAAGGACCAGCCGACGAGCACGGGGTCCAGGGGACAGGGTGGCGTGTTTACGCGCCCCAGTTTGCACCCTGCGACGATGACTGAGGAGGCCGTTGGCGCCCGCGGCGAGTTTTGAAGAAGCATCAAAGGAGGACCGCTGTTTTCCAGCGCACTTTTGTTTCGCTTTTGGTGTCGCTAGGATCATGGAATTTGTGCCATGGCATAGACGAGGGGCATCTCTTTTCACTACGTGTCCCTGTTCTAAAAAAAAAAAGAAAAAAAAGCTTAACCTATGTAGACAAAGCTTCGGCGAGCTTAGAGCTAATTTCATGTCTGCGGTGACTGAAGGACCGGGATGCCGCCAGAAATTTATTTCGAAAAGGAGGTGGGGAGGTGTTAGTAATCCCCTTTCAAGCATGTTCATACGTGTTTGTGTGCCTACGTCTATATGGACCATATGCAATACAATACGTAGCAGTTTCGGGCAGGATGGGACCTTTGGCTATCTGACATGATACCAGCGAGTCGGGCTTTGACGAGTAGAGAGGCACCAACAGCGCCAGTTGCAACGCCAGGACCGATGGCTTTGAAAGTGGCGGAGTAACAAAACCAACTATTCAGATATCGATGCTTGGGCTTCTGAACAGGTCCATAATGTAACTGCGCAAAAAAAAAAAAAAGAATGGACGAAAGCAAGTAAGGAGAGAAAAGGACAGACAAGCGAAGACTATTTCTGCCAGGAACAAGTTGTCCACTTTATGTGCCAAAGTAGACAGACAAGTCGCGAATCAGCAAAATGTCCAGCAAGATATATGCAATGTTGGTCATATTCATAATTATGTATCCTGTATCACCAATGTTGTTTACTCTGTACACTTGCCATGCAATCGTGTGTACCTGGGCCAAACAGGTCGTTGTCTAAATGTTAGACTTCGAAAGCACTTTAATTTTCTACAAGGCCACTCCGGCCTTCATGTAGCAGCTTACTGTAAGAAATGCGGCTGCGCTCCACGCTCTTTGGTGATACTTCTGTGTTGTTGCAGCATCCAAAGAGTGCACGAACTTATTGAGGCTGAGCATATTCACAAGAAATCTGAGTCTTGCGTCAGTGTTCCCTTTGTGGCCGTACACGATAAAGCGTTAAGCAATCTTGGTTATGCATGACGGCTGTGCTATGCCTTATGTGGCCTATAGGTTTTTTGGGTGATTTGGTCTTTCGTGCCTTTTTTCTCCTCCCCCTTTTCCCGCTCTTCCGTTTTACTCTGTCCATTATATATTGACTCATTCTTGCAATAAAGCTTCAGTTGATAGTCTGCGCTTTTATGTACTTTTCTCTCCTTTCTGGTTCCCGTGCGTTTTTTTTTTTTTTGCGCAGATTCATTACGGATGATTATAGCAACTCTCTCAACTTACTATTCTTTTGAACAAGGTTTCTACAGCCTAACCCCGAACCCCTGGCCAGGTAAATGCTGAAGGCAGCCTGCTCTGGGTTGGATGAAAGGGGAACAAAAAATGAATGGAATAGAAGAGAGAAAACTCAGATGTAAAATGCAGACATGGATGGGGAGAAATGTTTGTGATTACTCTACTATGTAGGAGGGAAAGATGGGACATAAAAGTATACGTAGGTAAGCGGGGATACACAAGATAGAGGCGGGAGGAAGCATTTGTACATGTTTTGTATAAGAATAATGCGTTTTGTGCGGATCTGTTTGTCTTAAGCAAATAATAAAGGGGCAATCGTCAAGATATCAAAGCCAGTGAAAAGCTATCCGGCCCGCCACCTGGATTTCGGTACCCACATTTGTGCACCGCTTCCCATCATGACCACCATGGTATAATCTCTCGTTGTATGGTGACCTCATGACGTTTCCAGTGGGCTTTGCATTTTTGGAATAAAGAGGGTTTAGATAAACTTTGAGAAGGTAGCTGGTTATGATTATTACTCCAGAGAAATTAAGGGAGCCGAGCCTTATCACCAACTAATTTGACACGTGTAGAGATAATCAGGCATTTTCATTAGAGAAAACAACCACGCGAGTTTCCTAAAAACTTATTCGGATATGACTAAAGTGCAACGCGGTCATATCCTATGGCCTACAGGTCAAGCCGACACACAAATTCCCGAGAAACATCCTTTTATAGGATAGTGCGCTTGCAGACACACCCACAATATCAAACACCATCAGGATCACAGAGTCTACTGTCAGAAACTCGAACAGCTAGGTTACCCAATTGAAAAAAACTTCGATCACTTCCCCTCGGGAATTTGGTGAATAACGATTGGGGAAGTTTGACGGAGTTATGCATATGACGTGTATCGAATCAGGGTGGTCATAAACAAAATTAGCGCCATATTATGCATAGCAGTCTGCTCGGAAGGTTAGTGCAATGTAATGCAAAAGTATGAGATAGTTTCCAGGAGCCGTAATCAGTAAGGAAGGACAATCGCCTCTATATTCTCTTGTTTTCTTTTTTTATTATTTTTTATTTTTTTTGCTACTGCTGTCAATGCGCTAAATACTTCTGCAATAATAGTCATTACGCTTGTTTCAATTCCCTTGTCCTTTAGTAGTGCGAGAGGCATATATAGTGGAAGAGCAGAGATATTAACAAGCTTGAGCCCAATAGGCTACCACGTATTGAGGAATACGAAAGTGGCCTGAAAGGTGAGAAGGAAGGAAAGCCGTACACTTCACCGACACACACTCCGAAAGAAGTGTTTACTGCCCGGCCCATCACAAGCATCTGTAATAAATTTCTCCTTTGTTAACGATGTCACGGCGCATGCGTCCTTCTCGTAGCGGAAAAATTTCGCTCGCCTCTTGATCTCGGAGGCTTTCATTCTGGCGCTACCGGTTGCCCCGAGTCCTGCCCAAACGAGGGCGGCCAGTCCAGATAAAAAAAAACACATTGTTGGAGGGCTAGGCAGTGGTCATGCTTGGCCTGGCTAGCCACAACAATTGATTTTAATAGTACAAGGAAGTGCGTGCTTAATTAAATCTCAGACACAAAAATAAGAACAGAGACAAAGAAAGCTGGGAACGAAGCGGAATTCTGAGGGGCGAGAGTGATGAAAAATAAAAGATCGATTGATATGTGGGGTTTAACGTCCCAAAACCACCATATATGAAAAATAAAAGAGTGGAAGAGGCAGCTGCCACATGAGTATGCCCACACGACCGAGTTTCATGTTGGTGTGCCTGTCTACTTTTGAATACCTAGCGCGGGCCCAGAGGTACTGGAAGCTAAACCCTCCTGTACTGCATGCAAGTGCGCGCTCTGCCCCCACTGTGTTCAACGAATAAATCGGGAAACTATTTGAGGCTGACATATAGTTCCTTCCGTATGTATCTCACACATCCAACAGAAGAGTACTCGCATATTTCCGCACATAGCACGCACATTGAAGTCACTGCTTTTTAAGGCAATAGCCTTACATGCTCCATAAAGTACGCAAACTGACCGTCGACGTCAACACAAATCGGTAAAAAAAAAGAATCATTATATGATGACGTCGCTCAAGTCACAAGCCACCAAAATTCGTCACCTCATTAGGGCACCAAATAACGAGACGTCAAACGATGACTTCATGATACGGCGCAGTCGCTTGGTCAAACGTGGGCCAATCTCAGAGGCAGTGCTGCAACACTACTAGATGTGTTGAAAACTGTGCTGCAATCATGAAGGCAGTAATAAACCATGTTGGGCGCAGAAAGGTTTCGCGGACAAAAAATGCTTAAATGAAATCAGTTGTAGATAAAGAAAACAAAAAAGCTCTCGTCGTCGAGTCGTGTTAAGTGAATGCATAAGTCAGCATGTGCATTAGCTTTTATTATCACTACTATATAAATGCTCTTAGATTTGGTAGGAAGTGGTTTCGGCAGCTCCGGGGGTTATATAGCTCTTTTTTTTTTCTAAGCCTATATAGTTCTTATATAGCTCTTTTTTTCTATATAGCTCTTTTTTTTCTATTAAACATGACCATCCCCAAGTCAATACAAACGCGACCACTCGAAGATCGCGTTCAGCAAAGAAACGCGTTAGCTCCGTCACTCACCCGCAAAAAATGAACAAAGCCACGCCTCCTTCTTTTTAAAGAGAGCATAATTTATTTATTTATTCTCGATGCCAATAAACGGAGGCGGAAGGCCTACGAGCCGACCTCCCACTCGGTAAAATAAATGTCTGGGAAACGAAGGCAGCCGACGCGCACCTTGGCCGACATAAATTACGGCGACCGGCGCTTCCGAGCCGCTACTAGTGGTCCTCGGCCAGAGACACCACAGGATCGTCCCTGTCCCGGAGGGTGGATCCGCCGCGTTATAAACAATCCCACCGCCGCAGTGGGACATCCCATAGGTGTCGCTATTGATGCTAATCCCCCGCCACCAGAGCTGTCCCGTGTCCTCCTATCTCATCCCATCCCCTCCTTTTCTTTTCAATAGCCTTGACTTCAAGCCGTCCCTGTTTCTTTCTCTTGCAGCCGGAGTGTAGATTGGAGGATGAACGCCGGTAGGACGAGAGCGACCCTGCCCAGGCAGAGCGCTACACAACACAGCCATCGCAAGCGTGCGCACCCAGCGAGCGGAGCGCCCCCAACTTCACGCTCAGGTGGCTTCGGGAGCGTCGCGTCGCCCTGGGGGAAACGTAGCGGCACCCCAGGAGTCGGTTGCGCAGCGTCGGCGGGCCACTTCAGGAGTTCGCTCGCCTGTGACAAGCGCTGATTGGACGGCCGCGCTCCGATGTGACGCCGGAGTGCCCCAGCCGTTCCCCATGCCTCGATCCCCTGACAGCGCTCACCCGGGGTCTTCCCAACCTTGCTTTATTTTTGTTGTTTTTTGTTTTCTTTATTTCTCGTTCTTTTCGGGCTTCTGCCACCAGGCGGAGGTTGACAAATACGCTGTAGTGGCGACGTTTGTAGCACTTTTCGCTTTTCAGGACACTCGTACCGGGCAGTGTGATTGGTGCATCAGGGAAGTCACTAAAGCTGCTAAAGCGTTGGTAGCTAAAGAAAGACAATTTGGTTTTGCTGGAAGATGAACGACAATTATATTTCCGAAGGGAATATAATTGTCGGTAGTCTCAAAATCCAGAAATGCAGCCGGTAGGCGTGAAGCGCACGAGGCGCGCTTTTGGCAAGATCCAGCAAGAGTGAGTGCTTGCCCAGGTCGTTGAAATTCAAGCATCCAGACTTATATTGCTGAGAAAGCTACATTCAGGCAACGGTACTTTCACATGATTGTGTAATCGAGGGCTACGCATGTGACTCACGTGACAGACAGACAGACAGACAGACAGACACATAGATAGATAGATAGATAGATAGATAGACGAATGTATGGACAGACAGACAGACGGACAGACAGACCGATGGAAGGATGGGCGGACAGACACAGATTGACAGACAGACAGACACATAGATAGATAGATAGATAGATAGATTGATTCATAGATAGAAATTGTATGCACAGTGCGCGCTAGATAATAACCTTCATAAAGTACGTTACAACAATAAACATGTTTAGCTCTGCATAGTCTTTCAATAAGCGATCGATAAATAAATAGCCACACATTTGTTTTTTCAGCACAATAGAGGGTGAAATGTGTAAATATTTGGAGAAAAGTTTTGTCTCGGTTTGGCAGTAAGAAGCGGCAGCTGCTTCATTCAGCAAGGTGTGAACATCACGATCATCAAGTAAAACTCGGCGAAAATGACAAGGCGCGAAGCTACAAGAGAGTAGGAAAATGGGGAACAAAAATTGACCCGTATCTGCATGTTAATCTGCAAATGTCATCGAAAGACGATAGTCTTGCAAGTGGAGAGAGTAAACAAAACATTTATTTGATTCACATAAAAAACAGCGCCAATAACGAGGGACAAGAGAAAGAAGACAGACAGCGACACTGACTTACAACAAGATTTATTTGCTAGAACCGCACAGTATTATTGCGACGCGCACCTCCGACGACGTTACGAAGGGCGCCTCGAAATCTCACCGCTGCAACAACTGTTTCGAAAGACGGCGACGCCAACACGGTCCCGAAGGCGCCACTGCTTTCAACTCCGCCGGGAAGGTCACCAGCCGTTTGGTAGCGTATGTTTCTCAGCTCGCGACTGCTTCTGCGCAGAGCTGATAAGACGAGCGGACGAGACGACGGTGAGTTAAACAAGGTTTATGTACAGCATATATACAGAGGCGTTACAAATTCGGCACTGGGGCCGACAGAGACTCGGAGAGCCGAGCTCCCCTCTCTAACACATAGGTCTGCTCTCAAACGGGTCCGTTCTGACACACATGTCAGCTTTCCCCTAGGACCGCTGATCGCGACGCGCCGCAGGGCTTCTTTTATTTGCACCGGGTCCAACCAAAATGTCCAATCAGAAGCGCCGCTGGTCGTCAGGGCAGACTCCTCCAATGGGGTCGCCGCGCAATGCGTCAGACCACCAGACATGAAGACGCCGCTTGTTTACTCGACGGGCTCGCAGCTGCGCTGACTCACTGCACGTGCGCGCCAGAAAGGCGCCGTCCGCCTGTTGACGCCGTTGAGTTGTTCGCGTCAAGCGGGCTGGCCTTGACCCAGATTGCCTTTTTCAGAGGCACGGACGTTTGCTGCGGACTCGCTGGCATAACAGCACCCCCGCCGCCAGACAATGCGCCGAAAAGACGAGCTGCTTCCACGGGGCTCGGATGACAGGCGCGCTCGTTCGCCAGGTCCCTCCAGGTTCGCCTCCAGGGCCATGGGGAGAATGCAGCTCCAGACTGTTCCGGGAACACATCCCATTCTTGACGACAGATCCTAGCTCCACTGGCTTGTCGCCACAACTTGCTGGCCAACTTCGCTCGTCTCTTCTGACCATCTTCGGTTTCAGCACTTGTCGATGGTTCTTCAACTTGCTAAGAACGGTTCGACAACAGACAACACACGACACAAGCAAGTGCCCTCGGTCACCCAACAGAACACCAGACAAAGTATAGAACAACATATACCTATCTACGTGTCTATCGGAATTTTGTTCCCTCTACATCAAGAGGCACATGTGGGACACAAGACTCTTAAAGTAAGAACTTGAATTTTTCACACTTACAACGCAACGAATTAGAATACCACATGAAGTTGGCCCCTTGAGATCACTCTGAACGATAGCGCTCAGCCCAGGTCGTGATGAGGTCAAAATTTTGCCCCGAATCGCCAGCGAGAAACCGAAAGGTTGAGAAGGTACTAGCTAGAACGCACTGCTCAATGCACCTGCATTAGCGTTTAGCTTTCCCTCTTTTTTTCGATAGCGAACGTCAAAGTTGCGCTGTGGAGCAACATGCTCCACCTCAGTAACCGGCCACTTTTAGGCGACGATACCTATGCGGCACCAAGAGCGGCTCACACTTGCGACGTTGCACAGGGGAACAACGATACGGCTTGCTACGGATTGACTCCTCACCGCTTAGCTCGATATCGTGTTCGATCACCCTCGTGTTTCCGGGGCGGTCCGAAAACACGTCTCCAAACTCGGAAACAATCCTTCTCGGGTCCTCCTTCCGGGCTTCACTTAACCTAGCCTCTAGGTTTATTTGCTCCCAGATTACTTTCGATCCCCCTTCGATTACCTCACTAGTACTCAAAACTTCCGCTCCCTCTTCCTCTGAAGCACTTAAAAGTAAATTTACGACTGCTTTCAAGTTACTGTGATAAATTTTGTTCCGCCACCTTCCTAATTTCACTTCATAATTCATATCGGGAAGCTTCGATATCACTTTGGCGGGCCCTCCCCAATGAATCTCAAGCTTGTTCCTTTTGGACGGCTGCAGCAGCATTACCTGATTATCAACTTCAAAAGCGCGATTCTTCACCGATTTCTCGTAGTGCTCCTTCGACAGCACTTGTGCCGCGTTTTTGTGGCTTTCCACTAGCGCTTCAATCGAGAGATCCTCACGCTGCTCTCGAATGAGCGTCTCTCGATCAACTCTCGGTAGCTCGCTCCAACTTTCCGCTACAGGCGAGAGCGTTGCAACCCTCTCGCTCTGACTCAATGGCGCCATGTCGTCTCCCCCTACGCATACCTCGCCGGCCGCTTCCGCGACGGGCCGCTCGCGTGACTGCTCACATGACTCATTCGGAAAATTTCCTTTCTGGGGTTCCGTCGACCCGCCGACAAGGTCACTTGAGAGTTCACCGCATTGAACCAGATCAAGCTGCCGAGATAGCTTCCGCGCTTGCGATCGCGTGAGGGCCATGCACGCAAAGTTGGGGAAGAACGATTTGCCCTGCTCTTTGAGAAGCTGCTCTGAGTTGCTGGAGAAAAGATAAGGAAAACGATCGTTTAGCGCGGCAGACACAGCCGCTTCGGTGCGAAGCTTACCAAACGGGCCTTCAATGACAACGGTGGCGATTGGTAAGCGAACACTCTGCTCATCGGCGACTTGCCTGATCCACGCGCATTCTCCTGTAAAGTCATCCGGAGACACCAATGAAGGATGGACAACGTCCATGGTTGCCGCTGAGTCTCTAAGTGCTCGGCACGTTTTCTCATTCACCCTAATTTCTTGGAGATACGGCTCCAACAACCGCATGTTTTTTTCTGATTCTCGGATTGTTGCGAAGGCAAACTTTTCCTGACAGTTTCTCGCGATGTGTCCTTCCTTTTTGCAGCTGTAGCAGATTAGCGGCTTCCGTTTGTTTTCCGATTCAAATGCCTGTGTGGTAGAAACCTCACTCGATTTCTCCGCTTCTGTTTGCCCTTCCCCTACACTGTCCTTCGTAAGAGACGGGTCCTTTTTGAAATAACGGTGCGGAACGGGTTTCCGTTGATCAGGTTTCCTTGAAAAGCCCTCTTTCCTTTCATCCTTTTCAACGCGCACTGCCCTGCTATGCAACTTTCGGCGAGTATAATACTCCTCAGCTAACTCAGCTGCCTTGTTTAACTGTACTTCCCCAAGTCTGTCCTGCAGCCAAAGTTTGACATCCTCCTCGATGCAGCGGTAGAATTGCTCCAATGCAACGCATTCCACCACTTTATCGCGGTCGTCATACACACCTTCGCCCTTGAGCCATTCAATCAAATCGGCCTTAAGACGAAACGCGAAGTCAACGTGTGACTCATTCCCCTTTTTAGCATACCGGAACCTTTGCCTGAAAGCCTCGGGTGACAACTTATAACGTCTTAAGAGCACTTCTTTAACCTCGTCATAGCTCTCAAACGCTTCTCTCGACAAGCAAGTTATCGCGTCGGACACTTCGCCGGGAAGAAGAGCTAACAGGTTCCGCGCCCAAAGACACCGCTCCAAAGCGTTTCGCTCACAGACGTGTTCAAACTTGACGAGATACTTCGCCATGTCCTCGCCTACTACGAACGGTGGCAGTTGGTCCCGAATTCTAAAACCGCTGACCTGAATCGTCGGAGAAGCTACGCTAGGCGCCTGCGAACACTGTAGGATTGCCAATTCTAGTCGTTTCAACTCTAGGCGCTCTTGTCTCTCGGCCTCCTCGCGCTCGCGACGTTCGCGCCTTTCAGCTTCTTCACGTTCGCGAGCTTCTACTTCTCGCCTTTCAGCCTCCTCACGGCGTGCTTTGATATCCGCCCAGGCCTCATCGACTTCCTCAGCCGACACTCCCTCATCCTTCATGATCTCAAGGATCGCTTGCTTTCGTTTCGCACGGCCCAAAGTAATGCCGAGTTCCTCACAAATTTCGATGAGTTCCTTCACTTTAAGGTTCTCCATCGTTCACACTAGCCTCTTGCTGTTTGCCCCTGTTAAGAATCTACTTGCCGTACCCACTATAAGCCTACTAGCAAGACGCGCAAGCAATTTTTCACACTCCCGTGTTTACCCCCTCTGCATTAACTTTGGTTTCAAAGCGCTTCGACTTGGCTTGAAACGATCAAAGCTCACTCTAATGCTTCACACAGCCCTTCTCTAAACTACTACAACCTGAGCTAGAGTAGTCTGGTGAACTGAGGGGAAAACATCAGGCACTCACCGCATCGATGTCGCTGACGCCGGCCGATCCCACCGCTGCCACCACTATTGCGACGCGCACCTCCGACGACGTTACGAAGGGCGCCTCGAAATCTCACCGCTGCAACAACTGTTTCGAAAGACGGCGACGCCAACACGGTCCCGAAGGCGCCACTGCTTTCAACTCCGCCGGGAAGGTCACCAGCCGTTTGGTAGCGTATGTTTCTCAGCTCGCGACTGCTTCTGCGCAGAGCTGATAAGACGAGCGGACGAGACGACGGTGAGTTAAACAAGGTTTATGTACAGCATATATACAGAGGCGTTACAAATTCGGCACTGGGGCCGACAGAGACTCGGAGAGCCGAGCTCCCCTCTCTAACACATAGGTCTGCTCTCAAACGGGTCCGTTCTGACACACATGTCAGCTTTCCCCTAGGACCGCTGATCGCGACGCGCCGCAGGGCTTCTTTTATTTGCACCGGGTCCAACCAAAATGTCCAATCAGAAGCGCCGCTGGTCGTCAGGGCAGACTCCTCCAATGGGGTCGCCGCGCAATGCGTCAGACCACCAGACATGAAGACGCCGCTTGTTTACTCGACGGGCTCGCAGCTGCGCTGACTCACTGCACGTGCGCGCCAGAAAGGCGCCGTCCGCCTGTTGACGCCGTTGAGTTGTTCGCGTCAAGCGGGCTGGCCTTGACCCAGATTGCCTTTTTCAGAGGCACGGACGTTTGCTGCGGACTCGCTGGCATAACAGTATATACTTGGGCAGTATTTGACAAAAAAAGAGAGAAAAATACAAAACAAAGAAAACAGAATCAACCTAACAACTACGTACTCTCTTTTTTTTTTGTCAGATACTGCCCAAGTATATCTTGTGCGGTTCTAGCAAATAAATCTTGTTGTAAGTCAGTGCCACTGTCTGTCTCCTTGTTTCTCTTTTACCTCGTTATTGGCGCAGTTTTTTATGTGAATGATGTCGTATGTTAGCGTGGTTGCTTGGGCGAGTTGGTATACCAACTCGCACAAGCAACCACGTTAGCTACTTTCATTTATTTTATGTTCTGCGCAAGGAAATCAGTGAATGGTATTCTGGAGGCACTGCGTTAGAGTGCCTCGAGCGTGCAGCGGAGGCCAACAAGTGCATCAAGTCACGTCACACGTGGGAGATGAGCGACATCTGGCAGTTTTCTCGGAAAACGAAGCGCGTGGCTCTGAGACGGGTGTGCGCGCCCGTCTGAGAGGTGATAAGGTGTAGAACGCAAGGGGACGGGTAGGTGCCATCGCCGTCCCGTCTAGGCAAAGCCTTGGAAACACTCGCCTTTTCGTGCAAGCGTTGCAAGGTCAGCGCAGCGTGATAAGCGCTACGGTCCTTAGAATTACTTATGTATATGCCTTTTCTAGTAAGTGATAAGCGCTGAGGTCCATAGAATTACTTATGCATATGTCTTTTCTAGTAAAAGACGCACATGCAGAATATATACGTGTTGTTATGGTGCCCCAGACATGCGCAATAATTGCTGTTTAATTGACAATCGCACAAGTATGAACGCTGAACCTTGAGCAACATTGGTGGGCGCTGCGGATGGGGTCAGCCGTTACAAGTACCCGGTGCCGTTAAGAGTGGACACACAGACAAATGTACAGACAGACGATAATTTCTGCGTCGAAGGTCCCCAACAAAGATTATCGTCTTTAAAATAAGGCTGTGGTGTTCTTCCTGCCACCCCCACCCCATTTTTTCTTCTACTTTGTAGTCTTGCGCCTTGTCGCTTCACGAAGCTGTGAACCACCTGGCCCAACACAGCGTATACGATCAGGTAAGAGGATTTCGTAATCAGTCACAGTCTCTTGTGGTTATAATTGTACATTGGGGTATTAAACCCAATCAAGACGAGTATTGGAGAAGCACTTCCAGTAACTATTAAAAAAAACAAGAAACCACGTATCTACGAGCTTCGTTGCAAACGTCAGCGAAAGGCAAACCGTTTTCTGCCTGACTGATTTCGTGGATAGCGTCTCATTTTCAGCGTAGCCTAAGAAACACTATAGGATCTTTAGAATCACGTATCTATGTATTTTCTTGTATAGGAACACAATACTTAACACTTTTGTAGTGATGCTGCGACTCAGATATGCGTAATATTTGCTTTTCATCGACTATGTTCCCAAGTATGAATGCCGGCATCAGTTAAAAATGTCTTGGCACTCAACAAGTGCATCAAGTTTGGCCTGGTGACTGAATCTTTTCGTCCGACAGAGAAACAGTCACAAAGGCAGACACAAAGGCAGACATCTGTCTATCAGACCAAGACAAGACAGATCACACCCATGACAACACACTTGGACCTATTTTTCTACTTTTCACTACAATGGTTTCGTAAATGTGACACCATAGTACTAACTAATGACATTCAATTATACCGTCTTTAAAAAGTGCAACAGTCTCTCGTTTTAAGGGCGGATCTCCTTGGGCAGGGGTCATTCCCTCCTCCGTATGTATAGCCACCTCTAGTTTATGACTTGCTCAATAGATGGCATTGTGTGTATATGTCCTTGGGAATAATGTAACTAGATTAAATTAGTGGTTTTAACAGCATATCCACGGAGTGAACGATGATGAGCGGGGCGAAGAGTCCATTCATGTGTCCAACCATCCGTATGTCCATCTGTTCCCCCATCTGCTCATCCATGCGTCCGTCCGTACTTCTGTCCGTCCGTGCTTCCGTTCATTCATTCGTTCGCCCGTCCTTGTTTCCGTTCGTCTGTCCTTGCTTCTGTCCATCCGGCCATGCGTGCGTCCGGATGGACGGATGGACAGAGGCGCGGATGGATGCAAGGAAAGAGAAACCGAAGGAAGCAAGGACGAACAGACGGACGGAAGCACGAATGGACAGAAGCACGGACGGACGCTTCGCCCAACTCATCAACATTCACACCATGGATATGCAGTAATTTTTTTTTTTATAATGTCGATGTTAACGTGCCCTGATGAAAGCACGCAGAAAGCACGTGCTCAAGTAACAGCGCTACCTAAAGAAATCCCAAGTTGTCTATTTGCTGTGGGAATACGATACAAAAGCATATTGTTTAGAAACTGGGACAAGACAGATTACACCCCTGACAACACACTTGGACCTGTTTTTCTACTTTTCGCTACAATAGCTTTGTAAATGAGATACCATAGTACTAACTAATGACATAATTTGCACGAAAACAACAGATAAGGTGAAGACGACAGACAGGACGGAGCACAAGGAAATGACTTAGTTTATAATCGGACCCCGCGCCGATTCTCTATTCACGTCGGAAAACCGATAGCGCTGTGAACATCTTCGGCATCTTAAGAAAATATGAACTAAATTTGTGGGAGCATAAAACCCGGGCTGCAGCCATCCCAAGTTTCTTAATAAAATGACGGTAAACGTTCAGACAAATAAAGAGAAAGATAAAACCTTTTCCCATTCCATCTAATCTTCGGTGGCTTTACTTTATAAGTTCATAACCACCCCCACAACATCATGAACGTCATCATCATGACAATAAAGACGTTCAGACACCTATACGAACGCCATCATTAGAACATGACTGGCCTGAAACAGCAAATACAAATAAATGGAACACTAATACGTGTCAGGCAGGGAACAACAACAACAACAACAACAACAACAATAATAATAATAATAATAATAATAATAATAATAATAATAATAATAATAATAATAATAATAATAATAATTTTGGCTTAACGGGCAATACTGCGGTAAACAATTGCAAACCAAGAATTTAGGGAATGAAACGAGGTACTGCCGTGAGACTCTCGAAACGGACTTGTATATATCGAGGAGTTAGGCCCCAGTGTTCGGAATGCGTCTGCGTTGGTAGGGCGGTGTTCAAGTTTCCACCGAGGGCCTTTGACATTGCGCATCGCTTAATTGTACAACGGGGTCGTTACGCTATGTTGGCTATAGCATCATTAGGCTCAGCATGCCATAAACGTGTCATTATGAGATGGCAGAAGGACCGGTTAGTCTTAATGGCACCGGTGGTTATACGTTGACAGTCATGAATCCTGCGACCGTTATTGGGGCGTCTTGTGGCAGTCGCACTTATTCACTTCGAAGGATGTTTCCCAATGCCATGATGGGGCACCCCTCCTATTGGTGGTAGTGGTTGTTGAAGAAAAGAAGAAAGACACCTAATTTTTGTCTGCCATAAGGCGACACGGCGCAGTGCCCCCCCTTCTTATTTGACGGGGTCATGCCTTGAAGTGATTCCCGTACCCCCCTCAATTCTGCTTCGAACGTCCCGCCAGTGATACATGCAGCATTGAACTTGGTGCCACCGCCTCTAGGGGGGGCTTTCTTCCGGAATTTCTCATGGTCAAAATAGCCAAGCCATAGAGAGTGTGCACTAGCAAGGCCCACGAACCATTTCTGCCGCCAACTAACACATGCAACGCCATTCCAGCGAGAGCGGACTACCCCTCGCTCCTAGCCGTGTGCAAAAAAAAAAAAAAAAAGCTGAAGCCACCAACACGTCGCCCGTGGCGCACCTCGAGGAGGTGCGGATGAGGATGTGCAGAGGTCCTCCTCGAGGAGGAGGAGGTACTCAAAGGCCGCTGCTCCAATTGAGGTGGATTACGTGGGCGCCCAACTGTCCACACCATCCCGGCACCATTGAACATGATCGGACCTTTGTCCAGCTTACGAGGACCGATCCCCAAGTTGCAGTTGCTTCCCGGCTCGTTTCACATGGCATGCCGATATTGCTTTCCTCTGCCCTCTCATATGAACTGTTCTGCGATGATGTCATAAAGTCATTCCACGCACATTTCAGCTCTCAAACAGAACATAATTAGCATGGGCGAATTGTTTCATGGTCACACTTTCGGGAGCCGTGCCATAACGAACAGAAACAGACAGTCGACAAGAACGACGTTCCAATTTTTCTCTTTTGTTTTCTTTCCATTGTGCCCTACCTCATTTACAGGAGCGGGAGTGGCTGTTGTTCGTCAATACACACTTCTAAAGTACCGCCCATCAAATCTTTACTCAATTTTATTTGTTTGATTTTACAGAGTGTAAATAAAATAATCCATTACTTGTAACGCCATATAATTCCCCTCTTTCCCCACTTGTGCTCTGCCTTCTGAATGAATGCACTGTAAAATGTAGCTCCAAATAGATGAAACGGCGCCATCATACAGCGCGGCTGCAGAAATCAAGCCAGACAAGCATAGGTACACAACGCAACATTCGTGTTCCCCATAAAGGAGAGCCGGTGTTTCAATCAGATCCCACGCCGAGTCGCTCATAACACCCACTTCGTTGTTACAGCAGGTCGCCCGAAAGCCCCGCTAATTCGATCGCCCTTCCGTTCTTGTGTGTATACATAGAATCCGAAATTCCGGTCGTTACATTCAGCCGGGAACAACCTTGATATCCTCTGTTGTCATCGTCGATTGCCGTGAACACGTGAATGTTATTGGAAGAGAGGGTGAAACGGCCAGAAGCGGATAGAAACAAACACGACAAACGAACTACGAATTCCGAGCTACGAGCCAGCAAGGGGTGCGAAAGGCGCGAAGAAAGGAAAGGGTAGCGGCTCTATGTGACGGGGTGGGAAGGGTGGAGGGGGGGGGGGAGGAGGCGTTTGTAGAAGACGCAGATTGGAGCCCAGCCCTTGACACGGCTTTCTGCGCGACTCTGGAGCATCGATCGACTCGCAGAGACTCGGCCGCGGGAGCGGCCATCATGAAGGATGGCCCACGCCCAGGAAGCTGCGAGTAATAATTGTCTCTACGCGAAAAGAGGAAGAAGAAAAACAGGAACCGAGGAACAAGAGAGAGCGCGTAAAAGGAGGGCCTTGTCTTCTGGAGCCCTCTTACGCTTCGCGCGAGTTTTTTTCCCGTCGCCGCTGATCGCGATCATCCCGGCGTAATGGACTTCCGGCGGCCAGGAATGGGCGCTCCCTTATTGATCACCCGCATCAGCTGAGAATCAGCTGCTAAGTCTATTGCCACCGCTTCTTCGGCGAGTGGCACGGCCCAATCTACGTGCCTGCCTGCCCGAGTTCGGCCCGGACAGCCTAAAAGCAGGGAAATGCCTATTCGCCCTGACTGTCTCTGTGGTGCGGTCTATATATATACACGGTAGCCTCTTCCGACAGGATTTGTTCCTTCGCGGCTCATTTCAGCGTTGAGCCCACGAAAGTGTTGTCGCGAGCGGTGTTTGTTTGAATAGCGGGATTAGGGGCTAAGTGTAGCTACTCTAGAGCACTCGTTCCCAGTCTGTACTCTACGGTTGTTCGCAGGATTGGGTGTTTGAAACGACGACGACGAGCTGTAAGAACAACCACGAAGAGACAAGCCTTTCGGCGATGCCATTATTGTGAGGTGACATGCCGCACATTAAAGAAAATGCCTCTGAGCAGTGACATTAAGTCTAGTCTGGAAGACACATAGTATTTAGTGACTCTCTGTTTGTCGTACTGAAACTGAACGGGTATTCACTGCGAAAAGTGCGGGGCTCGCCTTCGGCAAGATCGACCTGAATGACCCGGTACCGGATATTCACAAGACGCAACATAATGATACAACCTCCCGCAGGTCGCGAGATCAAATTTCGGCCGTAGCAGCCGCATTTCCGATGGATGTGAAAATTCTTGATGCTTATTTGCTTAGATTTAGGTGCACGTTAAAAGACCCCAGGTGGTTGAAATTTCCGGAGTCCTATACTACAGCTTCTCTCATAATCATATAATGGTTCCGGGACGCCCCCCCCCCCCCCGAATCATGATTATTATTATTGATACAACCGTCATCATCTCATATAAAATTGAACCCATAAGCCGCTTAAACGTGTGTACGCTACACAGTTACAATTGGTGACTGACCTGCCTTCGTTTTTGATGACTATTCATTATCGTTAAGAGTGTCATCAAGCCAACAAAACCCCAATAAGGCAAGGTGCAGTCACAATATACAGCGTTATTTAGGCGACGATTTATGTGCGTCCGTTGTACAATACATACCAAACGTGTGCACAGTGATTCTTCAATGAATACGGAGAACAGTCAACTAAGACTACAGCAAATCTAGTCTCGCAAGCCTTCAGTAGGAGAAATATGTAAGCGCGACTTAATAGTCCTTCACTCAATTGCACGCGAAGGTGTGAATAAATCCTATTGCAAATGTGACGGTGCAGAGCAACTACTCTGTGGAAGGTGTTGGTAGCGGGTTCGTTCCCCGACACGGAATAAATTCTGCTTTAACGGCGGAGCAGTGTTTCTGAAAAACTTTAGTAGCTTCGCACCGCCTAGCAATACCAAACGAAGGGCTAATTAGTTTGGCACATTTCAAGGAGAAAAACGGCTTCTTGTTGAGACAGGGACAAAAGAAGAAAAAAAAGGGGGAGGGGGCGATACTTAAACTTCGCTTTTCAGAGTTGAACGCGATAGCAATATCCTGTGCCTAGTGTGTATTTCCAATGCTTAGTGCATGGAATATTTTCGAACTTGCCATGCCCACACTATACGTGGCCTTCGGGGAATACGCGGAGTAACGGGCGTGCATTTTGTAGTGGGCGACCAGCTTCAAACCACGAAGTCATGATAATTACGAGTTCTAACGCCCGCTGGTAATGTATATGCCTGTACCACGCAATATTACTGCAATATTTCATCTTGTATTGTGAAGCATGTACAGTATAGCGTGTTTGTAAAGCCTGAAAGTTACTTTCACTGCATTTACAAGCACAGGAAGTTATTTTCACTGCACTCACAAGCAGACGCGTGACCGCTTGTCCCGCAAACAACCCGGGTTTGAACCGTACTCTGGTCTATAATGTTTTTTTTTTATAATAAAGCAATTCTTATTTGCATCTTTCTTGATCTTTAGGTCACGGACAAGATAATTTTTCTCTCACACCTGCCAACGCCGGAATTTCCGCAAAACGAGCTCTTTAACGTTTTCGTGTTAAAAAATAACAAGAAAAGGCGGCAAGGACGAGCGCTTGTCGCGAGTCTCAAGAAGTGTGCTGTTTTTTACCTCAAGTTCATCCTACGGCGATAACAGCTTTCTTATTCCCTCTAGCGTAAGGTTATTCTCCCTATAATAACCCAGGAAGCTGTGTGCCATGCATCAGGGTAATGTAATTAAAAACCGTCCCAGTTTTACGCCTTAAAACCACCCTATATGATGATGAGAAACTCCTTGTAGGAGGGCTCAACTCCACCCCAGTTCAATATGATTCACAGATTGTGCCTCGAGTTTTCCCAGCATAGAGATGATATTGTCAATCACCGAAGTTACAAACATTAGGAATATAGTAACACGAGGTACGTGGTGTTCTTTATTGTGCACTTAAATCTACGTAAACAGGCCTCTAGCCTTACGCCTACATGTATTGAAATGGGACTGTGACGGTCAGAATATTGTCCTGCGACCATCGTGTCAGCGTCACCACATACACTACCATAACGATCTGCCGTGCATGATGAAATGCGCGTGCCGTCTGGTCGGGCGCTCATTTGTTGCTTATATGCCATGTATAGCCGTTTTGTCCCTGTGCTCGCTCAGCCATAACGAAGAGGCGAAATAAATAAATTCGTCGCACTTTAGAGCAGCGCGAATCGCCCCGGTGTAAACGCACGCGGCGCGTGCCGCGATCGGCCACGGGATATGCACCAACGTCCGTGGCCGGCGTGAATAACCGTCGTATTCACAAACACTCCTCGACTCGACTTTAACCCTTCACTTGACACAGTTGAGCACTGCGCCACCACTCGGCTGAAAATGACGCTGCGCTACCGAAGAATCGCAGCAGACTTTTGCTGGTATGCAGTGACGCCATACCTAAAGATGGCGCTCCAATCGGCTTTTTCAAGTGAAGGCGAAGCGCTGAGTAAAGGGAGGTTCTAGAATACGCGGGTTAGACATGCACAGTCGGGACGTGTGCGCGAGGGTTTCCGCGATCGCTGCTGTTGCTGCGTGCAAGCGCGGAGGCGCGAGGGGTTGCGGGGCGATAATTATTCCCGATAAGCGTAATTCGATTTACAACCCCCAATGGAAGAAGAAGCGCGGGCTGCCCGATGTAGCCATAGTGCCCGGGGACCCAATTGCGTTAATGGCCGATGGCCCGGCGACTCGATAGCGTAGCGGCGAACCGTCGGTGGCAAAGGGAGCGGAGGAACAATTGCACGCGCATGCCTATGTGTTTGTGAACGTGTTCGGGTGGTAATATGAAGGAGCAAGAGTCGGAAACAGAGACGACGTATATATTTGCCGAAACCGCGGAGAATATCGAGTGGATCGCTGGGTGCGGAACTGCGCAGTTGTGCGTGCACGTTCACTAACAGGAACAACGAGTGGTCGTTTGCACTTAATTTGAGCAATGAGATGAACAAAGAAAAAAAAAAGAATATGATGCAGAGAGGCTTCAGCAGGAAGTCGATGCAAGCGTTTTGCTACGTGTTACGAATTCGCTTTTGTTCATACTGAAAAGTTTGGTGACGTCATCATTATGTTTTTTTTCTCTATTGCGATGCTCCACCGTATGGGCGCATTTTGTGGCAATCTACGTCATAGCACACATTGTAAGACATAGTGCACTGTACCGTTATTGATGAGGGACATACGCAGCTGAGTATTCGTACGGCCATAAATAGTTATAATAGAAAGCACGTGCACAAATCAAATCAGGCATGTTACTACTTTAGCAATGTTTGGTGATAAACACTGTCATCACTCTGCTCTACGAACTCTAGGCATATTCTTGGAATCACGTTGAGCTGAGGTGAAATTGGGCGATCTGTCAAGCTATGTACGCGAATTTGCGTATATAACATGTGTACGGGGCCATGTCTTTGAACACGTTGGATAAAACACAAGACCGCCAAACCGGTTTATGCACTTATGCCAGCGCAAGCTCACTTCCTAGACGGATTCCACTTGAAAGTATATGTCTACAACGAATAGGTACCGAAGTTGTATATAGTTCCTTCATCTCCATTCTGAACAACGCCTCAATTGTAGTAGAATCCGGCGAAAACAATGAAGAAAAAAAAACACGACAAGAGGAGACAAATCAAGCACGAGTGTTCGTGCTTACAGTGTCCGAGACGATAGACTTTTTTATCTACGCCACTGATCTCAAACATTGCATTTTCACTCTCATCACTCTGTAACTAGAAGAAATAGGGCGCATATTTACCTTTTCGCTGAAGATGAAGCAGTAATCATGGCGGGGACCATGCAGGAAGCAGAGTTTCGCTGAATCGCATTCAACCTACGAAACACTAAACTGCTTCGCCTGTACAAACAATGTAGCGGACTTCAGTGATCGTGGAAACGCACAAACTTCATGTCCGAAGGCGAGCAGGGGATTCTTGCAAGACCAAAAAAATGTTGCCCACAAGCCAAGTGCACCCGACTAAAGCAAAGTGGAGGACTTCCGACTGTAACCCAGCGAGTCAGCAGGCAAATGGGCCTGAGACTTTTCAGCGAATTCGGAGTGAGCAGCGCGATTCCGCTAGCCAAGAGTGAGAGAGAAAGAGAAAGATAGTAGAAAAGTAAGACGTCATGTAGCAGACTTGCTCACGTCAAGAAAATACAAACAAAATAATGGTTAACTCCGCACTGCTGTGCCTCTGTTTCCTTTGGAACGGAGTTGAAAAGAGAGAGTATTCGCCGTCATTGTTAAGTAAAAAAATTAAAACACAAAACGCATGTGAAGCCAAAAAAAGGCACGCCTTTAGGCACCAGGAAATGGTTTACTTGTACCGAGAGGCGGCAGGGATCAGACTTACTGCTGTCAGAGGAGAAGCGTTTATTTTTTTTTTAACGGTGACAGAAGGCTCAGTCTAGCTGTCCGCGCTTCCTAAAACATTTATCGTCTTCCTAAACATCGTGGCAGACTTTCAAACGTTAGCCGGGTTTCGAGACGCCTAGATAATTTTTCACCTTGCTGTCATTGCCGTAGAACGCTAGACGTACAATGAATGACAATAGCTACTCCAAGTAAAAAAAAAAAGAAACAAACGCGGAAATGAAATAAAGGACTGCGTCCTTGCATTCTTCAAGTCAACCGTTCGCGTACATTTCCATGCATCTGTCAAACAACTGGAGAAAACAATCGAGTGACAAATGGTCTCAGACTGTGACTCGAAAAAAGAAAGTTGCTGAAGCGGGGTGCATGCATGGTCAGAGACGAGTTTTTTAGCAAGTGCCTTGTAAATGAGCCGGAAGTATAAGAAGCGTGGAAAGAAAGAAGGGTTGACACTTGCTTTCACGTTCACTCGGGTTTTCCTTCTTTTCGCAGCGGGAACCCACGACGATCCAGCGCCAAACAACAGGGAGAAGCGAACGCTGCGGTGAAGACGTAGCCAGCAACAGCTTGAGAAGGTGTCTCTACGTGAAGAAAAAAAAAAAATCGCGGAGACAAGACGAAGCTCTTCGAAACTAGAGGCGAGGGTGGGATGCTCCGCATTGCGCCCCACCTCCCCCCATTTTTTTTCGCGTTCTTTTTTAGTGGTGGCCCCTGTCGGGCAGTTTCTCGCTCAGCCTTCGTAAACAATGCGTTTGGCTCAAGCTCCAAACAAACAAACACACAAACAATAAAGAAGTTGGTGCGTTTCTGTAAGCGGCGCACCTATGACACATTCTCTCTTGCATGCGAATAAAGGAAAATTCTCGCAGTCTTGGTTTTTCTTTTTGTACAAAACGCCCGTCCTCAGAATACGGACAGAAGAGGGGCAAGTGCCATTAGAAAAAAGGAAAAACAAGAACACCTTTGCTTCATGTTCCCAGCATCCGCAAGCTTTGTTTTAATAAAACGTGATCTTGAGGATTATGATCTAATATAGTGGTTTTGGGACGTTAAACCCCACATATCAATCAAATCAATCAGGATTATGATCTAACAGAAGCTCGCTGGAAATACACGTAGGGCCATCATCACCCAACGTCAAGCCAGAACAGACACGCCAACTTTGCAATAGCATGTTGATAAAAAATAAAATCCAAGCCGCCGACATGACGATTTGGTACATGCGCAAAAAAAAAAAAATCTCAATTGAAGAAAAATGAAGGTGGCTTTCTTCTTGGATGAATGCCTATAGACACCCTATATGAGCTTTTTTTCGAGCATTAGTTGCAACTCTAAGTAGTAGTTACAGCGTGTAGTTACTATTTGGTGGCCGGCTTAAAAGAAATAGTAAATAATTAAAACAATGACACAAGAAGCCTTGCTGAGTGTAGCAACCATCTTCAACCCTACGCATCATCATCACCATCTTCATCTGGCAACATCGCGTCGCAAGCCACGCCCAGATCACTCTGGCTCTAGGCCTAGCTGCCCTATGATGAAAAAAAACAACAACAAAATAGTTAGGCTCTTTATTGAGAGTTCTGGCTTGCTACGTATGAGACTGTGTTTAAAGAGACACGCCAACTGTATTTGGGGATCAATATGCTCTCTTCGAAGAGTCGTGTGATTCCCTAGAGAGTTAACGTGTCTCGTGAAAGAGGTTCATGCACGTGACAAATCAGGACTCAACGAAAGAGGTCCCACATTATTATTATTATTATTATTATTATTATTATTATTATTATTATTATTATTATTATTATTATTATTATTATTATTATTATTATTATTATTATTATTATTATTATTATTATTATTATTATTGTTGTTGTTGTCGTTGTCGTTGTCGTTGTTGCTGTTGTTGTCATAGATTGGGGTCGCTTCAGTCCCTGCTGTCTGTAATAAATGTGCAGAAGACAGTGTGTACACTAGAGTCAGGTCAATCGCAAGATGCCGCTGACCAAAAAAAGCAAAAGAATAAAACATGGTTGATCCCTCCGTCATAGCAATCGCTATAACACTAAAGTAAAATGTCTCCTTACAGAAGTTGCTTACCGTTTGCAGTACATTGCTATAAGAGAGTTTGTACAATGTATGTTGGTTTTTGACATCTAAAGAACCGTTTAGCATAAATTCACAAATGCACCCACGTTGACGTTTCGTGATACCTATCGATCCCGACGACTAACATTCATGTTCATAATTAATTATTCCTTAATGATTAAACATGCCCTTGATGCCATGGATGCATGTGGTAGTTGCAGTAATCAGTTAGCGAAAACAGACAAAGGGCTGCAAAAGCCAGGAGAGCTTGACTGATTGTACACCAAACTTCGGCTAAGGTTGCCTACTCTTTTCGATGCGGGCGAAAATGTTCTAGACCCTTGTGCTCAGATTTGGGTGTGCGTTAAAGAACCCAAGGTGGTCGAAATTTCTGGAGCCCTTCACTATGCGGCGTCTCTCATATATATATATATATATATATATATATATATATGTGTGTGTGTGTGTGTGTGTGTGTGTGTGTGTGTGTGTGTGTGTGTGTGTGTGTGTGTGTGTGTGTGTGAAATAATTGTACACTAAAGGGCTCGGTTTTTCGTGTTTGGAACAATAATAATGAGATCTAACAGACAATAATGCCAAGGAAAGTATAGGGGAAGTTATTAGACCGAATTGTAACGTAAATGTGAAGAAAGAAAAGTGGGTGAAAAGATAGCTTGCCGTGGACAGGAACCAAACCTGCGACCTTCGAATAACGCGTTCGATGCTCTACCACTGAGCTACCATGGCGGCTATCCCCCAGCCACTTTTTCGGTTTATATGTGAATTTAAACATGGAAGTGTCAGTCAGCTCCACCTGCAGCCATGGTGGTGAGTGTGGCACACTCTTTATGAGCCAGTTTGGCGTCACGTTGCACGTGAACTTATTCCGAGCTTGCAGCTGACCGGTAGTCTCTCGTATACAACCTAAAGGCGCCACCGTCGTCAATGATATATATATATATATATATATATATATATATATATATATTTATATATATATATATATATATATTTATATATATATATATAATAAAGACCAGCGTATGCCAACAAAGCACATGTCCACGAAGCAATTTCTTGTAACTTCGTTCCGTAATACGGCGCTGAGAGACAAAATGTGGCTGCTGTGTACAATAGTGACAGTTTTGGCCAACTATGCATCCAGATTCGCTCACAATGTTGTCAAGTATGAACGCAGCATCACGGGAGGCCGCGGATGGAACTAGGACTCATGTGCCGGCAAAAAAAACTATCGTCTTTCGACTAAATTTGCCGTGGGAAACGCAGATATGCGGCCATATTTTTTTCGTTTAAATCTTATGTTCAGATGCTTCGTCGTCTACTCTGTATGGGAAAAATTGAGGGTTGCACGGTTGACGTAGATGCGGACTAAATTTAAATTGTTCTATAGAAAATAGTGATTCGTGCAACACTTTCACTGACCACGAGTCGAAAGCCAAGCTAGAGAGAAAAAAAGTACCTAAAGCATGAATGGCTAATTCGATAACACCACACACCCGTACCATTACTTGTGCCGCGTGCGCTATGCAGCCCCATAAAGTTTATGAGTCCTCAATTAAGGATTGCTGCTTGAGGCCAACAGATATATGCAACAAATGAATAAGCTAGTGGTTACATTGGCGTCCCTGACCCATTAGAGAACAAGCCACGATAGCATCTCTACGAGCTCTCGACACTACGACGATACGGTGTCTATATTATTAGGTTAAAGGTAAGCAGATTGCGAAGACGAGCTAGCCCACACGTGACTCGCGTACAAGTGGTCTTCACCTTCACAACTCGAACACGGCGTTGAATCGGAACGTGAGCACATCGATGCATTACGCCGCCTCGCACACACAATCTCTGACATCTCCAGCCTGCTCATCGGCACACGGGGTCCGGAGACCCCTGTGCTTCGTTCCAACGCAACTTCCGCTGAAATGTATAGCAGCTTCTGCGTGTCTTCGTCCAAGAAGCCGCGCGCTCATGGGTTCCCGACGCGAAAGCGCTTCCGTGTGCGCGCTGCAGCCAGTCCCCCCGCATCATGTTCTCCCCGATGTCGCTTCGCCATTTCTCAGGTTTGGCGAGCATATCCAGCTTGTCTTGCGCTTAGCTGGGCGACAACTGTTTGCCCTTTCTGGGCACGTCCGCGCATCGCACCGAGCGCTGCCATTCGCCACAGTCAGTGCACACACAACGCACAGCGATGCAGCAGCCGATCGAGGGCAACCCCCCCCTCCGCCTCTTGTACCCCACAGACGTGTGCTAGCTCGGTAAGGGGATCCACACTTTCTGCACAAATGGCACCGCCAGACACATTCATCATTGTGGCCGAAGTCGCTAAGGGAACCGCCGGTGCTTCAGCCTTGGACGCGGTGCTCCTTTCTCTCACCTCCTCCCCCACCGCCCGTGCTGGTGTGTCAGCCTTGGACGAGGCACTCCTTTCTCTCACCTCCTCCTCCTCCCCTCCTGGCCCCCTTTTACGCCACCGCCGCTACCAACACTGTCTGGAGCGCAAGCTCGACCAGCCGCTTGCACTACGTATACATGTTCCACGTGTGGCGCCGGCGCCTCCAGTGTTTCGCTGTCGCGCGGGCGACGGCCTTGATTGCCGCGTTTAGCTGCTTCCGGAGAGCGACCTGCGGCCGCATCCCTCTCCTTTCCGACGGCCTCCTATTCGCCGTCTTCATCACTTTAAGCCGAATATTTTTTTCCCGCGCTCTTTGCAGGCCTTTGTTTTTTGATTAATTGCGGCGGTTATAGCGTGTCGACGAGAAACTGATTACACCGGGCTGTTTCGGTTACCTCGCGTAATAAGAGTCTGGTTGCTGGTGGTTAAAAGATTGCCCCGCTTAATATTAGCCCAAGGGTGTCGAAGACGTGGCGGGGCGATGACCTCACGAAACTTGTGTTGGTGGTACCTAGCGGAGAAAGAAGCGGCGTTCGCCGAATGGTATGTATAAGGAAGGGTGATTTTGATAAGATTGATCTAAATGATACTCAGAATAATTTACAAATTGTTGCGTTGCTCAGTGATACACAGGTTCGCAGAATGAGCTGAATACACAGTCATGCCGGATACGTTTAGGAGGCCTAAAGAAAGCCCATTTAACTTCTACGCTCAGGCGTAAACGACGACAAAGCAAAAATTTTATTGTGGAAAGTACTTAGTGGGGAAAACAAGAACTGTTAAGTTGAGCCGACTGCTTGAACGTGGCTTATCTCACCACCTTTTGTTACGAAAGTAGCGAAGATGAGTTCTAGAATAGTCAGAAGCTGAGATTCGAAGGTTAGTGTGCCGATTTATTCTGGCATAAATCACGTGTAAGTACCACACTTGCAAAGGCGGGGGAGTCTGAACACAGAAAAGATCCTCGACAACTTCATACTTGTGTTTCACAAGGAATACGTTTTGTAACTTGCTTTGAACAATGGGTGCACCAAGATGATGAGACGTCACTCAACATCAATTGGTTAGAAACTTAAAAATAAGCCTCTCTTGGCGTCATTTTATCCACCATACACGTAGTGTCGAGATCTCTGATTTAGCAGGGCCCGTCCACGGAACCGGTTTCATTCTTGCGAAAACATACATAAATTGATTGATACGAGGTTTTGATTATGAAACAGTTTAGGAGCTCGATTCTCCGGAAAGCGATCCCAATGTGACATCAAGATGTGTGCAAGAACACTTGACGTTATATAGTGTGTTAACTGGAAGTATACGTTAAATTTTGGCAGCTAATTTAAATGTGGAGCACTGAACTAATACATGGATCGGAACTCATTTTGCTTTTAAAATCTAAACGCTAAGCAACTATTCTAACACGCTCCTTCTTTGCTTAAAGTCAAAACTGACTTGCATAAATGTTCGGTGGGAACAAAAGTGACGAGTAGAGGGCGTGGTTGTATTTCTTGTTTCTGTACATCTTTATTAGATTTAATTACTGACACCAATCTCTCTATGCCCTACACTCTGTGACGGTGTGATCTTCAAAAATATATATCCTGCCACCTTTTTTTTTAAAGGCGAAAGTCTCCCAGATGTCTCGTAAAGCGCGAAAAGTGACTATCGGCGTCAGCGCAAGGCCAAACGATACTCAATCACCTGTGACCACATCGTGACACCCATATCACTAAACGTAGGGACGTCACATGATGATGACATCACACGACATCGCCGCTTGATCACGGGAGGACCAAAGCCGTTGGCAATGCAATGCCATTTGAGATGCAGGGCTTCAAGGGCGAGGAGAAGGATCAATACAATCAGTTTAAAATAAAAAATAACAAAAAAGATGGCTTGATTTTTACCTTCGGGTGGTCATAGGCACATGCGTAACGCATCATGTGCCATTTTTTATTGTTTTTGTCTACAACAAACTTGCGCTCATATACCACCGGCTTCAATCTCAATAGTCATCTGTGAAAGAAGCTCCCCCATAGTTCCTCGTTACGATAATTAGGTTCACCGTTAACGCAGCTTATTCAGTATTCACCGCTATATACATATATAGGCACGCGCAGCTCTGGCGTTCCTCGAAAGCGCCACCGTTACAGTACGTGCAGGAATTATTGCAAATTGCGGCAAAACGAGCACGCCGGTTAAGACACAGTGGCGCGACGGTCAAAGGCCAGGCGAGGAGAAGGCGGGGAAGGAAAGGGGGAAGAGGTGAATGCGGGAACGTCCTTAACGAGATGGAGAAAGTCGTTAGCAGTCTAACCCAGAAGCTACGAGCATAACGCGCGCGCTGCATCTCCAAACAATGAGGCAACGTAAACGAGACAATGGCGCCGAATGTTTAGCCCACAAAGCCGCTGCTCCGAGCGGCAATGAGGCGACAATCGGGGGTCAAAACGGTTTCGCCTTCACTGCGGCCAGAGATACAGATACAGTTTAGGTGCGTCTGCGCGCGACTGCGAGAGTCGCGCATAGAGCGCAGGTGCGCGGGAAGGCAGCCTCTCAAGTGTGCGGCACCGCGCAAGTTTAACAGCACGCATCCGGTTATGCGGCGAACGCAATGACCCGCAATCAAACGCGATTTGCGCACCGCTCTCCGTTTTCAAGCGCAGATGCGAGGACGCACGAGCAGCGACGCGAGCGGCCTAAATTTAAACGTAAAGTGTCGCTTCTAGTCCAAAACGAAGGTAGTTGTGAATGTGAGTAAACAATGTAGAGGATTGTACTTTGCTGGATCGATTCGCCTTCTAAGAGCTATTGTATACACGTAGGGTGCAGCTGTAATCATGGCTTGAAGCTCAGATCCTTAAAGCAGAATGGCAAAGAAAAAAATATATATTTCACCGCAAGGTGAAAAAAAAAAACGCATGCGTGACAGTAACAAACTGTAATGTTATACGAAGCAAGGCTGGCAGCTGGCAGCCTTGGTTCGTATAACCGAGTCTGCCAGCCTGGCAGACTCGGTCACGTGGAGAATATGTTGTAGCGGTGATGATGCAGACATGTTAATAAAGCAAATGTATTTATAAGGGTGAACTCGTGCCTACAACTCCAAGTGACTATGGTCGTCAAAGTCCGAGTCAGTCGAATTCCAAAGATGGCAATCTTCTTCTTCTTCTTCTTCTTCTTCTTCTTCTTCTTCTTCTTCTTCTTCTTCTTCTTCTTCTTCTTCTTCTTCTTCTTCTTCTTCTTCTTCTTCTTCTTCTTCTTCTTCTTCTTCTTCTTCTTCTTCTTCGTCTCCAGGGCCCACGAGCGCGGGGTACATGGGAGCGGGTCTGACCTGGAGCTCCTGGTATACGACGGTCACGGCGCGATATTTGAACGCGGCCAACCTGTCGCAGCATTATACCCCTCCTCAGAGGCACCATCCTGATGATTGAGACAGTGAAAGGATGCATGCGAGCGCTCACTCGCTTTCCGACGATCTGTCATGATATGGCTTCACGTGGACCATACGTGTACCACTTCCTTAGGATTGCGGCGTCTTGAGCTCTCGTGCACAGCAGATGTGACTTCATAGTTGACGTCACCTATAAGATACAGTACTTCGTAAGGGCCGAACTATCAGCAAATAAGCTTTTCAGAGAGTCCGCGGCGGCACACTAGGTTCCATATTCACGTTTTGTCGCCAGGCTAATAATTTGCCTCACTGCGTCGCTTGTATCGACTATATAGAATCGATGCGCTGTGGGCGGCGTATTCTGCATCTTGGCATTCGTCGTGCTTGCTCGACTCCTTGCAAGAAGTCATCTAAACCACGTAGATATGTAGCTGCTTTCGTCCCGTAGTGGCAACATGGCATCCGATAGGGTGATTATATACTCTTCCGCCGAATACAAATGCGAAAGGGGCCGCGCAGGTTGTTTATTGAACGGCTGTATTACATGCGAATGTGATCTACATATAGGGTAACATTTCATCCCAGTGTTTATGTTCAACATCGACATGCATTGAAAGGATCTCGCTCATAGTTCTGTTGAGGCGTTCGGTTAAGCCATTTGATTGAGTGTGGTAGGACGTTGTTCTTTCATGATCGGTATTTGCCATTCGCATCAGGTATTTCTTTCGGTCTGCTGTAAAAGCTGTTCCACGATTCGTTATAACGACGATAGGCGCACTGTGCCTGAGGAATATGTGGTTGAACAAGAACTTGGCGACTTCGGTATATAGTTCTTGCACTGTACAGATATAGTCAGTCTCATAGTAACGAGTCAGATAGTCTATGGCTATGACTGTCCATCTGCCTGCACAGGACGTCGGGAAAGTTCCTAGGAAGTGCATGCTGACTTGTTAGAATGGGGCATCTGGATGGTCTATTGGCTGGAGAAGGCAGGCTGGTTTTACGGGTCAAGTTTGGCGCCGTCGACATTGGCGACAGGTTTTCACGCATCACTGGACTATGCGAGCAATTTAGGTCAGGTATTTCAGACGAATCCTGGCGAATGCTCACACCCATGTGTCATGTTGTTTGTTTATTGTGACAAGCATGCATGTAGAATTTCTTCTCGCACGGCCATAGGTACGACAAGTAATTACTTTTCGCCATTACGTTCGAGGTTCCTCTAGTAAAGGACACTTCCTCGAAGGTTGACCTTATAAAGCCATCTAGAGTGACTGCGAGTGACTTGAACGTCACTGCGAGTGACTTGAACGTCGAGAACCTGCAGGTGTTGTATAAGCGGCAGAAAATCCGGGTCATCTCGTTGTTCTTGAGCAGTTTCTGATGCGTCAACATCGCCTAGAAACGGGAAGTCTCCTTCTTCAGACACACTTGGATGGACGGGCGCGCGTAACAGGGAGTCGGCATCGCTGTGTTTTCTCCCGGATTTGTGTACTACAGTAATGTCATATACTCCGGTAGCCTGAGGCTCCATCATGCTGGTCGTCCGGACAGATGGAGTCTTGCCAGACAGCACGGAGCATTGTGATCACTGACTGCTTTGAACGGTCTACCATGAAGGTAGGGTCAAAACTTGCTCATTGCCCAGATGACCGCGAGACACCCGTTCTCAGTTGCAGAGTAATTTGCCTCAGCTTTTGATCGAGAGATCGCGGCTGGCACAGTTTAACACTTTCTCTTGACCATTTTGCCACAGCACTATAGGATGGCGTCGAGGCCGACATTGCTGGCATCGGTATGAAGTTCAGAGTCGGCTGTACGTCTCATCAAAATGGGCAAGTATTAGTCAACTTTGTAGCCACTTTCTTAACTCGTTAAAAGTTTGCTGTTGTTTGCTTTACCATGTGAAGGGCACGTCGTCTCTTGTTAGTTTTGTAAGAGGTTCCCCACACTTTGAGAAGCTTTACAGAAATCGCCTATAGTAGGCACATAAACCCAAAATTAGACGCACTGACTTTTTGTCTCTGGGTGCGGGAATCTCAGTGGCTGTCTTTTCGGGATCCGGAAGAACGCCTTCAGAACTAATGTCATGTCCAAGTAATCACAGCTCTTCGAAGCCAAAGCGACATTTTTTACGGTTTAATTGTCAAGTCTGCTGACCGGATGGCTTCAAATACTGTGCGTAGTCGCTCTATAGATATAGATGTTGGTCAAATGTTGCAGAGAATACGACCGCATCATCTAAATCCACCATTTCAATCCTGCGAGGACAGTGTCCATCATTCGTTGGAACGTCGCTGGCGCGAAACAGAGGCCGAATAGAAGTGCTTTAATTTCGTAGGGGCCATGTCGGGTTACGAATGCCGTTTTTTCATGGTCCCACTCGTCGACCTCTATTTGCCGATAACCGCCCTTCAGATCAAGGGAGGACAAAAGCTTTTGGGATCGCAGCCAATCTATAGTGTATCGTCGATACGTGGCAGGACTAGACATCTCATTAAGTTACACGGTTAAGTTTGCCATAGTCGACACAGAATCGAAGTGTGTTGTCTTCCTTCTTAACGAGCACTACGGGGGTCGCCCATGGAAGGCTGGATGACATCATCTGAAAGCATGTCCTCCACTTGCTTCTTGGCAACTTCTCGTTCGTTTTGTGACACTCTTCATGGGTGGTGGCATATATACCTCGTGGCGTCTTTCGTTTCGTAATTCTGTGTTTCGTAATTGGCGTGCGTAGGAAATTCGAGGCAGTGGAGAAGGAATCAGAGATTTCTTTGCCAAGGCCTAAATCTATCTCTTTTGACTTCCTGGAAGCCTGGTTGACGGTTACGGATGTGTCGACGTTGCAGACCACTCGTCGAGTGCTTGACGTCGTTAAGCTGCATAGTTTGGTCGCCGTGCAGAACTCGTGGAAAAAGGCAATAGAAGCGTGCCTTGAGTGATGTGTTGAAGTTCATTAGAGAAATTGTGTGTTTAGAAAAAGTTTATAACGCTTTCGAGTACTTCGTACTATAGACTACTCCCGAGCCGTGATTTGTGAATAGGATATCTGCACTGCCTTTTGTCAAGTGAACAAGACCTCGAGCCACGTAGATACCTTTGTCCGAAAACAGCCTTATAGTTGTATCCACTATACCTTCGAGGCCGTACAATGCCTCATTCCTTACAAGCACCATTACACAGCCCCATTACAGCTGAAACACTTGAGAATCTCGTAGTGCACTGTCCCACATTTGCTACGCAGTGGTCTTTGCTGATTAAGGAATATAAATTCCTAAGACTTGAGTGCGCGACCCTAGACGACTGCCTCTTTCCGAGTGGTATATTGTGCTTCCCGAAGCGACCAGGCCCACCGAGCTCTCCTTACACTTATGAACCAAATGAACCTGGCCACCCATTTATAGACGGTCTTTTTTATTATTTTTCATTGATGTTTTTACTCATACACGTCGAAGTCGTCGTCATTTTTTCTCCCTCAGCTTCTTTCCTCTTTCTTCCCTCTAATCTTTGTTTCCTCTGTTTCTCTTTCCTCCCCCCGAAAGAGTGAGCAGGTGTTGTGCCCCTCCAGGGGGCAGTTGCCAGCTTTCTGTCTCCCTCTTTCCTCTGTGTCCTTGTGTATCTGTGTATGCAAATCAAATAAGAAATAATAATAATACACAGCGTGGCGGCACAGTTACGACATCATCAACAATTGCGTAGAGCAGTTAGGCGTCGTTCCTGTGATCCCTCCACAGGCAGAGCTCGTTCAGTCGAGAATGACACGCTGGACGTATACGCAACGCAGGTTGATTACGGCGCCATTAGCTTGCAGAAAATTCATTCCTAATGAAATCGATAACGTAAATAAAGCCTCGAATTTCAAGTCTTGTGGTGCATCGGCCAAGGGGCGTAATAATGTGACCGCCTGCCGTGCGTATCTGCGATACACTCCACTCTATCAGAACTCTTTTTGTAGCTTGACCATTTTGTGACTTATCGCTGAATAATCAACGTCGGTGTCGACTAAGGCATATACAGCTGCCATCCTTCACTTCTCAACCGAAAATCTGAAGTAATGTTTTTGTTGCTGCACCTATTTACCATATATACCTACCCCATCGTTGCCCTCAAACTGCACTGGAGGATTTTCTTAACTGAAGTTATCAGCGGTCTCACCTCTGCTAGTCACTTATCTACGTTTTCCGGGAATACGTGGACTATATAAGAAGGACGACCAGGCTGTATTTAATGTGCACGTGGGCTTGGTGACCCGTAGCGCATAGGCGATGGTGACCGTGACTGACGTTGGCGTCGTAGGGGTGAGTTAGTTGTTCTCGTGGACAATTACAGCTTAATATCTGCTGGTCGTTCAGCGTTTCGAGTGCATCGTGCATATAGCAGGGGTCCTCTTCAACCAGCATGTCGGTAAGGGCAGAGTATGTACTGATAAGTGGCTCTTCCACAATGAAAACACAGAGGTCTGTGCTCGTAGACACGCCAGACGTCACTTTGCTGGGACTTATGCTCCACATGTAGCGGGATATGCAGTACGGGCTCCTGGAGTCCGATATGCTCCCGTGGACGAGGTGCGCTGCATGCTGCAGGTGAGAGAGGAGTCGCAGCCATCGCAACTGCTATATTTCTGTGTACCGTGGGTTGTCTGAGAACTTCAGGGTATGCTGGGATAGGTCGAATTGGCTGCGGCTCACTCTCTGGCTATCGTATGGCCTGCCTCAATTTGTCTCGAACAACGTCCGCAACAGATAGTGGAGTTGCAGTCTAGGGAAATCGCAGACTACTGAAATCTTCTCTAACAACAGATCTAGTGAGCTCTCGTAGGGCCTCGATGTCGTCTCCAGAGAACACCTATGCTGATGCGCAGTTTAAATTCCAGTTGTACTGCCGAGCCCGCTGTTCCAGTGTTTTTCGATGGCGGCCACTTCCGAATAAAGGTCAGCAACAGAGCGTGGGGAGGTGTGGACGAGAACAGGGACCAGCTCTTGCTTCACTCCGCGCATTAGATGACGTACCTTCTTATCCTCAGCCTTGTTGGGATCCGCACGCCTGAGCAGGCGGACCATGTCCTCGATGTACATTGCAGCACTTTCGTTTGTGAGCTGGTTCCGCGATTTTCGTCGAAGCACCCGAGCCTTTTCTTTCTGGTCTGTGTTCGCGTAAGTATCCACCGATTGTGGTCGGAATACCTCCCAGGTAGAAAAATGGTTTCATGGTCCTCAAACCATGTCGTTGCGAAGTCTTCCAGGGCAAAGTATAGGCGACGGAGTTTCTTTCTGTCATCAGATTCATTCAAGCTCGCCACTCCCTTGAACAGGTCCAAACAATCTTCCACGTCTTTGAACGAGTTGCTATGGAATACTGGCGGCTGGCGTGGTTGGCTGATGTACACTTGCGCCAGTGTTACCTGGCTAGTTATATATTGGTGACATCATCGTCTGAGTTCCCCTTGGTGTGAAGGGGACTGAATTCAGGTGTGTCACCTCGAAGACGGTGCGATTTGCCCTGTGGTGTGTAGGAGTCACTTCCAAGGAGATGACTTGTTGGTGGTCGGGGCTGTATATATATGCTACATGTCTTGAGCTCGTGGGGCTTCGATTAATACCCGCACTTCCACCAGAACTGTAGCCATGCTGAGGCAGACAGACTAATAAAACAAACGTATTTATTCGGGCAAACTTGTGCCCGCAACTCTAAGTGACTATAGTTGTCAAAGTCCGAGTCAGTCGAATTCCAAAGATGGCAAATTTCTTCGTATATAGCCAGAGCGCACGAGAACGTGGTGCGTACGAGCTGGGTCTGGCCTATAGTGCTCCTGCCAGTATATGATCACGGCGCGCTATTTTAACGCGCCCAACCTGCCGCGGCAATATGATGTGCTGAGAGACGGTATCAATTTGTACTTTATATGGAACATGACGGCGACAGTGAAAATCCATCGAGATTGTCCATATAATTGCTATTGCAACAAACAAACAAAAAACGATATTGATAGACAACTCAGTCACTGAATTGAGATTGAATGAATGCATTGTTGCTGTTCACAGCCAACAGGATCCGACGCTAGCCAACATTGGCCGGCGTCGGTAGTTTGTGGTTAAATGAGGTATTGGTGAATTCGATCAGGTGTTACCGTCAGCGTCATTATCGTTGATACCTCGTTACAGCAAGCGGGAAGAAAAGCTCCACCGGGAAGACATTTTCTGCAATACAGCGGCAAAACAGCGGGACTAGCAAATGGAGTACACGCGAATGCATTCTTCTGTATAGTCACCACTGCGATAAGCAGGCATCATTAATTAAGCTTTCCGAGGAATGCTGCGATTGACACAGCTAAGTTTGCAATTTTCGTCATTGCACATTATTTACGCATGAATGCAGAGCAAGTTACGTGCACTGTACACGCAAAAATATCAAGCTTGTGGGTTTGATGTCAGGCATTTCGGCCACATTTTTCTTTTCTGAAACGGTAAATTTCTCCTGTACATAAATATTCAGGGGCATGCTAAAGAACCTTGCTTAGTCAGAATTATCTCGGAGTATCTATTGTTCTATTTCTCATAACAAAACAATAGTTATAAAATGCAAAACACAACAATTTGCCTTAGGTGATTATCAATACAATGGAAAGAAAAAAAAAGACAAGGGAAGAGAATGAGTGATCGAGGCAGCCTACAAGTATAAGAGGGCATGCGTAGAATGCTGTGGAAGCTGAGACATCATTGCAGTCGGCAAGATGTGTGCTTGGGCGATGCATTCCCATATGATAAAATGAACACAAGCATATATATCCTTACTGCTTCAGCCTGGGGAGCTGCTACACTGAAGGTACTCTTCATTATCAGGTGCACTGTGACTATCTTTTCTGGCTACAAATGCAAAAGGGATGCTACGGCATCGATGTAACGTTTAGCAAAGAATTCTGTGAAAGAAACGCTATACATTTTATGGTAATAGCTGTACTGAGTTCCCAATGAAAGTGAGCCTTGTATAATATTGCTTTTACACGCGTCTATCTTTCCTCTTATTGAACAGAAGGAACTGAAAATGGCGTGCCCCGAACGTTAGAAGTATGAGGCAAAGGCGAGGCTGAGCAGGAAATCCAGTGGAAGCTGGTTTGCTGCACCGAATCCATTTGTTACTTGACCCCGGTAACGTCGGTTTAGAGCATGGTCGTGTAGCTCAAATCCTGAAGAAGACAAGCACCCAGGCCTGTGAGGCCGTCTACCGCTGGATTAGTGAGGTCGAGAGCTGCAGGCGTATATCACAGAGGATCGCGCCGATGACAAACGCCCAAGTCGGGCACACTGCGCCACTTGAAATGCACAAGTGCGCTCGCCAGCCATTTTTCACGAAGCAGTGCGCGCGTCACGGAAGGGAGATCGCGAAATCACGCACATGTGGCTTTACAGAGTTCGATCGCCTCGAGAATCGAGTTTTTATGTACGTTGTACCCGTAGCAGGTCGCATAGTATATGTTTGATTTCGCATTGCATTACTCTGGATCAGGAATATTTTTTTTTGGTTTATGGGTCAATTTGGTTTATGGGTCATCGCAGACCGCAGCGTATATGACGCATCAAAACACATGCGACATGGAAACTTCAGAAGCAAAATTTGACCCGACCAAGCACTTTTAAAGTTTTTTAACCATAGCGAAAGACGTAGTATAATAATAGCTTAGCCTATACCGGTTAGCTTCAGGCAACACTGGCAACACTGGCTACTTCAGGCAACACCACCTAGACTATTGACTAGGCCCCTCCAGGGAGAGCGTGACGTCACGGTAGTTGCCCACCTGCACCCCGGCCGTCGTCGCCACTCGTTCTCGTTATATCTGCTGTGGGCACTTATTGAAAGCCGGTGTTTCTTTTTTTTTGTTCTTTTTTGTTCCTGCGCGGTCTGCATTTGTTTACGCCTGCCTTTACACATTAGTGATCAAACTGTAATAGTCAGAAATGCATTTGTAGAAGTGGTTTTATTAGGACGAAAGGCTAGAACCATCCTACCTCATTTCTTGTTCAAGGTTTTGATTTTTCTGTCAGCTGCCTTTTTTTGTGCGGTGCTTTGGATGGTGTCATTTCGAAGTCTACAAAAGTTGTTCAGAGCGACATTTGTTGCAACACGCACTACATGACGCACGATAGTCTCAGAGATATGGCCATTTTCAGAAGTCTCTAGCTCAACATCTCCTAGCAGTGATGTGGTAATGGAGCTTACAATGCCACGTTGGTTGTTCGACGCGAGGAACGCCTTTGCATTTTCTCCCTTGGTGAGCTTTTCGACAACAAGCGTTGTCACCAGCACCATGTGCACAGTACATGGCTGTGGAAACTTTAAGCTTCCTCTTGACAAGTTGTCAATCATTGTGTTACCTTCCACATCTATGTTCCTGCTCTCCAGGACGAGTACGCTGCTGCAAAATGCGCATGACAGCTTCTTCAGAGCTGAATGAGCACAATATTCAGCGATATAAGCAACTACCTCCATGTCATGCTTTGGGTTGGAAATTTCATCATTTGAGATGTGAACAGAGAAGTTATGTTGCGATACTTCTTTGTCACTTTCGCTGCTGATGTCTGGCTGCGGAAGCATCAGCAGCTTTTGCAGACGAATTTTCTTTTCAGACTCCAGAAGCTGCCTCACGGAAACATGATATTGTGCACCAGCAAGCTGACGGTAGCGACCGAAGCGATCTTCAAGAGTGTCAGTTTGAAATTTTCCCAGCAAGACATATTTGAACTTCAGTTCTTCTAAACAGTACCGCGGCAGCTCAACAAGGGAGTATACAAGTGAGTCTCAACGCAGAATGTGTTTCCCTTGTCAAGCAGCCACGGCTCATGCTGACGCTGCTCCAAGCATCCAGCCAGTCTACCATGCCACTAAGGAAAACCAGCTGTTGATCCACCGTAGAATTCACTGGATTTTGAAGGGTGTCGTTCAGTCGGCGACCTTTCGAAGGGGTCTTCACGTGGACGATTTTCCACCACGTCGATATGATGTTTATGAAAAGAGCTGTTGAACTGGCACATGTGGTTTCAAGGGCATCGCCACGCGTCTCAAGTGCGTTTGATACAAACGGATTAATGACATTTAACACCAACTTTACATTTTGTCTCTCCATAGGTGTTGGATTGATTGCCTTGGAATTTAGCTTGTAGCCAAGCTTGAGAAGCGATGTCTGCTCCAGTGCATACAGCTGCCGTACGGCTTCAAATGATGCTGCTTTCATTCTGGGCGGCCCGTTGGGCAATATTCCTGACAGGCTCACTTCAGGAAACTAAAAGCATATTCCTTCGTTTTTTTTTATTCATCCAGTTGCTCCTGATGCATTTCAGTATGTGCACAGGGTCTACGACATAAAACAGAGGCCGATTGTTGTCGGCTGGATGAGGATATACAATGCTTACTTCCTGTTTCTCTGAGAAAAACGACATCATTTTCCGGTTGAGGGAATTGTTGTCGGTAATTACAGCAATGACACTGAGGCCCATATATTCCACTTCTAAAATTACTTTCTTGCAGAACTCATGTAGAATTTCGGCGGTCATTTTAGCAACAGGAAGAATGTGAAGCACATCTTTGTTTGATGACAAGAGCGACTGAAGCATGAAAACATGAGCGGTTGTGGCTGCCTCTTGAGAATTGGCTGCAGATCCAACTATGCTGCCCCCTTTATAATAGAAGTATGGCTTGATATGAATTTCATCAACCATTAGCGTCGCCGTCTTTTCGTGCGGCTGCATGCACTTCACTCTTTCTCGAATGTAGGAGAGGAAGTTCGCTTCGTTTTGCTCCTTCAGTGGATCACCTCCATACTTGGAACAAACGCGGCGCAGGGTTGAAGGATGGGGTAAAGTCAACGTCGACGCTGATCTGGCAAAGTTATAGGCGTGCGGAGATGGAGTGCAGGATGCTAGAAAACACTAATGTTTCAGCACTGTAGCGACGAATGGGGGCAGCGAGTGCGAGAGCTATTTGCTCATTTAGCAAACGAAACAAAGCACTGTGTTCTTCGGTCGTGTCACTGTCTTGGGACAGTTCATTCAATAAGGAGCCGATATGCTGCAACACTGACGCTGTTTTCGACGGACTTGCAACTTAAGGCGTCTCAGTCATGTGGTTTTCCAGCTGCTGGAGCAGTGAGGACAACGTCCGGATGTCGCGCACTGCGTCTGGAACTGCGCCTTCGCAAGGTAATGAAACCAGCTTGATCATACCTGCTGAGACTGCAAGTGAGAGATCAGCAAGCACAGTGACGGAAAACCTCACGTGCGGTGAAGGATTATCCTCGATGCGGAGAAACATCACACAACGATCGTTGGCCTTGATGGTTCAGAAATCATTACTGCATACAGCAGAAAGCTTGCCTCTTAAGTGTTCGAAAGAGGACACAGCATTTCTCTCCTCTTCGCTTCTTTTTGCGCATATAGAGTCCTTAATCGCTTTGCTCAAGGCCTCGTCTTCCATTCGAGCTCGTTTCGAGACAGGAGATTCTCGACGATTGCGATTCGTGCTCAGGTAGGACGGACAGTTCGGAAACACCGATGGTATAGCATCTGACACTACACTGCAAATCATTTCACACCCTTAAGGGTGGATTTTTGAATAAATCACCCATCTTACACCTATTATTTCTGCCAAACTTATCCGCATGGGTGTAAGTTCTGCAATTCCACCTTTTGTACGCCCATTTCTCATTTTTAGGTGTATTATAGGTATATGTTAGCAAATTACACCCAAGGGTGTTTCCTTGAACGTTACACCTATCATATATGTATATAGTTTAGAGCATCAATACATATCACATCTCAACCGATGCAATCAAACCGCATGCCAAAAGTCTGGTGAAAAGATCTATGTTGCGGCATTCGTTTTCATTTCCCATAATTCATTCACCAAAATATATCGTGCTATGTATTATTTTTATTGAACCACCCCCTATTTATTATATTCAGAAGATTCCTCACATGTTCAATGACTTAATTTATGGGTTAACATTTTGGGATTCCTACTAAAAATATTTTGCTGCCGTTTATGTCCATTCTTCCCTAATTCTCACAGAGACATCAGTAAAAGAGATTATGTTGCACTTAAACATAACGTGAAACGATTACACACGGTTTTCGACAGGCTATCGTGCGCGCTTTCTCATTTGAAATCACAATAAGTTTTTTGTACCAGAGGTCCTGATTTATTAAAGACGATAGTCTTTTTTGGGGACCTTCAACGCAAAAATTTTGGTCTGCCTGCCTGTCTGTCTGTCTGTCTGTCTGTGCATTTGTCGGTTTGTCCACTCTATACAACATCTGGTACTTGAAATGGCCGACCTCATCTGCAGCGCCCACCAGTGTTGTTCAAGATTGAGCGTTCATGCTTGTGCAATCGTCAATTAAAAAGCCATGATTGCGCATGTCTGTGGCACCATAACAACACGTATATATTCTGCATGTGCGTCTTTTACTAGAAAAAGCATACATTAGTAATATTAAGGGCCGTAGCGCTTATCACGCTGCGCTGACCATGCAATGCTTGCACGGAACAGGGAGTGTTTCCAACGCTTTGCTAAGATGGTGGAATCTACCCGTCGACTTCCGTTCTACACCTTATCACCTCTGAGATGGGCGGGCACACCCCTATCAAAGCCACACGCTTTGTTTTCTAGGAAGACTGCCAGATGGCGCTCATGTCTCACGTGCGACATGATTTGATGTTCTTTTTCGCCTTAGCTGTACGCTCGAGGCACTCAAATGCAGTGCCTACAGAATACCACTCACCGACTTTCTTGCGCAGAACACCAAATAAATGTCCTGTTCACTCTCTCCACACGCAAGACTATCTTCTTTTGACGACATTTGCAGAAACATGGAGATACGGGGACAATTTTTCACAATGGGGGTCCATATATTTCCTCACACTGAAGTATTTCGCATCAATACACGAGTCCCTGATTTATTCAGTGAGTTATATTTAGATCTATGAACATGGGTCAGTTCAAATTGAATGTTTGTAGTATTCGCATTGCCACGGAACTAGGCATGTTTGCAATTAACAGGCTAAGCTTACTCTGATGCAGCTGCTGTGCACGCATGCTGCGCCGCAGGACAAGCTTGGCGCACATACGCTAAGCACGGCTGAACTCTTCCAATGGGTCGCACCACTCTGTGGGCACTTAGTGCTCTTTTTATAGTTACTTGAAATGCACGCTTGCGCGTCGTATAATATACACGTGAACGATCGTAGACAACACTAGCGCAATGTACCCGTGCCACAAAGATGGAGAGTAGTTGACTAATTGCAGCATTGTAATTGACAGTTGTTACTGTCACGTTACAATGCACTGATAATCGCACATTGGTATGCTCACACAAAATTTAAGAGTTGAAATAAAAGCAAGCGCCCTACATACTTTGTCGGTAAAAAAAGCAAAGCGCCCGGTTCTTGCTGATTGGCAGAGTGCTATTTAAAAGAAGCTAATAGCACAGCAGGGGTGTTGCTAGGATTTATGCGTGCAAGGGAACAGAAAGAGGGAAAAAGGGGGCCTGGCGCAATTTGTATGTAAATTTTTGCCTGTAGTTGCATACGTGCGGATCTGAATCGCAAGCTTTCTTTTTTTTTTTGCGAAATGGGCCAAATCCTGACCCGAAAGTAGCTCAAATGACACTCAATTGGCTGATACATACGTTCACGTTTCCTCTAAAACAGTAATATTAAAACATTATTTATAAATATTACTGTTCTAGAAGAACGTTGATAGTATGTATATGTCAAGGCAGCGTTAGTTGAGCTTGTTTCGGTTCTAGATTTGCCCCATTTTGAATTAAAAAATATCTCCTCAAACGAACATAAAAAGAGTGGAAGATGTGTCAAATATGGAACAACCTCCTTGCGACCCTTCCCTAACTTTTTATTTATATCTATGTTCCGCAAGTAACAAATTTTGACTCCGAAATGTCGAAACAACGCCGCAATAACGCCTCACCGGGGAAAAAAAAATGTACATTACAAAGGCTACCCATTCGCCACCTGCACACGGCAGTGGCAAAAAAAAGACTTTGAAGCTCTGCTAGCAAAGAAATATGTTATCAAGCATGAAATATTACACTATATCTTGGAGGCTTGACATAGCTTGGAAATTATATCATAAAACGGTACTGCTATGTGTTTTGGTTTCGGTTTCGGTTTTTAGGTTTCGGGGCAACTGCGCATCGCCATCGTCAACAGGCAGACTTTGAATTGGGTGGTAACATGTCGTGTGCTGGTTTGCTGCAGGCTGACGGTGGTTTATTATTTTACTATTCACGTGCTTTGTCAGGGACGCGTACTTATACGGCTTGCACAGTTTAACTTGTGCTTACAGTAGGTACAGTACGTATCACTGCAATCTGTGGCGTGTCGGCTAGTACAGAACAACTTCGGTGCGGCGGAGTGTGTGTCCTCTGTCAACGGCTTTCGTTGAAGCTTGTGCCCGCCGCAAGCAGAGAGTTTCCGATCAAGCAATCAACGGACTGTACGCTGGGAGCTACATGGAGAACGCTTTTGGATTTCGTGCTATTGCTGAAAAGGTAAGCTTTCGTGTATGCGAACAACGAAGTGCAGAAGTGCGTGCCTGCCTGCCAACTCCCGATTTGCCCGCGATACTCGTAATTGCAGGAAGCGACTGTCTCATGGCGTCGGTAGCTTCGTGACCTTCGCTCGCTGTGTGCTTATCAGCTGCGATGTCTCAACAGTCGCAGTGTTCGTGAACCTCGCTTTGGGGCATGGTTAAAGAAAACGGGGGGATGTGCCCCGCGCAGATAAACCTTACGGCATTCGGCAGCGGGTGAGAAAAGAAAAGGGGGGGGGGGGGGCTGAGCGAGCCGAGGTGGGCGAAAGAAATGGCATAATAATAATAATAATAATAAAAACGAAGCAGATCAACGGTAAAAGAGGCGCCAGTTGTCAGTTAGCGGGACTGCAGTGGACAAATGGGGCGCGTTTATTACGCGGGAGAAAACAAAATCCAGATTTCAATGACTGAAGATAGGGGTGCGTTTTTAATGCGAGTAAATACGCTATTTAAAGCAACAATTGAAAAATACTTAAACTTTGTATCAGTACCCCTTTGATGCCTGCGCTTTGCAGCGGCGTGACGTGTTTTGTTAAAAATCGTGCAGCTAACCAAAGAATTTATATGTACCTTGTTTAATCAGTGATTCGCGCTTTTTATGCCTTGCTAGGTTTGTTTATATTTATACTAGTATATCGTAAATAATCAGGATATAGAAATATTGATCTGCTTTAATAAGGGATTGAACAGCCACAGTCAATTGCACACATCTTTTCGCATTTTTGCACCATTGTACTGCGGCACATAGAATATTGTAGAATAGAATATTTCTGTATATTTTGGTGTAGGGTTTTGCGATGGGGTTACATATGAAAGCTTAGCCAAAGTGTATCAACAAACACGCACACAAAACTTTCAGTTAGACTGATACAGCAGAGATGATAATGGTGTAGGCATAGTTAGCCACTAAAGAACACGCTCGCGAAAAACAAAATGAGGATGGCGACACAGGTGGCTGTAAATAAAAGCAGGCAGACCTAACAGCTCTTGTCTGTTTCATGCATTTTGTCTGTGCAGGTTTCATCCTTACGAATGTAAGGACACTGATCCAACTAATAAGCCCTCCGTGCATATATTCCTGTTAGCTACTTCTCCAATATGTCGTGCATTTTTTAAATTACACATATTTATGGTCCAACAGTTCAGAGCTTATTGAGCATATATTTAACTTACTTGTGATACATTATCTGTTGCATGGCTGTTTTTATGAATTAAAAAAATTCAACTGCGAATGAGCTGCTTATGCATGCACTCGAAGAATAGGGTTAGCACGTCTTATTTATTATTGAGAGTAGTCAGTTTTACTCTTGGCCTAAAGTAATCATTTTGTTGACCAATAAGCAACCTGTGAAAGACATAAAATTATCGAGTACACCAAATATATGTAACTGGAGAAGAAATTTAGAGGTGAGCTTCCACAAATACACAGTGCTGTTTTTCCAGCAGCAGTTGTCATATTGTAAGTGCTGTTGATCCTTCCATATTGGGGCTTGCTCGATGTTTTACACTATTTTCACACAGTAGATTGTACATCTGTGATGTGTACATGTCTACACAATGATCCTTCAAAGTAAATGATAAATATTGCTACTTTTCTGTCTGAATGGGTTTATATAATTTTTTGTATCAACCATTGTAGTGGCCTATTGGTTAGGGTATTCTAGCTTAGCAAGAAAACTTGGTATAAACGCTGAAATTTGAGCTTCCCAGTATATTTCAAGCTTCTTGGTAGGTGCATGATTCAAGAGAGAAGCATTTTTTCACCACCACCACGGTGGTGGAAAAACTATACTCAAACATGGCACTTGCATTCGTACACTAATATGCACAGATGCTTGTAAACGTAAAAGTGAATAGTGGTAAAGCTGAAAGCGGAGAAGCTGGAGCTTTTTATTATATGACACATCATAGTGAGGTTCTGATTCTTCCCAGTATTTTTTAAATGCTTAGTTGAATGTTGTGCATCTCTTACATGCAGAATGTTGAAAGGAAAGCACACTACGTCTTCTACGATGGACTGAGTGCTGACAATGCAGTGCACTCTTCATCACAACCTGAAAGCAGCTGTTCCGGGCTCACGACCTCACTCAAAGGGTCGCAGCAGTGGTGGACGCTACTCATAGGGCGCACCAAATATCTTGTACATTTTAGGAACATTCCTCTGATGGGAAAGGCTTCATCTCAAGCTATGTGTCCTATATACCTATTTATATTTTCAATATAAGTATCAGTTTGCCATCAGATCAACAGCAGTGCGTGTAGAAAACTGTGTACAATGCATAATGTTACAGTTGTATGAAAAACTGGAGATGGCCTACATGTCGCCAGCTTAAAAGGTTGATCCACTAATGGGTCAATCCACGCCAAACATCCCAGCTATTGTAGCGACCATCTCAAATGTATTAAAAAAAATTGTGATGATTTACTGTATTGAAAACAGTGAGACAGTAAAATAATTTCATAAGAAAAAAAATTTTCGGTCACGTAGTTGCCTTCTGAACTTACTGGAATATCATTTCAGTGTGGTTTGTGGGAAGGTAGTTTAAAAGTACTGCTCATTGCTTCGATACCAAAATTTGTCTACATGTTAAGTACAAGTTCATGTGTAAAGTGTTTGAAGCGCAGTAATATTAGTGCAATTTCTCTGGCACATACGCCTCCAAGACTAACAATGTGCTTGATACGACTGGTTGGTGCTGTATGGTAGACAAAGAAAGTGCTTAACAGCGCAAAGGACAAGAAGGGAAAAAAGAAACGAGAACAGAGCCCTGAACAAACAATCAAAGTTTATTGCACACCAACTGCAATATATAGAAAACAGAATCTGCGCATAACCACGCACAATAAGCAGAATCGCACATACATGCACCATACAGCCTACCTTATCAACAACCGGTCATGTAAATGGACCCAAGATAACTAACTTCACAGCAGTTAAGAAAAATTGAGGGTACACAAACACAGGAAGCACCAATTTGTTGAATATAGAAAGCTTTACTAATCTCATGCTCGCGCCGATTTTTATATCCCCCGTGATCAAACACTTGTCGAGAATTGGCTGACAACAAGACTTATTACAATGGTCTGCCAAGTGGCTGGGAAGGAAACCTTTTAGAGAGTTAGCGTACCCCCTCCACCGATCATTCATGCATCGCCCTGTTTGGCCAATGTAACCATGCCCAAAAGTAAAAAAATATCTTGTAGAGAGTCGCTAAAACACATTCAAGATGGCACGTAGCGTGTTTCTTAGTGCATTCTTCTTTCTTAGGTCCTTCGCTGTTGACCCTGTGACATAGCCCAGCGAGTTTATCGCGTGCGCAGAACACAACTCTTACACCTATTTTGCCAGTGACCTTCTTTAGCATTTGGGAAACTTCGTGTATGTAGGGAATAACAGCCTTGCTAGAATGAGGCTTGTTGAGTTAGCTGTTGCTTTGTCTCTTATCAACCACTCTTAGTGACATTAGGAGAGTCTCGGCAATGGAAGTTAGCTCGGGATAAAAAAGCCTCCTTGTTGAAGGCAGTGAACTTGGAGCGAGAAACTGCACTCTATCTGGTGGTGACAAGAGCCAGTTAAAATTGCCTTTAGGCAGGAAAAAGCGATGCTTCACTTGACCAGCTTAGAATGGGCGGACGTAAAAAGGAGGTTCTTTCTTGAGAATGACTCGTACCGCCAACATACATGATGAACAAAAAAAAAGCATTTCTAATTCTAGACATCGTAGCTTGTCGTCAGAAATAAACTCCGACGTTATTTCTAGTTTCTTCATTTCACACCCGGAAAGGTCAAATATCTCATCGGTGGTTCGCCGAGGGTCAGATTGATGGATGCGGTAAAACTCTAAAAAGTCGTCAACGTAGTCGAACACTTTAACTGTACTCGTGTGATCAAAGTTAGCCATGAGACTTCTTTCATACCGCGCGAGTAAAAAGTCACAAAGAACCGGTGCTAAACTTGAGCCATTGCACACATCTGCACCGGTGAGATATTTGACATTTTTTGGCGTGAAATGATGCAACTGGAATTAAAGTCGGAGTTCGATTCATGACGACAAGTTACGATGCCTTGACTTGGAAATGGTTTTTTGGTTGACCATGTATATTGGCGGTACGAACCTTTCTCAAGGAAAAGCGTTCTTTTTACGTCTACTAATTCTAAGCTTGTCAAGCAAAGCATCGCTTTTTCTGCCTAAAGGCAATTATAACTGACTCTTGTCACCGCCAGATAGAGTGCAGTTTCTCGTTCTAAGTTCACTGCCTTCAACAAGCAGGCTTTTCTAATCCCCTGCTAACTTCTATTGCCGAGACTCTCCTAACGTCACTAAGATTACCTGATGAAACACAAATCAAGAGCAAACTCAACAAGCCTCATTCTAGCAAGGCTGTTATTCCCTACGTACACGAATTTTTCCATAGGCTAAAGAAGGTCACTGGAAAAATAGGTGTAAGAGTTGCGTTGTGCGCACGCGACAAGCTCGCTGGCCTATGTCGCAGGGTCAACAGCGAAGGACCTGAGAAAGAAGCATGCTCTAAGAAACATGCTATGCACCATGTTGAATGTGTTTTAGCTATTCTCTACAAGATATTATTTACCTGGGGACATCGGCCAAACAGGGCGATGCATGAATGATCGGTTGAGAGAGCACGCTAACTCTCTAAAAGGTTTCCTTCCCAGCCACTTGGTAGACCATTGTAATAAGTCTTGTTTACAGCCAATTCTTGACAAGTGTTTGATTACGGGGATATAAAAATCGGCGCGAGCACGAGATTAGTGAAGCTTTCTATATTCAAGAACTTGGCGCTTCCTGTCTTAGCGCACCCTCAATTTTTTTAACTGCTGTGAAGTTAGTTATCTGGGGTCCCCTTATATGACCGATTGTCGATAAGGTAGGCCGTATGCTGCATGTATGTGCAATTCTGTTTATAATGCGTGGTTATGTGCAGATTCTGTTTTCTGTATATTGCAGTTGGTTTGCAATAAGCTTTGGTTGTTTGTTCAGGGCTCTGTTCTTGTCTCATCTTTTCTTTCTTGTCATTTGCGCTGTTAAGCAGTTTCTTCGTCTACTACGCCTACAAGAACTTAGCCGACATGTGTTATGAATGTCTGACTAATGAATACTAACTACACAAAAGGTATATTTTGAGGAAATAATATTATGAGACTTCTTAAGCTGCTAAACATTACGAGAAAAAATTACGAGTTTCGCAGAATCGTCATTTTCGTTTATATTGAGACCCGATTTGCACTGTGGAGTGGTCCAAATAAATATGGCCTTCAAACCTGAATCGAAAGGAAAAAAAAGGTATTTTCATGTGCCAATTGTTATCATTACATTTTTTTGTTTTAAGGAAGAAAATAAGTTCTGAACTTTCCCATTGATGAAAATAGGAAATTTCAAGGTGGCAGCTTTCGTATGACGAAATGGGAAGATAAGCACCAATGGGAATGCTAAAAAAATATTTTCTTCCTTAAAACAAAAAATTCAATGATAGTATATGAAAAGAAGTGTTTATTTGCTTTCAATTTATGTATAAAGGTAATTTTTAGTTAAGCCACCACATGGCGTAAATCGCATCTGAATATGATCAAAAATTACGATTTTGTACAATTTATGATTTTTTCTCATAAAGTTTACCAGCTTGATAAGTCTCAAATATTTTTTTCTCAAAATATACCTTGCGGTGAGTAGGTATTCACTACACAGATATTCATACAAACTGCAGTATTGCAATAAAGAAATTGCAAACATAGCACATTTTGGATAAATTCTTAGAAGCTTATGTGCCAGTATAGTTGCAATAATATCACTGAGCTTCAAACACCTTACACAAGAACCTTTACTCAACATGTAGACCAAGTTTGGTATAGAACGTACTTTTAAAATAAATTTTTTCACACACATAAACGACATCCCCGAAAGTTCCGACGGCAACCTTGCGACCAAACATTTTTTCTCTCCGAAATATCCTACCGTTTCACTGCTTTCAATAGAGTTAATCAGCGTAATATTTTTCGAATGCATTTGAGATGGTCGCCAAAACGGCTGGGCGTTTAGCATGAAATCACCCTAACAGTGTGTCATGAACGCAGAAAAAGGTCCTATGCTTATTAAGCCCTTTATTTACCAAAAAATATACTGAAAGTGCCTCCTCTGAGGCACTGTATAGTGCCGCTTTTATCACAGTTCTAAGGGAACTAACTTCACGTGCTATTGTTGTTTACATGTGCAGCAGTAGCATCAATATGTAGTAGAACTTGCTGTTGGGATAGTTGGTGCATGTTTGCATTAAATAATAGTCAATTTTGCGCCAAAATGACGACCACACAAACGAAGAAAACGCATAAACGGATTGGGCACTTATTTGCAACTTTTTGATTTCTTGAGGAAATAGGCTGATATAAACCCACTTTTTGTCAACGCTTGTGCAACCTGCTCGGGCCGTCCCTTACCTAATCACGCTATAGGACACATGATCGCTAGATACCGTGCTTCCAGCTCATACATGATGAGTGAAGTTTTGCTAACGTAATTGATACCCCTTTTCTTTTGTAAAAGCCCATCAAAATGGCTCTTGGGGTGAATCCACATGAAGTCACATGTGCTCTTGAACGGGCACCGTCGTTATTCTTTGCCGTAAGGGCGTGTTCCCTCGCTCTATCATTGACGCAGCGCCTCGTCGTCTGGCTAACATGTGTCTTTCTGCACGATAGGGGTATTTTGTAAACCACTTCAGTGGCAGACTTCGTGAATGGCCACGCATGCTTCTTTTTACAGCCTTTCAGCTGCTCAGCATGATTTTCAGCGATGCACCGGCGCAATTTTGCTAGTTTGTTAGGGGCACGAACACAATCATTACTTCATGCCGGCTCGCCATCTTTTTAAGGTTGTACGTATGAATATATAGTATATTATGAATATAAGGTACAAACAGCTGCTAGTGAGCACCCGTCCTGTTCATGTGTTTTCTTTGTGCGGTCGTGGTTTTGACGCGAAATTGACTATTCAATTCAGGCATTCATGTCTATTCACAGCACATGTTTAATGTCTGTAGCAAAATATTACATGATATTTTCGTATTCATATTTGCATGTTCAAGGGAACAGCAGCCGTGCCAATTGTGTCAATTGGATACAATTTCCTAATTTTGCACAAAACCATTATGAAATGCCTAACCAGCCTCAATTATTTCTCAGTATTGTTAATTTTATCAAGAAACATAAGATCCATTATTCAACTTACGTTTGCGCATCACCATCGAATTGATTGATGTGTGCAGTTTAATGTCCTAAAGCCACCATTTGATTATGAGACGCTTTAGGGGAGGGCTCCAGAAATTTCGGCTGCCTGGGGTTCTTGTGCACCCAAATCTAAGGAAATGGGCCTACAGCATTTCCGCCTGCATGAAAAATGCAGCTGAGTACTTTGGCGACTAAACCATCGAGGCGGGGTCATCATCATCCAATCTAATACAGATGTGCCAACCGTAATTATAACTTTTAATTGACTATATTCTAACCTCACAGCAAAAGAAAAGAGTAAAACGGTTTAAAAGAAGGTTCTACCCCCCCCCTTTCTATGACGTCCATGACGCTTTTTAAGTCGCTTTTGCCAGAATACGCTTTCGCTCTGCGAAAAAGTGCTTTTTGATTTACAGAACACAAAATATTTTTGTCCCTATATTACTCTGCCATGCAGATGCCATTCAATAACGAGTACTAGTATAAGTGCTGGCCGTCTTTCAGAGTGATTTATGAGGTTTTTGCAGCCTTAAGCGACGATAAAGAAAATTGTATGCCACTTTTTTTCTTTTCGCCACCCCCTTGAGCTCCTCTACGAATATCTGGAATTTCTGGGTCGCCTGTCAACCAGTTGGACAAGCTCACCAAATGCTACTGCGAGTTTTACACCTGTATTTTAGAACGTCCCTTCACTAAATGCTTCACCTTGACTTGAGAAAATTGATTCCAGCGCAGTCTCTAGGCAGAGCAAGTCACTCAATATCAGGGATAATCTGCTGCGATTCTCAAGAAACGCAGCGTCATTTTTAGACAAGCGGTGGCGCTGTGCTCAGCTAGTACAAGTGAAGGATGAGATTCGAGTCGAGGAGCATTCGTATATAGGGAGGATAGCATTGTTTGCACTGTGGGATAGTTCAAGAGTGCTTTTGTTGAAATAGCTGCACTCTCGTGTATTTTGAATGAATTAGCGTATGTCAAATAATTTCTACATATACTTTTTTCTGTGTGTGATTCTGTATAATTTGTTGTACTACTGTAAATTTGGAGCCCCACCGCGGTGGTCTAGGGGCTATGGTACTCGGCTGCTGACCCCCAGGTCGTGGGATTGAATCATGGCTGCGGTGTCTGCACTTCCGATGGAGGCAGAAACGCATTAGGCCCGTTTGCTCAGATTTGGGTGCACGTTAAAGAACCCCAGGTGTTTAAAATTTACGGAGCCCTCCACTACGACGTTTCTCATAACCATATGGTGGTTTGGGGACGTACATATCAATCAATGCTGTAAATTTGAAATTTCAAGCTCAAAAATGCTATGTTTGTTTTTCCTGAAACCTGCTCCAAATTTAGATTTTCTCCCTAGAAAAACAAGATATGATGCTCCAAAATATTGCTCCAGGTGATAGCTTGGCTGCTCCACCTCTGCTAGCTATAAGTGGTTACTCTTTCACCCTGCTTTTGTGTGCCCATTTTATGTTCTTTGATGTTGCATTGTTTCAGGAAGACATATTATGTGATGCGCTTGATATTTTACATCTTTAAATCAATTATTCTGCGTGGTTAGTATCTAGTGACACTGTTAAGCTATTGTAATTTTGCCTATTGTTTTCACTCCTGTATTATTGTTTTCCCAGTATTCTGAATGTCTGAACACACAGGGGTTATTGTGAAATGAAAATGCCATTTTAAGACTGTTTTGTCATTACATTCATTAGAATACCACTAGCCTTGCATAATATGCATAAGGCATGCCACAACACATGCAAACTGTGGCGTATCATTGTGGTAATTGTAGTGTGCATTGATATATTATTTCAGTATATTGGAGAAACAAGGCATGCTGCATTGCACTACTATTCCTGCTGTTTGTATGCTTCACTGCACTGTGCTTTTGGGCTTTATTGAAGCATGTTAAAATTAGTTCTTCATTTTCAAGTGCAAATAAAGGCTCTTTTGTTGTACTTTGATATGCATGCATTGGTCGTTAGAGCTCCATGCCGTACCATTGACGTCTGATTTCCGGTCTTCTTTTGTAGCAAATGGCATTCTGCTTTGCACAATTGAAAAAGGCTTTTGATTAAGGTACAATTTGTCTCTGAATCCTGTATGTTCTCTGTGCCTAATAAAATAAAGCTTGATTTCGTTTTGCACAATGGCATGACTTTGTGAACGTTGTGTTATGTGTGGCAGCTCATTTTGAGTGATGCCTTTGCATTAAGCTAGGATTATGTGTTATATGCCGTGCTTCATATATGCACCATAAAAGCTGTGCTAAGGCCAGGATTACCACTTTGTGGCAGGAGCCACTACAATAGGACATCTGCACATGAAAGGTCTAGCTAAAGCGTAAGCTTTCACGTGCTTCCACAGGGGCTTACTGGAAAGGGGTAACTTTTGAATTACGGTATTTTTTGCATGGGTGTTGGGGCAATATTCAGCATGAACACCCCTACACCCTTTTTGCTGTTTGAGCAATTACACCTTTACACTACTTTTGTTTTTTAAGGGTGTTAGGGTGTCATAGCAATATTACACCCTTACGCCCTTAAGATTACTTGGGTACATTCGCTTTTACACCCTCACGCCCTTAAGGCCACTTGGGTGTACATTTGTCTTTCCACCCGATAAAATGTTTGTGCCATAGGGTGTAAATTCGGAAATCCGCCCCACGATATAGGTGTAGCCCTGCTTGATACACCCATTTCGTGGGGTGTTGGGGTGTGAGTTATAGACACTATAAAACACCTATATGGGTGTAATTTGGTTTACAGTGTAGGCGCACCCTCTCGCTGTCGACTCTCAATGTCCGTCCCGACGCTGCGTCGAAATGTGACAGCTTTGTGATGAAGTCAGCCTCGAGGAAGTGGAGTTCACAGACCTGCGCCAAGCATAACAGTGACCTCATTACTTTCATACGAAACGGGCTAATGGGAACTTTGACACGAGCCTGAGTATTTCTGTTCTATTTTACCGCACTGCCCTACCTGAAGCGCGACAAAACTACCATCACCACTCACGATACTCGCTCCGTTCAACAGTAACAGAGCCAGAACACCAGTAATGCGATAGAGCCGGTAAGACAACAAACTTCAGCAGTTTCTCACCTTGGAGTGTATGCTTGGTGTGAAATCCTTTCGCGGAATGGCTTTTATCCAAGACTTCTTCCGAGCTTCATCCTTGGGGAGTGCGAAAACACGCACTTTGGGACCACTGTCATAATTGCCGCGGCACCCGGGAACACAACAACGTCCCATGTCGCACTGATCGATGTGTAATCACATACTCACAAATACAACACCAATAAAATAGGACACGTGGGAACGGACAAAGACTCAGAGCAGTGCGATGCAGCACCAAGCCTAACGCAGTCTAACCAGCGAAGCAGGTGGCGATGAAAGGCAAACCTGTCGTGGCTTGTCCGCCGTTCGGGGTATTTTTAAAAAGTGCGCGGGGTGACCAACACCACCACCTGAGCGACGCGTCCTCGGCCACTGGACAGTCGGACAACTAGCGTGACGTATGCCGTCTGGAGAGAGGGGTATGAACGGGCCTTGTGAATAGTCTATGTGGTGTTGCTTCAGGTGGGATAATGGAGAATGAAAGAAATTAGGTGACACAAAACACGCACGCCAGGGTTGCCAGCAGTAGGATAATTACTTGCGGGTATTTTGGGAGTTTTTCGGCCAGAGTAGGGTATTGGGGCAGTGACATAGAGTAATTTCAATGTTTTGGTCGTCATTGCACTTATTCGTGAAAGATGCAGAAGACCCACGCGACATATCCGACGGTTACATTCCTGGAAAGTTCCAAATTGGAATTGTTTCAAATTCCAATGTCACCAACACAAGAGACGAAAGATAATACGTCAAACATCTTTGTGCTTTCTTTATTTATTTTTTTGAGATCTTTTTTCTCTGTCGTTTCCAGCCTGTTCGTTGCGTAGAGAGGATTCTCAACTTTGCGACGGTGGTCGACTTCACTAATTAAGGCGAAAGCTTTTGATGCTTCATCATACACAAAGAAATGATTGTCGGTGTCAACGCGATTGTTGCGAAAAATCTTTACTGTATAACAACGAACGTGACCTCACGAAGTCATTGTACTATATGACACATTGCCAAAATTTTCATATCACGAAGTAATTGTGACGTCACTGTGACACCACAATGAGACGTCAAGTGATGGCTTGATCAGATATCATCATCGCACCGTCATTGGTGGGCCAATCCCGGGTGCACCCCATAAACCTCCCGTACGCCGTTCCAATAACCCAAAATGCTAGCCTATGGAATCTTTTCCGTAAGAATCTTACGGAAACATGCGAAATTATTAGGGAGTTTCCGAATAGCGTACCACGAAGCTTTGCGTTTTGGTCGCAGTCACTGCGCATGCGTCGTAACGCGAATCGCCGTTCGCGTTTGCGCGGTTCACCCACGGAAAATTCGAAATAGCGTGCGGCCCGCAAGACCCGCAAAGCCCGTTTGCGGTGAGCCAGCGTGCTGTAAGCGTGCGTTAGCGTTTGCGTGGGCAAACGCTCTTCGAAATCTTATATGGCACCCATACGCAAACTCTATACGCCCGGTACGCCCACTAACTTTGCGGTATGGTATTCGAAAACTCCCTATTGAAATCGGAGATGCGGAACGTTTCAGTGGGGTACATCTCAAGATTGTAGAGCGTACATTAACTGTATACGTTATGATTGTCACACGGCGCTATTCCCAGGTGTATAGGGTAAAACATATATGGTATAAAGAAAAGTTGTGTAGGGAAAAGTTCGGCAATATTGACCGTGGCGTGGGGTGTTTTTGCTAAGATTGGTTTACAACACTCACGCACAAAGGAACGTGAAATGTTATATACATCATTAAAAATATTGGCAAAGCCTTGGTGTATGTATCCTGCGTGAATATCTTGAGATCTCTGAAGCAGCCATAGAACCAATAAACTGCAATACTTTTCGAAAATTTCTTAAATCAAATGCTCAAATCACATGTTCACAATTTACGTGTGGCTCGATCTGCACCAGAAATAGGGGTACACATACGTTATAGGCCTATACAAAAAGGCATATGTGCGTAAAGCGACAGGTATATGCAGTGTAGCGAGCTTTAGTGTGCAGTTCCCGTGTGAACTTCCTTCCACGTAAATTATATTTCAGTACTACGAGCGATATCGCAATCGTTTTTTTTTTCACAGTGCATGATATCCGCAACCGTTTCCGCTTGCACATACGGTCGAGCGTAAGCCTAATGTGTGTGTCAAGGTGCCTCCCAGAAGTTCATCAGTGGTTTTTAAAAACTACGAACCTTAATTTGTTGCGTGCTTCAACAAACCTGATGCGTTTCCGTGGAACACCCAAGGGAGAATACCATAGGAAGCCAAAAGGCTGGTAGGTTAACAAGGAAAGTGCATGGTGGACTTTTGCTAATTCAATGCTCAAGATAATAATAATAATAATAATAATAATAATAATAATAATAATAATATAAATACTACTACTACTACTACTACTACTACTACTACTACTACTACTACTAATAATAATAATAATAATAATAATAATAATAATAATAATAATAATAGTGGAATATGTATGGAACGGTAGCGCCGCTAGTTTCTGCGTCGGCCGTCGCGTTCACTTCTGAAAGCAAGCATAGAGTAGCGTAGGCTTACTATGTTACTCTATGAAGCAAGCATCTATGCGGAGCTGATGCATCGCGGGTAACTTCGACGGCGATGGTGGCGTTGGCGACGGCAGGATGCGGGCCTAAGGAGCAAGGAGGTTTAAAAAAAAACTTCCTTGCTAAGGAGCTTGGCTCCTAAAAATTACATGTACATAGGATTCGAGGGCCTAGGAGCGATAGATAAGCTGTGTAAGTGAAGCTACTTATGTGTAACATCACGTATGGACTATTACGTGAACCATCATGTGGATCATCGTAAGGACAATCAGCCACTGTCCTGGACGGAGTGTTGGAGAGCGATCCACTTTATAACTCAAATCGAGGGCAAGGGCAGAATAAATATTCGGTGATTTTAATTTTATTTTTGATGCCGGATGCATCGCTGGCTGCCTGTATTAAAAAAAAAAATCAACGTGAGTGCTTTGCAGATAGCTTTGCCTGCCTTTCTGAATGTAGTTATGGCAGTGAAGCACTGTCGGTATATTGTAGCGTTTTACCGTCACAAGACATTAATATACGCTTAATGTGGTAACTTTAAGGACAACTGTGTTGCGCTGGCAATTTTAATAGGAAACTCGCGCTTTGCCTATAGCAAGAAAGGACAGTTACAATGTACAATTCACCATAAGGAAAGCTAGGTGGCGCGCACTACGTGTGGATGATGCTTTGTTTGTACGAAACAACTCTGAAAATGCTTTTTTGTCCTCTTTGCCAGAAAACTGCACTAAAAATCTTTCGGTGTTTTCCCCAAGAATTTCTTGACAGTCCTTGGTTGAGTTTCACTTCCTGACCCGCTGTTGCGAAGTGAAACTTAAGAAACATACGTAGAACCATTACGCTAAGCTGGCAGACTGACGGCTCCTGCTCGCCTTCGGTGCAATTTATATATGAGAACTTTTTGTTTTGCACTCTTGCACCGTCGGAGCGACGTGCTAGTAGAATGGCAGTAACAAAAAAGTGCAAACACCGGTGTGATTGCTGCGAGTAAATGCACCCTCATTAGGGCCAGGTGCTATGCGAGCGACGAAATTAAAATTCGAACTTGGAAATGAGGGGCGCTTGATTTCGGTCTAATGCTCACGGCGGTGTCCTTTTCTTCCGCCACCTTTTTGTCCGTTCTTAGACCCTACTGGCTTACCTCTTTTTCAACATTGTACGGGCGTACACTTGATAGGCGACGTCCACCTTTACTTCCGCATACTCTTCTTTCTTTTCTCTCTCTCTCTCCTTCTTCTTGCCTTTTCACTCCTGACGACTTTCGAATGAGGCTTTTCTTGTTGCTCCAAGCGGTGAGTAACTTTTAACGCCCGAACCCGGCGCAAGAAGAAGTATAAGCCACGTACGAAACACAAACGAAAACGCAACACAACGAACGAGAAAAAAAATCGGTCGCGAGAGAAAGAAGGTGTATGAGTGGCTGTTTGTGCGTGTGTGCCCCATTAAACCCTCGTTTCCTGCCAGCGCTAATGAGCGGTGGTGGCGGATTGCCACCCCCCCCCCCCCCCCCCCCCGAACCTTCACGCGAGTTCGAAGCGTATGCTTCACCGAAACCCTCCACACACAAACGCCCGGAATACACGAGTACACACCTCTCGCCTTTCACACCCAGCGCCCTCTTCTGGGCAGCCTGACTCCAGGCCCTGCGGCATAGCCGCACCGGGGCCTCCAACGCAAGCGCAAACTTTCACGCGGGAGCAACGCAAGAGTGACACGAAAAGAATGGAACGCACGTGCGTGGCTACAGGGCCAAGAAGAGGGGGTCCTTCTCTGATGCGATGCTTAGCCATGCTCGCGTGGTTCGCGCAACTTTCCGTTCGTGCTTGCGTACGTACGCTTTCGCGTGTATGTGCGAACGTGTGCGTGCGTGTGTATGTGGCGCGTGTACTGCACTGACGCAGAGGCTCTGCAGGCGGTTCGGATCGGGAGCGGCATTGCGCGCGCCGGATGAGATAATCGATAGGCGAGCACGGGCCTCGGTTTTTCTTTTTTTCCTGCGCCTGCAGGACGCGACAATGGCCCTGACGAGAGTTTAACCAGCGCCCGCGGGCCATCTCGGGCGTTTATGCGGCTGCTACCCCGCGGGAGGGAAACGAGAAAACAGGCACACGGTCTCCCGGGAGGTGAACGTTTCCGCGGTTTGGTTAGGTGGGCGTTTTTTTTTTTTGCTTTTTTTGCGGACCTTGTTCCTTGACTGCGCTTCAATCGTTTGGTTAGTCCTGTCTCTGCACCGCTCTCTTCTCTTCTGGGAACTGTTGGTAACTGATCTGAATACTATAAAGAGGGGACGAATGCAGGATACTCGTTCGTTTAGTTTCGTTGAAGGCATGACAATCGTAACATGGGCACACTTATCACGCGAAATGTCAAACTCAGTAACTAACACCCCTGCCTGACCTCGAAAGTAAAGAAGTGTTTTCGTGGACATAGTTGACTCAGGTTTTGCGCAAAGCTTGCATCGTCTAAATTAGGTAACACTACTAAGCGATGGCTTCATCGAAACACACACAGACACACACACACACACACACACACACACACACACACACACACACACACACACACACACACACACACACACACACACACACACACACACGCACACACACACACACACACAGCCCACGGTGGAACGGGCGTCATTTATGTGCGAGGCCTCATAGTTAGCCGCCATTTTGTGAGTTCTCTCGAGTATGTGTACTTGAAGCACATGAGCCCGAATAACATGAACGCCCTCCATTAAGAGCTGCATGCGTGAGCAGTTGAAGAATGGGTACTTAAAACATGAAAACATTGTTTGCTAGCACATCCTTTCTGCATATTGTCGCCAACATATGTGTTGTACACACATGCTGACTCTGTGGTAGCGAGTTCTAACCACATGTGTTCGCTGAAAATTTTCCTAAATTTATTCCGGATTGTCATACTTGTACATCGATGGTGCATCTAATAACATGCCCGCGAAATCTTCAAAATGCTGGTTAATTAAAGCCAGAACTGATCTCTCTTTTTCGCCAAAATTGTTGTAGGCTTGAGGGGCATTGGGAGGGGGGGGGGTAGCTTCCCAGTTACGCTACAAGAAATAACTTGTAGTTATGCCTGCGGAAAAAACAAACAGCTTTACCGGAACTAATGAATGCTTCTCTAATGTTTCAGCAAATTGATTAAGTAGAGCGCTGTGCCTCTTGGGAAACGTCTTTAACATGTTGCAGCTGTGAGCACTCTTCCAGCAGCTGCCACATTCTGAAGTCGGTTTCATGCTGCTGCTGCACATTCTGAAGTCGGTTTGACAGACCCCATCACGATAAAACAATGCACTTTTGACTGTCTCGTCTAGAACGCAGGTAAGCCATATCGTCTGTATTCAACAAACAAATTTGTTTAAATAATGTATACGCACAATGCTGCAGAATTGGCATGAATTACTCAAGAAACTTGGACGTTTCCATAAAAGTTTATTTTTTTTTAAATTCATAAAACATCTTAGCGGAACAATATAACCAGCAGCATTTAGCACACAGAGAAGCGAGCAAATTTGACAGAGCAAAAGCAGCGTACATGATAAGGTTGGAAAGGGATAAATATCTGAGTAAAACGTCTTGCAGCTCCCGTGTCTAACCGAAGAGGGACGGCTTTAAGCTTTCCCATAGTAGAGTACCTAGTACTATAAAGTGTTAACGCACTTTTTCTGAATATACCAAAGGCTTTTAGTGGACAGCTCAGTGATCTCCCATAGTTGAGTACGAAGTAATGATTGATTTGTGGGGTTTAACGCCCCAAAACCACCATATGATTATGAGAGACACCGTAGTAGAGGGCTCCGGAAATTTTGACCACCGGGGGTTCTTTAACGTGCACCCAAATCTGAGCACACGGGCCTACGACATTTCCGCCTCCATCGGAAATGCAGCCGCCGCAGCCAGGATTTGAGCCCGCGACCGGCGGGTCAGCAGCCGAGTACCTTAGCCACTAGACCACCGCGGCGGGGCTGAGTACGAAGTACTCGAAATCGTTAAACATTTTGTCTAAACACATATTCATGATGCGCGCAAATTTTCTCGACGCATGCTCGGAGCCAACCAGTTTTACACGTTTCACATTTTCACGCCCATCACATCACAAAATGGTTGTTTGCGAATCAGTGAACGCCGAAGTTTAATAAGAGTAATCTTTCTACTACGATTAACATGGTGCTTATATATAATAGCCCCAGCATCGCACTCTGCTGTACACTCGATGGTATACATAGTGGAGTGTGATGGCGTACGTGGGTGCCGATTCATTGCGCACCAGCTCAAATCGTGTCCATTTGTTGTGAACTTCTGCAGCTTACTTCTGACTTCATTTCCGTATTACAGAGTCATACACCAGTATCGACGTTTAAATGCTTATTAATTTGAACAGAAACTGTAATAAACTTGTTTTTGACATCGAGAAGCAGCAGCTGCTTGTCCTATTAGGAATAACAGTTGGTTTCTATATGCAGTTACCATCTAAAAGCAGGAACTAATCGGTCACTCCCACAAAGGGAGTGACTCCAGCTTTTGCACCCCGATCGAATTCCGGCCTCTGCGGCCGCATTCTCGATTGAGGTAAAAATGCTTGAGCCCCGTGTGCTCAGATTAGGTGCACGTTAAACAGCCCCAGGCGGTGGAAATTACCGGAGCCCTCCGCTACGGCGTCTCTGATAATCATATGGTGGTTTTGTGACGTTAAACCCCGACAGCTCTTATTCACACTTGTCCCCCGACATTTCGTCCCTTAAAACAACTGAGGACTCGCAGTTCGTCCTCAGACAGTTACTCCCGAAAGGATGAACGAATCGTTCATCCTTTAGAGAGTAATGGTTGTAGCAATGCAGTTCTCCCCCCCCCCCCCCCGAAGGTCGAACCTCACTCCCATTGTCATGCTTTGCGGCTTAGAATGTATATGAAAAGATACGGACGATAGGCTGAACGATTTATTGGTTGATTGACATAACGCCAAGATGTCGAGGTATACCAGAAGAGAAACGACATAGGCCACTGCAGAAAAAATTCAAATTTACTTTGAACGCTTAGGTACTTTGCATAAGTACTTTGAGTATACGTCATAATAGGGAAGACGCAGCATCAAACTGAAAGTGAACTTAGCGCTCAGCTTTAGGTGTCACGGCAAGTTAACTGTGGCAGTGGCTATCATGAGCAGGAAATGCTTATTGTTTAACGTTCGAATCCTGGCAGCATTTCAACGTAGGCAAAATATGTGTGGTTCATTTACTTAGACTTGAACTCACGTTAAAAAAATCCAGGTGGGCGAAATTTTCGGAACCCTCCACTCCAGCGTTTCTGATAACCAGAAGCACCTTTGTTCTTCATGCATGTTCATCATCATGTGAGTTCTTCACCAACCGTTGTAGGAACTCAGCTAAACCTTGATCTGCGCCTCAGGTGTGGTCGTTTCGACGTGTCCTCGGGGCCCAATAAATGTCGCGTTAATTGGTGTGTCACGATATCGGGATTTTCGAACGTAAAATTACAACAGATAATAAATAAAAGCACAGGGAGCGGTAAACGTATATAACAAGCACACCACCACGAAGACGTTGCCACTAGAACACAGTATCATTTTTAAGCGACATACGGCATAGAAAAAAAAAAACCATCTATAGGTTTAAAAAACAGCGACTAAAATGACAAATAGAATACGACTCGAGGAAGTGGGCGACGTAAAAATTGTGTCAGTGAGGCCAAAAAAATAATAAAAAACGTATTAAAGACGTGCAATGGTTGAAAGTAAAGGCGCCGAAACATGAAAGGGCTGAGCGCGTCACACAAAGACACAGTAAAAGGTGAAGAAGAACCCGAAGGGTGGCACCCTTCGGTAAACACAATTTTTCTCTCCTCTATCGAGCTTCTCATCTTTTCACTCCTTCTCTTTTTTTTTTTTCAGGGACTTGGTTGTCGGAGACAGTGAAGAATCACGGATGGCGGAAGCGTGGAATCTATAACGCGATAAAAAGCGAGTAAGCATACAGGCGAATAAGCCGCAAAAAAAAAAAAAAAAAATGCCGTGAATCAAGCTTCTTGTTGTTCCAGTGGAAATAAAGTAGGAAGAGGTTTTGAGCCAAAAGGGGGTGGAAAGGGACAGAAAGGTAGAAAAAGGCAGCCCGCGTACGTTTACCCTTCGAAAAAAAGGGTGGAAGTGCCAGGAAGAGAGAAGACGAAGAGATCGGAAGAGGAAGAAGAAAAAGTAGTCAAAAATACCAGAGAGAAGCTCTAGTGCGCGAGTCCGGATAAAATGAGGAACTGGTCCCTCTCCCGTCTTCCACCAAACAACGCCAAGTTTCTTTATCGCGGGAGGCCCGAGTAAAAATGGGGATGAATCGGAGAGAAAAGTTTTGAGATTGAACGCCCGGTTCCTGGGATTGATAGAAAGAGGAGGAGTCAGAAAAAAAAGGGGGAGGATGGAGGAAAGATACACCAAGCAAATGCACGAACCTCGGCCTACAAAGAAAGAAAGAGTCGTAAAGATGGAGAAAAAAGAAATGCAGGGGTTTCAGTGTGTTTGGGTATGCGACGAAGTGTTTTTGTGCCTGTGTTTGAGGGGTAAAGGCGAGGCGGACGTATAGGAAAACACACACGCACAAGTTCGTAGTCTTGTGCACATGCCGAAGGGGCAACGCGGCGTTGCGAAGAGAGGGGAAGAAGTGAAAACGAAGTGAAACAAATTAAAATGGTGGAATACTTCCGAAAGAAGACTGCTCAGACAGCGAGGAGCACTATGGAATGAATACATGGACATAAAATGCAAAAACAAAGTAGAGGTTAAAGGAAAACATTCCGGAGCAGAGGAAAGAGGTGCTATTCGTCAGGCTAAGAAAGGGGCGTTTCTCTCGGTTCCATGTAGCCGACTGTTTTTTCTTGCTACTCGGTGCAGCGAACACATACAACCCGAAGAAGAAGAAGAGGCAAATAACACTAGAGTCGCAGCTATCGAATCAGCTGCAGACGAGAAGAGGAAGATGAGGAAGAAGGGGAGAAACGGCAGAAGAGGCGAAGCGTCACAGTCTTGCGAAGAAGGCGGCGTGCTGCCTCCTCGAGCATGTGTGGACGGGACGAGCAACGGGATCAGTCTTGCGAGGAAAAAGGCTTAGGGAAACTTTACGGAGTGGGATATCACTTAAGGAAGCTCGGTCATGGCGACCGTCGCGATAGGTCGCTGACAAGCAGTGACGCTTGACAGAGAGACCAGGCGAGATCCTGAAGATTTACTCTATTTTGTTTTCTTTCAAAGAAAGGCTGTATATATATATATATATTTTTTTTGAGAGACAAGGAACCAGGAGGAAAACTGGGTTACGGGGTGGAAGATTAAATGCGAAAAAGTAAACACAGAAATATGCTGTAACGGGACGCATATCAGGAATTCAGGATGCGAAGTCTGTGTAGACGATGGGGAATTCCGATTCACATCCGTATTGTTGAGGGAGAAACAATAGAAATCCTACTTTAAAAAGGTGATCGATATCGCAGACGTGCCACCTGCACCGAAACTCTTCATATCTGTAGCTTTGCTGGTAGTATTAAAATGCTTAGAAAAATGCATTCTTTCAAGACAGAAGCCAAGGATCTTGAGATGTTTCACTCGGGTTCATTCAAAATAAACCTTACTTTTTTGTTTGATTTCTCTCTGTAGTGGAATTTCTCGCTTACAGTTTGCCTCATCTTGCATGGAGTATGCCAGCCAGCGTCCGTAGGCCACTCAGCTGTCGAAAGCTTCAGACGTTCTTATGGGCTAAGTGATGCTTCAAATGAGGAACCTAATATAACTTTATTATAACACATGAAACGTGTACGAGCCTCACCCCTTAGCAACGCGAGAGGCAAGTGTGCGTGCTCGAAAATCCGCTCACATAAACGGAAGACATGGTCATGTACGCCGACGAAGCCAATAACAAAGGGCAGGCAAGCGTATGCCTTCAGCACCGTAAACATCCGAATGGTAGAACGTGCCGCAACCACATTAAAAGCAACAGATACAGATACTGTAGAAGAGGTGACAATAGTAATTGCAGCCACCTATGCTATAGCTCCATAGATTGCGTCAGGATCTTAGGAAGCCTGCAATAGCATGGAAAGGTTACATGATATGACTGAGAACATGGACAGCCTCTTTACGTATGATTATATCCTCGAACTTGCCTATCCCTCACCCGGAATTTGCATATATTATAGGTGCCGACACCCTCGCCTGTGTAGGAAGCAATGAAGCAGCCTATACTGTAGCTTGAGAACGTGTACTCTCGAGATATAGCTTCGCTATACGTAGCCGACGTTGGATTTAGAGACTTCGCTCCTATACCGTAAATATACACTTATGCATATTGGCAGACCACATAGTTGGATCTTTAAAGAATTTATTGCTCTTCACACGCCCACCTCTCGAAGGAACACGTGATGTCTTTCAGGCTGTTAACAACCGCTTTCCCACAAGGCACTAACTATCCTATAACCGCTCAAAACTTAACAAACGTCAACACCGATACCGCCACAAACTAAACACACTGTATTAATACAAGGGAATGCGACATAATGCCCACATCGAGTAGGTGACTCACCAGGACGATCATGCACTAAACGACTTTCTACACTGGTGGTCTTCCTGCTGGCTTCATTCTTCACCAAAACTACAAGGCAGTCATAGTTGATATATTGCCTAAGTTCAATGATTATATCATCTTCGCATTAGCATGCCGTAATCAAACTACATTCTCATATCGGGTATGCATGACTTTTGGAAAACATTCTTAAAGGGCCACTCACCAGGTTTGACAATTTTGAGCTGACAAGCGAAAGGCGTAGACGAGGCGTAGACGTCTGCCAAGCTTTGCAACGCTACGCGCCGCGAAAATGTGTCAAATTTCAAGATGAAAACTACTCCCCCTTCCCTCTGCCGGCGCACGCGTAGAGAATGAGGGCATGACGTAGGCGTAGGAATGGCCCTACGTACACGGCGATTCGCTCGCAGGATTTCAAGCTGGACGGTTGTGCCCTCGCGATCTCCGACTTCAGCGTAGCTCCCGCCGACTGGTTCGCCCTCCGCGGTCTCCTGATGCCGTGTAGCTCTCGCATTGTGGCACCCCGCCCTTGGACTGCTTCGACCGGATCCCCACTTTCCTATCTCCTTCTTTTTCCTCTCGTTGGCTGTCTTCTTCTGCTTCTACTTTCCTTCTATCCTTTTTATCCCTCCTTAACCCCACCCCTATAAGGCACTGCGCCGTGTCGCCTGAAGGCAGACAGAAATTAGGTGCCTTTTTCCTCTTCATTGTAACCACTACCACCACGTACACGGCAATGCAGTGACGTTGGTCCTCTACGTAGACGAGTCTGCTCTGACGTTTTCAACAGTATACCACGTGACATGGCAAAAATTATTTAACACAACATGCGTAGTTTATGTATTTGTTGCTATAAGATATTAATAAAACTTGAAATAAATAATGAGACAATAAAAAAATGTGCGCGTTTTTCTTTCATTTTTTTCCCGTGAAATGCTACGAGATGCGGGGCTAATGTGCCAGCGTTTCGCGTGCGTTCGTGTCCCCGCGGTCAGCGCATTTAGCAGACCAAGGAGGATTTTAGAAAATTGCTGGAGTGGAAATGATTGCGCATAAGTGAAGCCGTTCCTCGGGCAAGATGGCGGCTGTGTCGGCCATCTTACTAGGGGCATGATAAAGTATCAGCGTGCAGCGATTAAGAACGAAGCGTTTCCCTCGCACGCCCAACGAGTTTGATGTGGGAACTTTTTCGCGTCACATTGTGCTCCAGGTGCGTCTTACAGTTACTAGTTACTAGTGAGCCTCTAATTGGAAGCAAAGTTCTTCAAAGATTCATTAATCCATACTCGTTTCTGTGTGTTACTTTATCGGGAACAACTATCCTTTAATATAGAAGTAACGTAGCATTTACATAACATATCAAAACCACTTGATCTTTAAGTTAGCACTGTCAGAAAAAAGCATGTTGCCGCCATCTTGGCAGTGGCAAAAGTTGGCTTCACTTCTGCTGGCAAGTCATTGCGGGAGCTTCCACTCCAGCAATTTTTCTTTAATCCTCTTTGGAGCAGACGACCGCCATGGAACGCTTCTACGCGTTCCATGGCGGTCGCACACTCATCGTGCTCATCTACTCTACCGCGTCTAAGCCAGCGTTTCCAAACCATCCCGCAGAAACATGCAGAAGACCACAAAATAATGCTGGTCAACAAAGCAACGCTGCTCACGTGCTCGGGTGTTGGACTTGTTTGGGTACGTCATGGGCGCGTCATGCGCACGTCGCCTCATGGTGGGATGCTGGAGAGGGTGGGGAAGAGATTTGGCTTGCGAAGGCTACGCGGAGGAGCGGCAAGGGTGTCGAGCTCGCCTCCTCTCACCCCCGTTTCGCGCCGCTTCAAAAAAAAAAAAAAAAAAAAACTGTTTTCTCCGCTCGTAATGAACTGATTCAAAAAGTATTGTGGCAAAACGTTCCTCATCGGACACCCAACAATTTCCACTGTCAAACTAAAATTCGGTATGGGGCCTGGTGAGTGGCCCTTTAAGTATATTCAACGATGGCTGTTACGTATATAGATCAACGTTCTTCACCCAAATTTTGATACATGTTCAGAATTGGATGCTTTTATATTATACCGTAGAAGTCACTGAGTTGTAATTTCCCCTTCTCAATTACATCCCAATGTTAAAAAGGTCACGCAACCGAACCAACGCTCTGTAAATTGCGATGTTATCGTGCATAAACAAAACCGTGTGCCATTATACCAAGACATCACCGTTTTCTCGCGCCTCTGTTCGACCTTGGCGTGCCAGAAATATGTCAGCCGTACGAACGTTGGCAAGGCGCGCGCATAAAACAAAACAATAGGGAAGGGATCGAAGCAAAACGGCTATAAAAAAGGGAAACGGTTGTCGCGGTTGGGACCCCGGGAGCCGTGTTCGGCCCCGACGAAACTTCTTCCGCGGCGCCCCCGTTTTGGGGAAATGCAGCTGCAAATTCTGTTCGCGGGGCGCACAGGGTGCTGCCGCGGGAGCGAGCAGTGCTTTGCCGGCGACCTGATCGAAGCAGCCGCCCGCCTTTTTTCTTCTCCCCAGGGAGGATAGGGCCGCAGCGAGCGACGTGGATGGGCGGTGCTCAGCGCGCGGCGCTGCAGCAGGGCCTCTCTGTCGCGCTCAGCCTCCTTCTCGCCACATATTGATCAACGGCGCCGTTCCGTGTGTACATTCTCGGGCACCGTGCCATATCTCGCGGCACCCTTGAAATAATCGAAGCATGGCAAAAAGAGAGCGGCTCACGCCCCGGGAGAGCAGAAGAGAGCCCGGTGCACTGGTGCCCGGGGCTTCACTGTCCCGCGTGTCTGGAAGGGTGATGGCGGGGGTGGAGGGGTGCAGCGACGTCGGAGAAGGAGAAGAATCCGGGTCAGGGAGAATCTCGGTTAAAGGCCATCTCCATCTCGTAACCCTCACCCGCTTCCACCTCCTTCGCGAGTCCCCGCCGCGCGCCGACCGAACACGACGAAAGAGCTCGGCGCTATCTGACTACAGGGGGATTCATCATCGGCACGCTAGAGGGAGTGGAGGGATCGGGTTGAGTAGGGTTGGGGGAGAGCGTAAGTATACACACCCTTTCCCCTCTTCCTCTCTCGGCTCATGACGCAAAAGCGTGGAAGCGCGTGCGTGTATGTGTGTGTGTGTAAACAGCCGAGTGGTAGTTGCGCCATAACGCGGCTTTCAAAATTGCGGAAGTCCGGGACACTGGTCGTGTCGAGTGCCGTAGACGAACGAATCAGCATTTTTTCACGTGGCACCGGAGAGTATAAACAATAAGAACAGGCGTAAGTGTTTTTGATCGTTCGTTTAAGGTACAGTATGTGGTGACCGAGCCAGCGCTGCTACATCAGTCATAAGAGTTGACGCCAAGAATGTGCTTGTCGTCGTGTTTGCATGTCGTCCCTCTCCGTGGGGATTCAGACGGGAGTCCATTTTTGCTTCCCAGTGGCGCTGTGCTTGCTGATATTTATATCAAGTGCTTATCATAAATGTCGACGCACACAAACTCCGATTTTTCAGTTAGGCACGCCAGCGATAACAGCAAGCGTTACGAAGCGCCACCCAAAAGTGCCGTTATCATTTCTACTGAAGGAAAATGTGCAGGTTTACGCAGAACACGCTTTGTGAGTATAGTATTAGTAAGATGAGCTCTAAAGTAACGAGTGGCTGGTTTGTATCATTTTAGTTTCAATTTTAGATAAAACGACGTTAATTATGCCTCCAGATTTGTTTTATGATGAAAACCACCAAAAGTTAGAGCGGGAAATGTTGTTACGGAGATGAAGTTAAGGAAGACGAAAGGCAGAAGAAGCCAACAAGGCGCGTGAGTGTGTTAGTGCGCCATCTCGACTCTTGCGTGTGTTTTTCCCAGTATACTTCTTGTATATACGCCACCGACACCACAGCATATTGGTGGAGGCGCTAGGTGCAATGTCTTTTGCGTTTACAGTATCTTTGATTATACCTCACTTTGGAAGACTGGACAAACATTCAAATTGTAGATCTTGAGTGCAGCTGTGCAATCACCACTGTTTATGCGCGAGAGAATTATGCGAAAACTTCATATCGGGACGAAAGAAAGAAAGAAAGAGAGAAAGAAAGAATGAAAGAAAGAAAGGAAGAAAGAGAGAAAGAAAGAAAGAAAGAAAGAAAGAAAGAAAGAAAGAAAGAAAAAAAGAAAGAAAGAGAGAAAGAAAGAAAGAAAGAAGAGCCCTAATCTGTGTTCAATAAAATGTTTTCATAACAAGGGCGACTGGTGGTCAATGACGATGGTGAACGTGGATTACCGAAGGTACACTGTAAAAAGTACTCATCATTTTGATGGCCATTTCTTTATCATTTTTGACAAGCTGCCGGCGTCAAATGGAGAAAACAACAAAACCGCCGTCAACAGTAGTGGAGAGAGAGAGCAAAGAGGAGGCGAGCAAGAACCCACGGGCACTTTGGTTGGTTGGTTTCCGTACGGGATACGTCACGGGGCGTCACTCAACACGTGTTTTAGTTGTCGGCTTGCCGTCTCTCTCTACCACTTCTCCCCGAGCCGCCGTCACCGCCATTGCTACCGCGTATTTTTTTTTGTCTACATGTCTTTTTGTTGAATTGCAGAAACCACGTGCGCGTTGCGGTTGTGCTCACTTGATTGAATTAGTTTGCGTTTTGGAGGCGACACATCGTTGAAACCGTGTTCCAGAAAGCACAGCCCCGAAGCTAATGCACCTGCAAAAGGTGAGTATTCTTTCCATGCTTTCATTCTTGCAAAATTCTTTGCTGTGCTCGTGACGAACATCGCAAACGCACGTCTCAGACCGACTCTGCTTTGACTCGTCGGACACTCGGTTGTAGGTTCTGCTTATGAGCACTTCGGGCGTCGTGACGAAGATGATCGCGGGACGACTCTTTGTACTCGCGACCACGCATTACGCACTTTGGAACATCGGGCACCACGGCCAGCGCGTCTGCTGCTCGGAGTCGTCACTAGGCCTAACTCCACCCACGGCGCCGACGCGCAAGACGAACTTCGAACTTTGTGGGCAAGACCAACGCGTCAGCGGTCGCGCGGCAGTGTGCTTCTTCACAAGCAACGAAGCGCATCGCCCACCTGCTCTTCAGTGCAGCAGATGTTCATTTTACGCACGCATCGGCAGCGGACCCTACGGCCAAGCTCGTCGCACAGCGGCACGTGTCGGCGTCCCGAAGTGCGAGACCAAACACGTTGCGCGCCTATTTTCGTCGCCGCACCGCGATGTGCTGGGTAGCGGCATTGTCACCGAATGCCGCTACCAACCACATCGCGTGCCGACTTCCCGGACTACGCGGCCAATCACTTCGAGGTTAATTAAAGCACTGGGCGCAATTTTGCAATTTAGGCACGCTTGGTACCGCGCTTGGTATCGCCGCAAGCTCTTATCAATCATCTGAAAAAATAAAAGCCTCGCAGATAACCGTGCCCGGTACCGGGTGAATGATGAGGCGCCTCACAGGCGAGGTGAACTACAACTTACAAGCTGTGAATTGCTAATGGCAATCGCATTGTTCCTTATGTCTTATGCTCCTTATGTATTTATGTAAGTACAATTTTTTGTACTTACATAAAGCACTTAGTGTGTAATTTTGTGCAAACTCAACATCTAGGTAGTAAAGCTTTTATTAATCATCGTATTACATTTCGTTTTTCAGGTGCTGCAGTGCCCTTCATGGTGTGGTGGTGACCTAATGCTGCAACAGTATTTCAAATAAATATGCAAGTACATGTGCCAATAGCATTGCAGTATCGTTTGCAGAATCCGCTGTAAGTGAGACACACTTCAGTGGACCATACTGACACAGACATGTAAATGAGGCATGCCAACGGGCATATACTCTGAAAAAAATGGGCCACCAAGCCCACAAACGTTTTTGCAATTGACATGAAACCATTCAGACAGCAGAGCATCCCTGTGTCATATTCAGTGTTCTTATTACACATAAACATGCCAAGTGCCACAATAAAAAGCATCGTCATCTAAAATTAACTGCATGCAGTTAAAGTGATTGCGCAGCCTTGCAGAAGCGACTACCGGGTTGTATACTGTATTGACATGCGAGACACCAAAATGATCGAATGATCGAGAACACCGTCATTTCAAAATGACTACGTGCACTCCCATCGGCGGTGAAGCTGTCATATTGACAACTGGGTTGTATTTCTTTTGACAAGGCGAGCTGTCAAAATGATCAAGAACACTGTCATTTTTATATGACAATATGCTGTGAAATCGACGACTAGGTTGTATTTCATAATGACATGGGAGACGTCAAAATGAAAAAAAAAATGCACCGTAATTTATAAATGACGGGCTGTTGTCACATTGACGTTCAAATGCTTGGAAATAGAGCTGCCAAGATTTTCCCGTCATTTTGACGAGATTTTTTTTAACAGTGTAGCCAGCGAATGTCAAATACGCTTACGAACTAAAATTTAATTGGTGACCAGCTACTCGCGTTACACCAGCCATCAGGAGCTCTCAATTGTTACAGAGTAGGAGTTTGGTAACTAAAGATGATGTAAGAGGTGACGCCGTAGAACACAGAGGTGTGTTCGTCGACGGCAGAGTATCAATGACGGTATCATGTACTGACAGATAAAGTCATTGCGGTTACCACGTCATGCGAAACACATTTGAACGTATGCACCCAATGTGAAAAGTGAGAGAATAGATCAAGAATGACTTCCTAAATGGGCAGCTCTTACTCAGAACCATCGCTTTGTCTTATTGCACTCTGAAGGTTCAAAAACGTCTTAAATGCGCAAGATGGGCATCACGAGCAGTGGTTGTTAAAAATGGGACAACAATTTTGTTCGAGTGATACAGCTCATTACAGCGCAGGGAGATAGAAAGAAAGAAAGCAAACGTACCCTACTCTTTTTACCGAGGTATAGAAACCAAAATCAGTCGCTGAGCAAAGTGACCAAGTTGGGGGGTGCATCCTTACCAGATGAAGTTGAAAAGGTATACATGCGAAGAAACCAAAACGCAGTTTCGAACCAAGCCTGGAACCCTATCAACCGCTGACTATATCACGCAGCTTGGGACACAAAGCGAGTGACGAAGAAAGAAGCCATATCATAGCGGGGAGTGTTAACTGTGCCATAAAAGACTACAAGAAAGCCCCGAGATTGCCTGTGAAGAACATAGCCACATATATAAAATATAACGATTTGAAAGTGGTACAGGCCGATAAAGAAGGCGGATTCGTGGTACTTCCACAAGATTTATTAAGGTCAAAAGCAACCACGGCTATACAGAAACACTTCAAGCTCGTCAAATTCGACCCCAAAGAGCATAAGAAGAAAGCGTTCAAACTAATCAAGGACATGAACCTCGAAAACCTAAAAATGTTAGTAGGCCTTGCAAGTCCGAAAGAGGTTATTTGGAGGCCTTTTTCACCTGCAAGACACACAAGCCTGAGGATCCTTTCAGAGTAAAAGTTTCGGAGAGAACGTCATGGCTGCAACATGTAGGAAGATTTCTTCAGGACAATTTGCAAAAAGAAACGACTTTTCAAGATCCGTTTCTCATTAGAAGCTCCTCCGATTTGGTCTAGGAACTGCGGGAAAGCTGCAATATGGTGGTATTTTCAGTAGACGTTGTTGATCTGTATTACTCCGTTCCTCGTGATGGCCTTATTTTTGGTGTGAAGAAATGTTTTGAAGAACAGGAGGAGCATTTTCAAAATATTATAGGCATGAACTCTGACAATTTTATAACGCTTTTAGCATTTCATCTCAATTCGACTACCATCAAGTTTGATGGGCAGTTCTTAATCCAACGCACCGGCATATGTATAAGTTCATCATTGGCCCCACTTCTTTGTGACATGTTTTTATCTGTTATTGACAAAAGCATTTCAGCTAGCCTTGCATGTGTATGTGTACTTAGAGTGTATCGTTATGTTGACGACTATCTTGTACTTGTAGAAAAAGCTGGACAAATGTGCTTTAATGACAACGTTGAAGTCGTTCTCAACGTATTCAAAGATCACTCCTGGGGGCTGAAGTTCACATTCGAATTGCCTAAAGACAACGGTATCCAGTTCTTAGACATTCGCCTTTCTTTTTCTGATAATGCCCATACTTTCTGGTGCTATCAGCCCAGGAGTGCTAAGAATGTCCTGCTTTTTGATAATGGGCATTCAAAATTAGTAAAAAGAGGAATCGCCACCACGTGTATTCAGCCCACTCTTTAGAAATCATGTGAGCACAAAGGGGAAGTCAGCCTTAAAAACCAGATTAAAAGACTAAAAGATGCTGGGTATCCCAACAACATCATCACGCCCGTTTGCGAAACCCTTTGCAGAAAGTTAAAATAAACAAAACACGACCAAGATAAACACAGAATGACCAAATACCTTTGCATGTTATATACCGTACGTACATAAGAAAATAGCCAGCAGATATGAAATTGTTGTTTTCCACCCCTTGCAAGCTTTCAAAAGTGTGTGTACTAAACACCAACAAAAATAGTCAATTTTGCGCCATCCGTCACGAGAATAGGTTTGCTGAATGTCAATCTAATGTCGTGTATGAGATATTGTTGACATGTGGAAAAGTAAACATAGGACAAACGAGGCAATGCTTCAATGATCGAGCGAGACAGCATTCTTTATATGTTAAGAATGGCTATGACAGTCTCATGTCCGTACATTGTAAAGAATGTAAGTGCAGTCCTATGTTTCATAAAACACTGTTTTTGAAAAAAAGCGACAACAACACATGAAAAAGAGATTTTAGAATCATTTTTTATCAGGAAGGCCAAGGATCAATGCATCAGTACACCCTCACTTATTCTATCCGAAAGAGAGTATTCTTTTCTCAGTTGAGATTATATTATCATGGTCACACATGTATCGTGGCGCTTGACCACTGTTTTTTGTACTCTCTATAGAAGTAGTAGTAGTAGTAGTAGTAGTAGTAGTAGTAGAAAACTTTATTATAAACATAATCCAGGCAGGCTAGAACTCCAGTGCCCCGAGGAATAAACAGGGTGAAGAGCGAAGTCTGTCCGGCAGGGTGGTGCCCCTATTCCAGGTCCCCAGTGGCGCGAAATCCACCAGGGCTGGGCTAGACAGCAGCGCCTCCCACTCCTCCCATGTGCCATTGGAGTCGTGCTCTTCGCCGTGCTCTGCACACTTTCACGTGATGTGAAAGAGTGTTGGGGTGGCTCCACACCACGGGCATATATCTCTGTACGCCGTGGGGTAGATCATGTGAAACGTGTGCAGATTTATGTAAGTGTATAAAAGCGGTCATAGCACCTTCAATGAAATTCAGCTGACAGTCAGCGCTCTTTCCTGTCTTTTTTGTTCCTTCTGAAGTTGTCGCGCTGTTACTAGAAGATAACTACGCCGAACCATCTCGGCCAAATTAAGCTCTTGTTGTTGAATTGTCTATAATGTTGGCCACCATTGGCTGCAACGTCAACGTATAGTTTTCATTCAATTTTATTCCACCATTGTCTACCATATCTTGTTTCAGGAAAGACGTCACTTTTATTTTTCATTCTTCTTGTCCTATAGATAAGCAGGAGTATCGACTGCATATATATATTTTGATACGTGATAAGGAAATCACCCGACTATAGCTGGCAGTGGTACTGTACCTACACTGAGACTGCCGAAACTTTCACTGCAATCTCAAGCCTCGTCTCCGCTTCTCTTTGTCACACACGGCGACCGCAGCGCCTCACAGTGGCAGGCGCGTGCAGGATGAAGAAGAGGGGGTGGCCGCTCGCTGGCAGCAAAGCGCGCCTCCCATACGCGGCCATATATCTCATCTCGGGAATGAGTCGGCGCGGTCCATCCATCCTGCTCAGCGCTCTGCCGGAGTCCCCGGGCGCCTCGGATGGCTCCACGCGAGACGCTTTCGTTCCCCGCTGAATTCCCGAAACCCTTTGGAGGGACCCATTCGTCTTCATTTTAATAAACTCGGCACGTCAGCTGGGATGCGTGGGCGTTCGTTTAAAAAGTTAATTTCTGCGCATGCGCCTTATTTACCCGAACCCCCACACGCCGCGCCCGCGACGAAGACACGGCCGCAAGGCGGCGTTGACGGCGCTCTATTTACACGTCGCGAGTCTTTTTTCCCCCGTGGCGTGGTGTAGCGTGTTGTGCGTTCGTTGTGGGTGTATGGCGTTCTATTAGAGCGGAGCGAGAGGCGAATGGACGATTCGTCTCCGGCGCTACTTGTTTCAGGGACGACTGGAAGCAGGCGCGAGTTGAGCGATTAAAGTTGCACGAAGCGGAAAGGAGTGCGGGTACACTTTGTATATTCCAGAAGCAGAGATGGGCGGGTCCCACCTAAGGCTGTAGGTGGTTATTGCGCTTCTCACGGAACCAGAATGGCGTCAAAGTTGTGCCCGCGTCAGGCCTAGGTTGCGAGCTGAACCGTTAATCACTCAGCTAAGTGGACCATTCGTTATGCGTGCAAAAGATCGCGGAAGCATGGCGCAGTTTCTTCACTGATCCTAGCTGGTGGTGGTTTCTGCACCGTCGTATGCGATTTGTATTTACAGGGTAACATGAGGAGACTTAGCGACAATGTTAGGGCTTGAATAACGCACTAGAATTCCATGCCTTCTTCGCTAAATGCGTAGGTGACGTGTAATGAACATATGCACAGCCCAAGAAAGACCACGGAAGAAGAACGTTTCGAATGACAGAAGCACGTGTATATATAGCATAGCCATGGCGTGTGCATAGCAGCGCCGGACCAGCAAGATACCAACGTAGTCAGCAGAACGAAAGAACGGTTATTCAGAAGTGTTGAACGTATTTATAGGCAGCTTAGTGGTAGACAGATAACAATGAACACGTGGCAGTAGCAATAATCTGATGAGGTGCAGGCTGCCAGCTGAAGCGTCAATGTGTGTGCGGGCACCCACATAACAACACGTGAAGACACAACAGTATACTATTAACGTAACTTTTACATAGCTCTACTTGAGAAAATGGCAATATGACTATGAGGCATTTCCAGATCAATTCGGTCACCTGGGGTTCTTTAAAGGGCACCTAACCTTATGTACACAGATACATTTTCCCGAATTTCACCCCATATAGATGCGAGTGCCCTGGCTGTAGGAATAGAACACGGTTCCTCGAGCTCAATTTATAACCGCTAATATATAGCACGGCAGGTCAGCGCTTACACTCTGTAAAATTAAATTAAAAAAAAAGCTGGGACAGTTTGTAGGCGTTGCTTTGTAGTACTTGGACGCTGCTCCGGTCGTGACTTTATTCTGCTTGTTTTGTCGCCTACTGTAGTCAAAGATTCTTCTTCTCTCTCAAACAATCAATCTCATTTTTTACATCCCCTTTCGTTTTCCCAAACACAAGGTAGCAAACTGGAGGCTTCCTCTGGTTAACGTCCCTGTCTTTCGCTTACCTGTCTCTCTTTCTCTTCACGAATCGTTTTCTCTGCGAACTAGATTCTTGACAAGGAATACAGAACCAACTAGCCTATACCGTTATCCTAATGATAGTGGTGTAATGCCCTAGGCGCACTGAAATGCATTAAGCATGTTCGATCTGTGGCCTGCCATGTCAATGCTTTCTACGGGTGGTAGTATAAATATTAAGCGTGGATAACGCTTTAGTTTGCACGGCTACCCTCGTTCGCCGAAGGACACTATAGCCCGCAAGCGAGTTCTACCAATGTTTCCGATGGCAGACTGCATCATGTGGGCCATTCATTGCAGCCGCAGACTGCAGCCTGCTTGACACTGAACAACGCTGTTGCATTGCACGGCTTGAAGTGTTGTTTACGAAATCTAGCACGCAATTTAACATTCAGTTCCCTATACGTATACAACGGCAATCAGGTAGCATCGTACATCCGAACCCCTGGCTCGGTTACGAAACGAAGTACTGCACTATGCTCGGTGGTTGAAACGCAATACTCTGATCGCGCCTGTACTGAGAGTGTAGGGGCGACAGCATTTGTGACGTATGGCGACCGCGTTACGGAGGGTCACACAGCTCCACGGGCACCAACGAGATCCACAGACTGAGGGCACCGGGCGCACTCACCACGCGCCACAAGTGCTCCCGCCCTCATCGTCGCCCCCTCAGGCAGCAGCCGCACGCTCCGAGGGTCGCGTTTCGATCGCCGAGCTCTGTGTGCGACGTGGCTGCTCAGCTTCGTAACAAGAGCCGTGAATGCTATGCAACTTGTTTGCGGGCTGAGGTGTGTCTACTCCCGTGAACGATCTGTGCGCATTGCTCACTAGTGTACCCCCTTAATTACCATCACAATAATGTGGATCAGGCTTGCCGCTATCCAAACATCTCCAGTTATCACTAAGACCTGCCCCCCTCCGCACATTTCTCTGTCTCTCTCTATTTCTCTCTCACTCTCCTATGCACGGAAGACGTCTCCCAACTGTCCACGTGTCTTTCGAATCAACTTTATGATGGCACCACTCCGGTATATGTATACTACGGCTCATAATTCATATAATAATAATTCGCGACTAAAAAGTGCTGGAGGTATGGCTGTATATTTAGCAAACTCAAAAAGCTACTCCCACAATACCGCACTTCTGTAGGTACACAGGTTTCCACTCCTATACAGGCGGTGAGCCATGCTCCCGATTAGGCTGCAGAAGTTGCGCCTTTTCCTTTCCTGAACCTCTCTCTCTCTCTCTCTTTCTGTACAGGGCTGATGAGCGTTACAGTGCATGGGGTTAGCTAAATTTAACGGGGTGCTTGACAGTCACGATGCATACTATAATAGAGACGCAGTGAATCGCACCTCTCATCGTTCCTGTGCATACGCATTATAGTACTTTTTCGGGGTCTTCGGCTTGTGAGCAGTGCTCCTCCTCTCGTTTTATCTCTGCCTCCTTACCCTAATAATAATAATTGGGGGGGTTTAACATTCCAAAACCACGATATAATCATGAGGTACGAGCAAGTTTCAAGTAGGCAGTCGATCGCCATAATCCCTAAACCAGCGATCATCATGCACGCGCAGCACTCCTTCTGCGTTCCATTTCGTCTTCGTCTCTATAGCGCTGCTTCAATCATGCAATCGCTAGACCACCGTGGCTTCTGGAACGTGAGCGAATAACCCCTCTACGTAGACTTCATGGGTCGTGACGTTGAAGGAGACGGAAGTCGGGCTACTAAAGACAAGATCATTCGTTGGGCGAAATGGTGCCCGGGAAACAAACGTCGCGCGCCGTACAAATATAACGGTAATCTTGTGCCCGGGAGCCAAAAAGTCACGCGCTGGACACAGATAACGGTAATCACAGTCGTCGGCAGGCTGTAATCTGGTCAGTGCTATAGAGGGCGTGAGAATTTATACACGTGTCATTGAAAATTCAAGCCTTGTCGTTGGTAGTCACGTTGTTTCATGATAAACTGTAATGGTCACGTTTTCTTGTTTCGGCTTATTAGTAAAACGTAAAATATATAGAAATGCCTGACATTTATGCGCGGTGAGCGCAAGGCTGTGGGCATATATACAGGTGTAACGGAACGGTTGCATGAACATGAAAAAATAAGCGCCTGTATGAATGTACATAACATTTTTCTAAGCCTCGTATACATAAAATAGAGTTTAAAGTGATCAAGTGTGTATTCCTCAATTTCAGTTTCACTATATTTCCAAAGAAATGGAGGAAAGCCTGAACAAAAAGTGACAATTCCCACTTGACGAAAATTCGGACACCCAAGACATACAGCAGAGGGACATATAATACGCACATGTACAGGAGGAGTCAGAATTTCCCACGCCACGCTGCCATAAATACATGGTATAGTTGTCTGGGAACTTTTAACCCCTCCCCACATGCATAAATAGTGTATTCACTATCGCAGGAAGTACATTTATAGTATAAGTTAAACAAACACACAGAGCTTTAAGGGACTAAAACTAGAAAAATAATTGGAAACCAAGCTAAGTTAACGACACGAGCTCACCACAAACGATTTGCCAGCACATCCCTACAATTACGCAGTGTAAACGATTATGTTGGTTCGCTCAGGTGCAGACTGTGAGAAGTCTAAAAACGACAATATTGAGTTTGCTTTCACTTGCACAGTAGTCCTGGTTTTTAGTCTCTGGACGTGGTCATCAGCAGGATTTTTTTTTCGGGAGTGGAAACCAGTGTTGCATAGCGGCTGGCGGAGGGGGAGAGCACTGGTGTAGCTTGGGCGAGGGCAAGTGCCAGTGAGGCTTGAGGGGGGCAATTGCCCCTTTCGCACCCCCCGGCCGACCTCCATGTCTATAGATACCTGCATGCGCGCAGCTTTTCGCGGATGCAGGACAGATCGACTTCAACACGTTGTCCTAAAGCATGGCCGGACAACAAGCTAATAGAGAAGGTATACGTTTCAAATTACAATCCTTTTCAATTAATTTCCTAAAACGACCTTGCGAAATGGCACACACCATACGTCGTTTGTAACGACATGGATTAAAAAACTGGGCACTCGCACGGTTTTTGTTTCCGTGAATGTGCGTCGCTAATGATATAGAAACGCGAAATACCAAAAGCTCGAGTTAACCGTAATGAGATTAAAATTGCCTCGAGCGGCGTTTCCGACCGCCCTAGGCCCTGTATAATTTCAGATAGCGCCAGAAACGGTGGTTAGGGGAGTGGCGGTCGATACGAAAAGAACTTGTTCTTGTTTAGCGTTAAGAACGAAAAAAAAAAATTAAACGCCAGAATGTGCAGAATCCTCTCGAAACAGAGTAAGTGTGAGGATTAACGACCTGTGTCCAGCTCCTTTTTTTTCTTTTCTTTTCTTTTCACAAATCTGGCTTGTTTCACAGTCTGCTCAAAGGGCCCGAGTTAACCACGCTCACTTCACTGCGTAGCATGCGCAACCAAGAGAAAGTGAGATAAAATGCAAACAAAAAATGAAGAGAAACATCGACATATCAAAGAAAACTGCAGAAAAGAGAGGAAAAGAAAAGAACAAATTCTCAGAAAACGAGGATCGCCAGCCAGGCAAGCTGCAGCGCGATGCGAGAAAGTCTTCCAGTTTTTGCACACGCTCGCGCCTGTAACTCGATTATGAAGTTGCAGAGTTCAACTTTTTTTCCGCATGCTCAGTTGCTCGCCTCGCGGCAGGTGGCAAGAGCCGAGGCTACAGCGCGCGGCGTCGCCAACGAAAACACCTGCTAATGAAGTGCGCCCGGCTAATGGAGCGAAAAATTAATATGAATGTCCGCGGCCACTTCTTGGACGTGGCAGGCCGCGGAGCTTGCTGCCGTTTGCTGCGCTGGCCGCGCGCAGGCGGTTGGCGCTGCGGCGTCAGCAGCAGCAGTAAGGCTGCAGAAACGGACAAGAAGAAAAACGGTACTAAGTCGGAAAAGAGGACGACGCTGGCCAGTGTGTGTAGTGGGTGGCGGCGGTAATCGAGCCTGAAGGGAGCTTGAAGAGCAAGCACGACTTAGCCATGCGGGAATTAAGTCAGCCTGATGCGCCGCGCAGCATGGTTAACCTTTTTGACCTCGTAAGGTATGCGCCGAAGTAAACGCGCCATCTACATAACGCTTATCAGGTTGGACGAAGGTGCAAGAGAAAAGTAATGCATGGGACGTACGTAATTCCGAGTCATAGCGTTGTTGACTGTATACAGCTACCTGTGAGTAGCATATAGTAAGTTTGGGATAAGCTGATCTGCTAAAAAAATCAGTGCTTGCAGATTTTCTTTTTTTATTGGCTATCTAGAACAAGAAAACGCACAAGAGAGCGAGAGAGAGAGAGAGAGAGAGAGAGAGAAAATGCTATAGCACATGGCAGTCGTCAGTCGCAAATACTCTCTTTGCACGGATCAATTTCGAACTTTAGAGGGGTACTGACACATAACATCGCGCCCGAGATAACGTGCGGGAACAATCGCACGAACATGCGTATATCATCTGCAAAAATATCACCAGCAGCGATAGCTTGGAAGGCATTTTAAGTGAATTTTTGAGATTGCGTGAGCGATCGACTCTATCGCGCTATTGACACCCTCAAAGGCGACTCTTGGGGTCCCCCTACTTCCCTCATATGACTAAGATGCAGCAAGTTATGCCGACGTCATAGCCACCATTTTTGTTTGGCGACTTTTCCTCCAGCAGACTCGGTTGCTGCCCGCGAGTACGTGGCCGCGGCGCACGAGTTGAAAGGTTTGTGTTTCATGACACTGCGGCTGATCGGAATGCTCCCATAGGAGCTGTAAGTTGCAGACCACTGGCAGCCTTGAGCGCGCTCGTTCTCGCCCTCGCCCCGGCTGCAGGAGCCACAAGGGACCTTCTTCGTCGGTGCTGCCGCCCCTGGGAGGCCGCCCTCAAAAGCTATATGAATTTAGCTGGGAGCTGGACGCCCAATTCTGGGCCGTCCGGCAGGCTGAGGATGCCACCCGAGTTCCGGCAGGGGCCCGATGCCGCCACCTGAAGCCACCAAGAGCAAACTGCCGGCCCACTGTGTGAAATAAAGTTCTTTCTCTCTCATGACACTGCTGTCCCGTTTACTTCCCGAGAAAACTTCTTTGTGAAAACCACGCGGCAGTGTGTCACAGTTCTGTGCGCTGACATGGTCGACCATGCAGGTGGTGAAGTTGCAACTGGTGGCTCGTTTTTGAAATCAAAACTGAGACTGGTTAGCAATAACGAGCCTTTAATTAACAGTCTATCGCGCGCTGCGAAAACGATGTGTCGTGCTATGACATGCAATGTTGATTGCCTCTCCAGAAAGAGAAAAAAATGCTGTTTTTTAGCATCGTTGCATCCTCCTATTTGTGGTCTAACATTTCTCTCCAGTCACGGACGCTCGTGACGCCACCGCGTATCTATATGCGTCACTAAAGCTGCGCATCCTCGATTGCCAATCATCAACGCGACGCTGATAATGTATGACCCCGGTGCGAAAACTTCTTGTGATGGTCGCATGAGAGCGGGGAGCATGCTTATGTAACGCTATATCGTTCTAGGCTTGGCCGTAGAGATCTTCAGCAAACCGTCACCGATAGAGAACCGGGGGATTTCCACTTTTGCAGAATCCATTTAATCATCCAAGTGCAAATACCGGGCACTATACAGCGCGCTTAGTAACTGATCAGTCATTATTGATCTCAAAAGCGACAGAAAGACAGAATTCAGTTCAACGCTTCAGGCTTTCATGTTCATAAAACAAGCTTCATCTTTTAAGGTCTACAGTCGTATGCATACGCTCATAATAACGTGATATGTTACACGGTTCTTGTATTGCCCCATATATATATATTACTTATCCTACTTTAAATAATTCGATATATACAAATGATTTTAGACAAGGGTCCCACGGCATACATGGTTTGACTTCGGGACCTCCGTGTATGTACACTGTAAACAGAAATAAGCCGAAATGGGAGTAAATGACCTTGTCCTCTAGCGCACACCCAGATGGGAGTTTTAAAAAACCCGTCTCTGGGAGTAAAACATTAACTCCCCATCAGAAGGGGGTTTTCGCATGGTGTCAGGGGGGTTTTTATTTTCATCCATAGGGGAACTTTTTCAGGTCAGTATGGGAGTAAATTTTTTGCATCGACCGAGAAAAAAAATTACGTCAGCAGCCGTACCATGCGCAAGCGTAACTTCAATTACATTACATTTAATACGCACAACAATGATTACAGTACACAAACATTATCACAACGTTCACGTAATATCACAACACTCGCACTCACCACAGCTTGCCACACGCAGTACACACCTACCATATAGTCACCGAGTATATATAGGCACCACATTCTGACCTCCTGTAGCCCAGGTTAAAGCCTTTTTGTTTCTAATAATTAAGCAATAAATACGCACGGCGTAAGTATGAACTTGCGGTGGTCTGATGTAAGCACTTCAACACACATGCCTTTTATCCTAATCCTGCCTAATATTTAATATTTTTTTACTATAACGAAAAAGTTTTATCAGTTGACGCTCTGTCGTACAGGCTGAATTCGCATCAGCAGTGCTGTTTGTGGACCCGTAAAATGCACTGAATCATACACAAAGTGCGCGCGGCCTTGAATGAACACATTAACGAGGCACATTCAGCAGCTCCAGCGATGAACCGAGGTAGACCGCCGCTACCGCGTTCGACGACTAGGCCTCACTCACGAGTACGGCACGGTGATTCGATGAATGACAGCTGGCGATCACAAAATGCTTGCTGATGTGCAGTTTACGTCTCGTTTTTCCCATGCACAGAAACAGGTGTCCGCTATCCACGCAGTTTAAGCTACGGAGCGATAGACTTAAACGAATGAGACGGTTCGCTGTCGCTGTTCCCGTTGCTCGCATGCATTGCATGTATAGCTCGCAGAGCTCGCCACGGCGGCCGGTGCGCAGTGCGAGCTCGATACGATGCCGGCTTGATACCGACGCCATAGCGAGGCCTTCCTACCGCTAAGATGTTGCAGCCGGTGAAATACCGGTGACACTCCGAGAAGCCACTATCGTAGGAGACGGGGCGAGCGCGTCGCCGGCGCAACTCTCAGACCGGTTGCCGGCCAGCCTGCCGTAGTCGAGCGAAGCCTACTTCGAACCGCTTCGAAGTTTTACGGTGCAATCGCTGACGATCGTACTCCGCCTCGTTCGGCGCTCGCCTTGTAGTTAGTCATTGACAGCTGCGGTGGCAAGGCGCAGAAGACTGTTATACATCCCAGCAGCCTTCATTTTTTGTGAAACACATTCTTTGCATCGCCGGTGGTCGGTGCTAGCTCGTAGCGCTTGCCGCGGTGGCCAGCGCACAGTGCGAGTTCGATACGATGCCGGCTTGATACCGACGGCATAGCGAGGCCTTCTTACCACTTAGATGTTATAGCCGGTGAAATACCGGTGACACTCCGAGAAGCCACTATTGGCAGAGACGGGGCGAGCGCGTCGCCGGCGCAACTCTCTGACCGGTTGCCGGCCAGCCTGCCGTAGTCGAGCGAAGCCTACTTCAGACCACTTCGAAGTTTCTGATGGTGAAACTCCAGAAGCAGCCGCTGACGATCGTAACAGCTTACTTTTGCTACCATTAATTTATTCTTCGAAGTTTTTTGTTACTCGGCCCTTTGAAGCGTGGCATTCAGGACGTTTCGTTGAGGAATCGGACCGATGTGCAGCGTGGTTTAAGGTGCGAAATACATTGAAATGTTCCCACTAAATACCAACCGGTCGTTGCTATTCGTTGCCTGTTGATAATTTCGTTGCCTGTTGACAGATGCTTACACGGTTAGCCACACAAATCACATGTGTTTCACACCGACGTGCAAACATATGCCCGTACAGACACATACACACACACACACACACGCACACGCGCACACACACACACACACACACACACACACACACACACACACACACACACACACACACACACACACACACACACACACACACACACGTCACGCCCAAAGAGGGTTTTCAAAGCTCCTATAGGGAGTTTGTAACCACGTGATCTGAAACTCCCTGGGGAGTTTAACAAGGTCATGTCGTTCATAAACTCTGTGATTAAGGAGGGGGCGTTTTACGATGACATGTGCCGAGTTCACTCCCTACCAGGGAGTAAATAATTGGGGCAGGGGAGTTTTGTGGGCTCATGTGGTGGAGAAACTCCCATTTCGGCTAACTTTTGTTTACAGTGTAACATCTGAATGGATCATGAACTTACATTATTAATTTGGAACTGGAGAGCTCAAACTTGACGCACGCGGAACAAGTATATAGTATTCGAGCATGCTATCAGAGGTGTACAGTGGTGGCTTCAATGTAGAGAACTTGGGGGGAGGGGCAAAAGAAGAGAGAGCGATAAAAAAAAAGATATTGTGGGGGTGGGTTTTATTTTCTGGCCACCTTCCAGAAAGTCTCGTAACTTCATCTTCGATAGGGGCCCAAACCAAGGGCGCAGTTCTCGAGGCACCCTCCTCTCCCCCGTTCTCTCCAGGCCTCGCCCAGCCCTGCAGTGATGTGCGACTATCCGGCTGTGGCGCTGATGCCACGCGCCATTAAATCATTCTTAATGGCCCTGATTACTTTTTAACGACCTAGGCGCTTTCTTCTCGCGCACACGCGTGGTTCTGTCAGAGGAAGGTTCCGGACCATCGCTTATATATAGACAGATGTATATGTATATGCACAGTGGCAGCGTGGCGCCTCCTATGGCCAGGACGGAAGTCCCGCAGCTTCCGCATATATAGAAGACATGGCATATTGCCGTGCGCTTCTTCTCAGATTTCGTGTCACGTAGTGGTGTGCCTTGGTTAGCCGACCTCGACAGGATGCGTTCGAAGGCACGACGATTCTTTCCGCGCAAGCGACAGATGATCATTCGAATCTTTCAACCTCCGTGAACACCCTTCTACCAAGAATGAAGAACGACAACATTTAGTTCGCCATGTGGCAAAGTTTGATAATGTAACGATGAGGAGTTATTCGAGGCAACAGTATGTGAGTACATGCAGGCCACGAAGCACTTAATAATAATAATTTGGGCTTTCCTCTCCAAAACCACCGTGCAAGTATAGATACACCATGGCAGAGCGTTCCCAAAGTTTCGGCTACCAGCGGCCCTTTAACGCGCCGTTAAATCCACTCACATGAACGTCTAGCATTTATTCCTCTATTGAAAGCATACAGCTGAAGTTGGCGTTTGATCCCATTACCTTGTAGTTAGAATTCGAGCCCCATAACCACACGCAAGATAAGCCAGGCAGTACTGTATAACAGCGAAAATCAAAACCCGTGATATATGCTTCACCTTATGAGCAGCATGTAGGCGTAGGGGAGCTGATACAGATGAGGTTGATCACTGCGTGGATTCCCTGGGCGTGAGGATGGAGGAGGATTAGCAACCTTCTTGCAAAGCCGTCGTCCACGTGTTAAAATCGGGTGTGATTATGAGGAACGCAGTATGCATAATACGCGATTTTAATGCGCCCCTAAATATAAATACAGGTCCATCACGGCGGATCACTAGTTATTGCGGTGTTCGGCTGCTGGGCAGCGGGTCGTCACGGGTTTGATCCTGCAGCCGCTGCGGTCACGGTCGCACTTCGGTGAAGGCGAGATTGTACAGGCCCTTGTATACTGTGCTATGTCGGAGCACGTTAAGGAGTATTAGGTAGTCCAAATCAACGGAGTCTTCCACCACGGTGTACCTAATAGTCACATCGTGGTTTAAGGACGTAAAATCTCCGCTATTATTATTATTATTATTATTATTATTATTATTATTATTATTATTATTATTAAATCTAAACACAAATGCGTTCACGTATTTCTCTAGCACTCACATCCACGACCTACTTTCTGAGCATCGTTACATCTCAGCTGCTAAGCAATCGGAACGTGCGCGTTTATCGTACAAAGGTAATACGGCTGAGGTTTACGTCACTCGATAAATTATTTGAAGCCGCAGTAGCGCTAACATCTATCGACGCATTCAGTTCCTATAGACTAATTCTGATACGATTAAATATTTCTGAATGCACTCTGATATTGCGATGCCACACTTCTTATAATGTGGTATACAGCTGGCCGTCGCAAACTGCAAAGAAGGCAATAAAGATCATCTTAAGAAAATTGTCGGAGAAATGGCGTGGCGATATCGTTATTCCGAAGCCGTATACTCTCGTCGCCGTCATGGTTAATCAGCTTGTTTAGCATGGTTGAAAAAAAAATGAACTTCTCATTCTTTTCATTGATATTCCTAACCTCAAAAAGAAAGCAAAGAAGCGTCCACGACACAATGATTGGCTGCCGCATTAGCAACACATTCTCGTTTCCGGAAACGATGAAAAGAAAAACTACAAATAGAGGCTGCAGGCATAAAGAAAAGGAACCCACCAGATTGTGGAAATATTTTTAAATGCGTTTCGCTTCCTTCCGTTAGAGAATCGCGTTTCTTTCCGGTCGGAATCGAGATTGACCTAACGGTTCGTTTGATTTTGTCATATCTCCTGCGTGTTCGTATGTGTAAGGGCATGCTCGGCAGGGAGTACAAGAAAAAGGGACGTTGTTGCACAAGCGACAAAAAAAGCAAAAAGAGAAAAAAAAAAGGCGAAGCTTTTGCTAAGCCGTGCAAGGCTTGAAACAGCGGAACCGGACAATTCTTTAGACTAACCTGGTTGCTATACTAAGTTGATTCCAGGCGCTATCGATGTCATGCAGGTTGTTTCTATAGGTTAATTCTAGGTCGTTCTTGGCTTAAGCTAGGTGATGCCAGGTTGTTTGTATACGTTGATGCTCAGCGCAGAGAGGTTCGAGTGATTTCCCAGACACTCAAAGACACGCATACAGATGCCCAAACTTCAGAGCTCCACGCTGAAACCAAGCGTTCGCAGCTGTCACAGATTTACGGTCATGTCGTCGTTGGCGTATAGGCCTGCCATCTCTTTGGGGTCTTCTCGCACCCGTCGTAGCCTTTCCTGTTCCCTTTATCTCGTTTTACGCACTCGGGGTCTTCGGTTCACCGCCATTGATCGATTCGCAGTAATTTACAACTGCTGCCCTTTTCATCTCAGTGAACCAGTGCTGAGCAGTGGGATCTACCCAATTTCTTAGAGACACACCCATTCACGATGGTGGTAGTTTTCAGCTAAACGGATAAGGAACAATGGGCTAAATAACGTCGCTGCTAAAACATTTGGCGTAATGAAGTTACTTTCCGGCTACGGGTTTAAAACAGCTGGCTCTAACGTAGCCTATCTTCCCATTTTCTGTCAAAAATAAACAAAAAAAGTGCAACACATCATGAGCGATGTCCAAGAAAATGAAGGAGCCCAGTGCACGTACGAAGCTGTCAGCATGGTCAAAAATATGCGTCGTACGTGCAAATATGGATTAACAGTGTGGAGGGCCCGGTTAAAAGAATAATCGTTCCGCCCCCTTTCTTTCCCGCTTTGTCATCTGGTCATGCTTCAGACTTGACGCTCTTTAGAGTTAGCTGCAAAGAACACAAGCCATGTTTATTCTAAGCCTCTCCAATTTGGCCAGTGCAATATTGAACCATTTAATATATTGTGCAATACTGAACAGAAATGGAAACAGAACAGTGTCCGCACAAGAAATTTGTTTAACCGAAGAATGTGTCATAAGAGCCGTGCTGCCTCGTACCACCATGGTGCCATTCAGCGCAATAAACGATACTTCAAACAAGAACCACTCTCTATGCGCCTTCACACTGCGTGTTGGACCGTAGCTGCTAAAATCCTTGTCAGGCTGTTCCATGTGTCCATCAGCGGGATAAGGTCCTTCCCTCTGAATGATGCATGGTCTTGGGCGGGCAAGTAAAGGTTTTCACCACAAACTGCAGAACTTCGAGCTTACTTGAAGATTATACACGTTATGCAGGAAACAAGCTTTTAGAAGCATGTATATTGACTATCGAAATAGATAATTAGTTTCTACCAGGAGAATGCAGCAGGAGGGTTAAACGTTTTCGAGCAAGACAACAAGGTCGGCCATTTTTTCTGACCCTTGGGGGGGGGGGGGGGCTAAAACCGAGGAGCCCGGTTCATTTGAACCCTTTAAAGCCTGGATGATTCGCCCCCGCGTGTGTGCCATTTATGCGAAATTTTCTGTAAAGTATGCGGCCCTTTGTGGTCAACTTCGTGAACCCAGAGCATGCCCTGTCAATTCTCGCCTAAATATATTTATAGAGACACACTGCGTTCATTCCTGCTTCACTCTCTAAAGGGCTCCCTGCTCCCGCGCATGCGCTGTTCAGACTGGACTAGTAAAGCGGAAGCTGAGAGGCACGTTCTATTCACGCCGCGGCTTCGGGTCAGAGACCCGCGCGCACCCTCTCCGGGTTGAAACACCAGGGCGCGTGCGAGTGTGTATGTATGCATACACGACGAGCGAGCGCGACCGAAATCGCAGATAGCGCTGCGAAGACGCGCGCACGGAACGTGGAAAAAAAAAGGAAGGGAGTGAAGCAACACGACGTACACGGAAGAAGCACCAAAGCCGGAAGGAAGAATCTCAACACCGGGACGAAAGAGAGAGCGCGAGTGCTTGGCGAGCGAGTTAGTTGATTGGGGCGACGAGAAAGACCGATAATTTATGTCCATTAAAAGCGATCCTCGCGCTGCGAAGGCATCGGTACCGCCCCTCCTTTCCATGATTTGGAGCCAATCGAAACAGGGTCACGGTGCGCTGGCTTCCTCGACTTCCCGAGCGCGTTTGTCGCTTTAATTCGGCACCGTGCGCCGAGTGCGTGTTCACCTCCTCGTTCCCCCCCCCCCCCCTTCCGATGCAGGTCTCTAGTACACCTCTCGCCCGCAACGTTTCTTTTGTGTGCTTTGGCCCGCGCGCCCTTTTTTTCTCTTTCACGCGTGCTCGGAGACTCCCTACCGACCTTTGTTCTTCCTGTGATGCCCCGCGAGCGCACCAAAAGACGGCGGAGCGAGATAGATCCACGGACAGCCAGCGACAGCGGGAGCCTTCCCGTTTGTGCGTCAGTGCGTGTTTGTGCCAGTGCCATTTTCTTTCCCTTTCAGGTTTCGGGAAGCGCCGCTACGAAAGAATGGCGGCGACCAAGCGCGCGGGAAAGTGCGGCCGGGGAGAACTCGCAGACAAAAAAAAGACACCAAGACTGAGCCACCCGACGTCGCGTGCCCCAGTTTGTCTCTACTACGGCCGCGACTGCCGCTCCTCCCCCACCACCCACGCTTTCCCGATTCAGTTTATTTTTCTTTCTCCCTCCCTGTCATCCCATCTTCCTTCCTGTTTCCCTGACATTGCCATGCACTTTCTCCTTTTCATCCTACGTTACCTTTTCCTTTTTTTAACCGTTAATCTCCTTCCACATCAGTCTCCCTCTCCGCCCACCCAACTTTTCCTTTTACTCCTCTTTCGAAGTCAGTCGGTGCGCGTATTGGGAAGTCTCCTCTCCCGTCCACTCCTTTCTTCGTGAATTCTATCGTTGTGTAATAGGCTCCTCCCTTTTTTTCTCCAATCTTCTTTTTTTCCCTTCACTATGCCTCTCCTTTGTCTTCAGTTCTCGTCCTCCAAAGGGACGTATTTGTCTTTGTCTTCGTTCTATAGGTGGCGCTACTCATTGCAAATCAATATGGCTGCTGCTGCTGCTTTGATCGTTAGTATTGACTTTTACGCACTATCACTCTTCCTTCGCAAGTGGTCCATTCGCTTCCGCCTTTCTTGCTTTTTACTTGTCCCCTTTCAACGGGTGCCTTTGTTTTGGGAGCGCACAGTTCTCGCTCCCTTGTAAAGGTGCCCCGGAGAGAAGGTTTTTTTTTTAGAGACAGTCGCGATCAAGGAAAATAAGGTCGGCGTCTTCGGTGTCTTGAACGGTGTCCGGAGCTAGCATATTATGCCGGATACTTACCATATGCATGCCTTTGCAAAGCCGTGTACATCGGGGAATGCGGGAATAACACGGGGGTCGTTTTCATAATGGCACTTATTTGGGAAGAAGAAATCGCGAGATATCCATGGCCCCTAAACAGATGTGAAGGTCAAGGATATTTAGTATAACGCCTTTTCGTCTTAGCGCTGCAGGAAATGATTCGTACAAAATCTGGTTCGATGTTTTTTTATTGTCTCATGAAACGCGATAATACACCAGCATCCCGCTTCCACTGCATCAACGTTAGTGATGAAAACAATCACCATGACGTCACCATAAGACGTCAATGATTGACAAAACTTTTCGCGTCATATTGAAATCATCATGATCTCACAGTGACGTCACATGCTGACATCATCACACGAAATTGTCGCTTGTTCAATGGTGGGCTGATCATGGCGGCAATGTGAAACTAGGTGAATTACAATCGTGTTAAGGTATGAACTACATCGCGGGAGGGCGTGGCCAAACGCACCGTGAGGTTTATACAGTGGCGCCAATCGTAAGATGTTTTTGAGTTATCGGGGGAGGGTTTGGCTGTTCCTGCGAGTGCACATCGCTTCCACTTACTGCGGTGATATCAACTTCCAAAATGATAGCTTGGAGGGTGAAAGCATATTGTAATAATATCTAGAGTTTTACGGCCCAAAACGGCGATATGATCGTGAAAGACGCCGTAGTGGAGGGCGCCGGAAATTTCGACCATCTGGTTGTTATTCAATGTGCACTAACATCGCACAACCGAGGTGACTGTAGAAACATGGGAGAAACCTTTGTCCGGCCGTGGGCGCAGTCATGCTTCTGATGATGATGACATCGCACAGTGTACAGTCCTTTACCATTTCGCCTCCATAGAAATGCGACCATCGCAGCCGAGATTGAACCAACGACCTTCGGATCAGCAGCCGAGCACCCTATAGCCACCGTTCCACCGAGGCTTTCACAGAAGGTGAAAACTAGCAAGTGCATGAGGGAGATGCGCGTTCGCAGAAACAACCAAACTAATAATGATCTATCAAAACCACCTTATGATTGTGACAGACGTCGTAGTGGGAGGGTTCCAGACATTTTCACCACCTCGGGTTCTTTAACGTGCAATGCAATCTAAGTACACGGGCCTAAGACAATTCCGGCTCCATCAAAAATGCAGCCACCGCGGCCGGGATTCGATCCCACTACCTTCGGGCCAGCAGTCGAGTGCCACAACTATACCATCGTGGCGGGGAGACAACTAAACTCTCGTCCAAAAACTCGTAAGTTTGCCGCTGTCAAAGCCCCTGTACAAGCTTGCAGTGCGCTCGGTCCCACGCTGGCGTGGTGTAGTTCACACTGAGCGTAACAGTTCCTCCTATCCTGGAAGCAGTACAAAGGTGGCACTGAGGCAATGCATGTAATGGCAAAAAAAATCGCAGCATATATACAAAGTGAATGACGACGAGTGGGCCAAGCTACGGCGCATCATTAACCCCAACACATTTCCCACTCTGTCATGCAAATACGTGACAACGCAGTATATAAAAATTTGTTTATTAATCACAATGTGCATATGGTGTTGCTTTGTCCATACGGATAGTCATATGGATATCCATATGGAATACCTATATGGATACCCATACATGGTTATATGGTAATCACATATGGAAATCCATATGGATGTGGATATGCATAACGTGTCACGCCGACAGACAGGCCCCTCTAGCCAAGGCACACGGCTCGACGCTAATGAGCTTCGCCCCTAATAAAATGACTCTTGTTTTCCACTCATCTTAGGTGGGTGCCTAATTGACCCTGTAAGTTATTTTATACGCTCGAGTGCAGAGCGACACTCAGTTCTTTTCCGAAGACTTCCAGTCGATACATACTACCGGTCTTCCGAATATTCGGGAGCGTTGGAAAAAAAGAGAAGAGTACGAAGTCTAGGTTTCTAGATGAACTTAAAGAGTTCAATTGAACACATAAAATATGGAAGCATAAGGTTAAGATAGGGGCAATTAATTGTAGAGCCCATTAGTTGGGATTAATCGAATAAGTTGACTGAACGGAAGCGCCTTTCTTGTGAGCGGAGGGGATGTTTGCGGCATCTGGCGGAGCACATCTCAACCACGCGTTTCTTTCTGCGTGGCCTCTGAGATCGGTTTCCACAGTGCGACGAAACTGCGAGTTACACACCAGGCACTTAAGACCCCGATCAGGGCGGCCTTTGTTCGTTTCTTTCTTTCTTACAAAACATGGCACATACCCACATTAGGTGATTGGCCAAGATTTTCCGAGTTCTCCTTTTTGCGTGACGGCGCATATGACTAATAATCCTAATTTCCCCGCGATAGTAAATATTTCATTTTAGGATTGATATGTGGTGTTTAACATCCCAAAACCAACATATGATTATGAGAGACGCCGTAGTGGAGGGCTCCAGAAGTTTCAACCACCTGGAGCTCTTTAAAATGCACCCAAATCCGAGCACACGGGTTTACAACATTTCCGCCTCCATCGGAAATGCAGCCGCCGCAGCCGGGATTCGATCCCGCGTCCGGCAGGTCAGCAGCCGAGTACCTTAGCCACGAGACCACCGCGGCGGGTCTTTCATTTCAGGACGTTTTTGGGGTGTTATTGATGCGTGGCCTATATATTTGTCAACTAGAACGTGTTGTGATGACTTTTCGTGTTATATGCAGTGACTGAAACAGGAATCCGATGTTTCGAAATATGGGGACACCGATGGCGGTTAAAGGAAACATTTTGGAAATTATCACGTTCCCCCAATATGTGCGCACATCTGAAGCGCACGCGTGAATGGCGAAATTGACAAACACAAAACGACTAAAAATGTGCACTGACATTCATTTTGCGCATACATATTGAAGTGAGAATCAACTGCCCAAAAGATACATTTACACCAAGCAGCACGAAAGAGTGCCGAATCGGAACCAGTGTGCTGCATAAAGCTCTGCCACTGATAATGAGATCAATTCCATCTTTTAGCACGTAATCACTACACCTGTACTTGTAAATGTTGATGGTGATGATGCTTTGAAAAAAGTTGAAAACAACTGCGGGGATGGGGCAATAACCGGGAAAGTATTATGGTTGGTCAGCTATCGATCGACTTCACGTCCAATCCTCCCCCCTCATTGAATCCTCGTAATCACAATCATCAAAACAGGCGAGCTCATTCGACACGCAATTAGTTCTCGATATACATATCAACGTTCGATCTGTTGACACTACAAACAGCTTATGATAAGCTTAAAAAACATAACAAATACGTTGGCTGTGAACACGTTCCCACGGACACAAACAGTAAAGTTCAGGTCTTGACAACACCTGCATCGGTGTCCATTGTAATGCACTTCACGCTTACTGTTAACTTAAAAAAAAATAAAATTATTTTGATTTGACATTATTGACAGCAGAATGTTTAACCAATAGGAACTTCGAAGAAAATATTGCTCTTTCCTTGCTTATGCATTCAATTTTGGCCAAGGTGTATATGCTATGAGTAAACAAACAAAAATAAATAAATAAATATAAGAAATAATATTTTCTCGTCATCATCCCTGCGGCTTTGCTGCCTCTTTTAAGCAGTTTTACTCAGACAAACTGGTCCGCAAGGGGCGAACGCCATACCGTGCAAATGCAAATAGAGTGATAGATACGATTATGGGCTGAGCAAGCAACATTGTAAGATAAAACTTTCATAGGCCCTGCATTTATACATGCGCCAAGAGATATGCACTACCCAGGAAATAGTTTTGACATTGCAAACACACACTAAAACGAAAGTAAGTTTTTCTGACCAGTTTGATAGACTGTAAGTGTGAACTAGCTTACAAGGAATGGAAACGACTACTAAAGAAAACACTGAGAAGGCGTATAGATAAAAAAAAGAAGTACATCATCGTCTGAGGATAACATAACGCACCAAGTTTCAAAAAGTTTTTATTTGGCCAATGCCAACGAAATAGGAAAATCACACTTTGAATGCGCGACGTCACGTGCAGAGATTTCTGCGCTAGTTCGAAAATGAGACTTTGACCTTGATTTCCCGCTTCAATATCAAAGCTCTGATGGTGAAATGAAAGGCAGTAGAGTTTTGAGATTATGGTTAGTCGTTCTTAATCAATTCGTTGTTTCCCCCTAACCTTGATTTAACAACAAATAACGAAGCACGATGTTTATTATTGCGTAGTATACCTCCAATAAAATCGGAACTATGCGCTACACCATTGCGTCAATGACCATTTAGATAGTGACCAAATTCGGCCACTGATAAAATGGAGTCGTTTCCTTTTGCCCATACATATACAGATCAGACACGGCATCCCTCAAAACCATCGTGTAATGGGGGTGTCCACAGCCTCCCCTGCTGTAGAAGCCATTAACAATAGTGCTCGTAATAAACGATGTCGTCTCTGAAGTGAGGGAGTGACAGGCAGGGAACAAGCTCGTCGTTGTCACTGCCGTTCGCATGCAACAAGCCACGAAATCAGATGTGTACAGCATAGCGCCACTGCACTAAAGAACAAGCAAGAAAAAGGGAGGAAAGAAAAGAAATAGAGTTGCCAAAGAAAAGAAAAGGAAGAAACATACATCACTTTGTGGTAAGAACGGCGGAAAAGCTTCGCAAAGGAAGTCGACATAATGCCACGCAATCTCAACGCGACGCGTGGTGGAAGCGGGGTGGGAAAGCACGTCGCCTTTGTGATCTCCTTAGTGGCCGCAAAGCACGATTCTTTCATTCGTCCCGTGGTGGGTTCAGGGGTGTGCTTGTATGCATGCGTTTTTATGTATGTCCGTGTGCTTGGGGCGTTGTCACTTTTGATCCACTTGGAAAGCTTGGGAACGCTAAGTGTGCATTACAGATAAGAAAGAAAGAAAAAAAGAAGGAAAGAAAAAAAAGAAGGAAAGAAAAAAAGAAAGAAAGAAAGAAAGGAAGAAAGAAAGAAAGAAAGAAAGAAAGAAAGAAAGAAAGAAAGAAAGAAAGAAAGAAAGAAAGTGCGGCGCAGGGTATACGGGACGATGAGAAATCAGGAAACAAGAAAAAGACCAGTGCTTGTCTCCACTAGCCAACTGGCAGCAAACAATACACGGCGTTGGAGTCAATAGAGCGTGCAAGCGTTCGTTCGTGCCTGGGCTTCTGCGGTTGTCGCGTCGACGCCCATCTCCGCAGTCTCTATAGTAGTGCTCCTCCTCCCGCTACATTTCGCGCTACTTTTGCCCGAAAAAGAGGAGCATTGTTGTTGGGCTTGGCAGCGGAACCACGTTTTCACGCCCGGCCTGGTGCCGCTGTGAGCCGCATAACGACTACACACAGCAAGCATAAACGATGTATGTATAGGAGGCCGATACCACAAAGCGCATATTCTTTAATTCTGGAGGAGAGGGAAGGTGGCTTCCAGCGAAAACACTAAACGTGTCGCAGCAGCGTACTCCTGATGTGATGCTGCTATCTTTAGATATATGTGGTACTATTGCAGAGACATCACTGAATTCCTTGCATGTGCATCTGTGTGCGAAAATTTGCATAACATAGGGACAAGTACTTGGTACGTCTAAAGTGAAAGCTTAAAGGTATACTGACACGGTTTCGAGACATCGCAAAAGGGAGGCTTTTTGTTCCCTTGGTGTACGCAGGGTTAACACACTCCACCCGAGGGAGTGTGTTAACTCGTAAAAAATATTTTTATTGTAAATATTTTGTTGTGGAACGTCAGCAAGTCAGCCCCACTGCAATGGAGATTATCCCGACGAGTTTCACTTAGTCCCAGAAAGCACAGGTGGTATCGTTGGAGACAATGCATTGATCATTTTTTTTACGTGTACCAGGAGCAGATGGTAGATCTTCCGTTAGTACGTCACGCATTCCTGTCTCCCCGTGACGTCACACTTTCACGACACGTCACAGAGATGCCACCCCCTCGATATCGACACCAAAAAAAAAAAAAAATTTAGGGGCGAAGCTCCTTAAGGCGCAAGCTTGTCTTATATTTATTTATTTTTTACAATACTTCCAGTATGATCTTCAGACTTTAAGCAGGAGTGGGTACAAGTTAATAAAAAAAAAGATTACAGTAAACACATATGACGCATTGCAGCGATAATAACAACAAAATAAGAAGAATACAATGAAATCATACAAGCAAAGCAGCAAAATATTTAAGTAACTAGTAAAAACATGAATACGTGAACATATGGAAGAAAAAGAGCGTCAGGGTTCATGTAAAACTATGTCAGAGCTATGTCTTATGGACTGAAGGGCCTGTACATAGGATGATAGCGACGGGCATTCCCCCATGCACAGCTGAGGGGAGGGAATACCAATTGGTTGGAGTTCTCGGGAAAAAAGAATACTGGAAAATGTAGGTGTGGCTAGAGAACTCGGTTACTTTTTGATTATGAAGGGACCAAGTAGGCCGCTGGTGGGAGTCCTTTAGATATGTATCCTTTTTGATACCTAGCTGTCCACGATGAAGAAGGTAAAATAGTTTCATTCGCTCGCGGTATCGGCGATTTGCTAATTTTTCGAGCTCAGCCGTTTCTAGAAGAGATGTGACTGATGCCGCCCAGCTGCATTGATTAAAGAGGAACCTAACTGATTTCCCCTGTATTTTTTCCCATATTGAAATGTTTGTTTTTGTGTAAGGATTACAAACAGCGGCACAGTATTCTAGGAGTGGCCGAATAAATGTCTTATAGGCTATTATTTTAACTTCTCGAGAGGACTTCCACAAACGCCTCCTTAAGTATACGAGTTTTTTTCATCGCCTTTCTATGTATGTGGTCAATGTGGTCACTCTATTTGAAATCGCGAGAGATGATGACATCCAGATACTTGTGAGACTACCAGAGCTTCGTAATCAAAACAGTATGCGTCTCTCATAATCATATGGTGGTTTTGGGACGTTAAACCCCACAAATCAATCAATCAATCAAAACAGTAAGGAAACGCTGTAGGGCGCTTGTTGCGACTAATTGTAGTTGCGACGGTTTTCTTTTTGTTTATGGCCATTTGCCAGTCTTTGCACCATATTTGAATTAGGTCCAAAGATTTGTGTAATGTTATTTGGTCTTGGGGTGTGGTATATTCGTGGTATATAATACAATCATCAGCAAAGAGCCTTATTTTAACGGATATGTCCTGTACGATGTCATCTATGTATACCAGAAAAAATAGAGGACCAAGAACGGAGCCTTGCGGGATTCCCGAGATGACTGGAATGGCACGTAAAGTTTCGTTGTCAATGGTTACGACTTGTCTACATGAGAGATAGGCTTCTATCCAAGCTAGTAATGTGGTTTTCTTGAGTATTGGTTCTAACTTCAATAACAATTTTCGATGTGAGACTTGGTCGAATGCCTTGTCGAAGTCGAGAATTATAATGTCGACCTGATTATGTCTGTCTAGGGCCGCTGCTAAGTCGGGGACAGTTTCGATAAGCTGGGTGACTGTAGAGTAACCACGGCGAAAGCCATGTTGGAAGAAACCAATGAAGCTTTTGTTTTCAAGGAAACTGAATATATGTTTAAAAATTATGTGCTCTATAGTACCTTCGCACATGTGCATAATAAGAAAATTGGTTTATATGATGAAGAAGTTGATGGCGCGTTTTTTTCTCAGGGATTTGCGTGATTTGCGCGTACTTCCAGTCGCATGTAAGATCCGCATTAGACAGGAATTTCTCGAACAACAGACATAGGTACTTAGAACACCATTCAGCATATCGATTTAAAAATGCATTTGAAATATCGTCTATGCCCGGCGATTTCTCGTCATCTAATTTTAACAGTAATGCTAGTATGCCTTTTTCAGATATAGACACATTATCAATAGGTTCACTATAATCAAATTTGCTGAATTCCAGCGCGCGGACATCGTCGACGACAAACACAGAACCAAAATAAGCATTAAGCGCTTCGGCAATTACTTCGTTATGCGTAACAGGGACACCATCGACCAATACAGTAGGCAGATTTTTCTTCTTTGGAGAATTCTGTCACCAAAATTTTTCTGTCGAAGTTTTAAAAAAGTCTGTAAGACGAACATGTTCGTAAAAATCTTTGGCCTTTTTAATGCTGTTCTTTAGTGGTTCGCGTAACTCCGATATCGTATGTGAACCACTTGAGCATGGATACCGCCTGTACTGCCTTCTCGCTTTGTTTACCTTACGTTGGTGGCGTGCAATCTCTTTCGTCATCCATGGGTTGTGTGTACGCTGCAAGCGTCATTTGAGTGGGACAAACTTTTGCACACAAGTCAAAACCGAGTTTTTAAAAAAGTACCACATATGTTCAACAGTAGGGGCATCTGATTCGTAAAATGAGTTAAACAAAGAGAAAGAACTATCTAGAACACCCAAAATATTCTCATGGGGGTCACAATATCAACATTACCAGCACGAGAAAACACCGGAACAATACACTCTTTCTTCGCCAGCCTTGATCGGAATTTTCCTTCGAGAGTCAAGTAAAGGAGCATGTGGTCTGAGACACCTTTGAATATGTCCACTCTCGAGGCATGAGCAACACGGAAGCAAGGAAGGAAGTACAAAAGGGAGAAGGCAGGAAGGTTAATCAGAAAGACATCCGGTTGGCTACCCTACACTGGGAGATTTGGGAAGGGGATAAGAAAGATGAGAAACAGGGCAGAGAAGGAAAAGAAAAAAAAAGAGAGACTGACAGTAATTTCACCGCAGCGTGTAGAAGTTCCTATCAAATCAGATTCAAGAACACTGTCGCTAATAATAAAGAGATACAAAATTGATTTGCTGTCGTAGCCACCCCTAGTACGCGAAATTTTCACTAGATGGCGCTCGCATCACTCGCTCCGTTCCAAATGTTTTGTTAAACAGACAGACAGACAGACAGACAGACAGACAGACAGACAGACAGACAGACAGACAGACAGACAGACAGACAGACAGACAGACAGACAGACAGACAGACAGACACGGGCGGATGGGCACCTCACCACGCTCATGATCATTCACTCCGTGGATATTCTGTGATCTTTTTAAGGTAGCAGTACCGCAAAAATATATGTGACGCATTCCCAGGCGCCATAGAACTCCTTTCAAGGTTCTCGAAATTCGTGTTATTATTTAGAGCAACCGTCTTAATATATATCAAATTCGTGTCAATACTTCTTTAAGCTATAAGTTTGCGTTCCCCTCCGCGATACACTGAGAGACTTTCGAAATACAAAAAATATCGATTTCTCCGAGCGAGTAACAATGACTGCAAATGATGACGTCATAGGTCATTATCTGATGACCTCATTACATGCATTTCTGATGGAGGCGGAAGGGTTGTAGGCCCGTGTGCTCAGATTTGGGTGCACGTTAAAGAACCCCAGATGGCCAAAATTTGCCGAGCCCTCCACTACGCCGTCTCTCATAATCATATGGCGGTTTTCGGACGTTAACAGCCACATATCAATCAAAAACTCATCACGTGACATCATCGCTTGGTCAAAGATGGGCCGATCACATAGCAGTGACCATCTAAGGCTGCTGTTTCGAATTCACAAGACCGCAAATGGTTTTTAGAGTGCATTTAAGAATAAATCAGCGCTACTTTAGGGGCAGAAAGGTTTGGAGAAAAAGGGGGGTCGGGATAGGAGAACCAAGAATCAACAATATCGACGTTGACGGAGAAGACGGCGTCTTTTATATATAAGTGGGCATTCAGCCATATGACGAATGTGATGTGGTCCATAAACACAGCCCGAGTGCAATTTATTTATTACTGGATAGAACCCCGTTATGATGGTAGATATTTAAATATCGAAAGAGGAAAGGCAACTGTAGGTGATCGGAATGTTCTATTTAAGTGTCTTTAATGACGCTCGATTTTTTTTTCATTTGGTTAACCTGTGGTTCATTTGGGCAGATTTTATAGGTTTGCGGTTATAGGTTTTATAGGTTAGTGCGTAGGCAGGATAGCCGCTGGTCATTAAAGATAACTACTGGATTCCCAGAGAAGGCAAGCGGGTTAGGGGGAGACAGAAAGTTAGGTGGGCAGATGAGATCATGAAGTTTGCGGGTATTAAATGGCAGCAGCAAGCACAGAGCCGAGTTGACTGGTGGATCATGGGAGAGGCCTTTGTCCTGCAGTGGACATAGTCAGGCTGACGATGATGATATAGGTTTACTTATGGCCGCTAACTTGCATAACTTCAGTGTACATGCACATTCCCCAAGGACTGGCTTGTTTACCGTCGTCCACTTCTATGTAGCCACTGATTACAGAAGACTGTTCTGTAGGGAGTACGTGTCACCTTGATGACACTATACTAACACCTTTTTCTTGTGATTTAGCAGAATTATTTGAAACCCAACGGTATGCTATTACGCTTCATAGGCTTACGTTTTCTTATTTTTATTTTCTAATCGTTCAAAGTGCCGAGGTAAATGTTGCAGGAGTTTCTTGCAGGTGCCTTTCGCGGTGTTTTCTTCGATCTCAGCTAGATTACTTTGATTGATCGCTCATGAAACTGAGATGCTCATTATACGTATGTAATCTGCAGAACTATTTCCCTAAATATAATCTTTTGCTAAAGAAACAAATATTACCAGGTCCAGTTTCAAATCTATATTTTTAGTCGTCGTTCCTCTGTGCGCTGCTTAATAATTCATTTTAGATAACATTGACTGTACACAGTTAAAAAAAATGGGTATACCTCACTTCACAGCAGGCTTTTCTGTCTATATTATCTTGTACTGATACTGTTGCGAGACAGAATACTCCGATATACAGAAGGCGGGCGTCAGATAATCAGGAGGAGTTCACGGACGCTATCACACGACTTCTTGGATGGCATGATCAATCTGTTGTGGTTCCCAATCAAGCAGGGGCCCGTTCGATTCCCCGTCTTCCTAATTTAATGTCGGCCGGAAAAACTCGCTCAGCCGATACCCTTTCTTGCCTCGCCTTCCCCGAATGAACTGCGCAACGCGAAGAGGGGCGCAGGGGACACGCCTAATTAAAAACCGGGGTCCTACAGTCCGGGAGTTCATCAATCTTTCGGACGGCTAGGCGTACTACACTGTTCACTCGAAACCGTAGCCGAAATGAATCCGAGCCCGTGCAGCCGTTGTGGCATGGTTACCCGCCCATCAAGGAAGCAGTGACCTCTCGTGAATTGTGCCCCGGTTGAGTTGAAAATTTTGATATATTCGTAAATTTATTTTGCACCAGCGCCTGATTGTTAGAGCGACGGTAAGGCAGCGATTCACAGCTGCGCACGGGCATGGAGCCAAACCGACCTTTCCTGTGAGCAGTTTCCAGTTTCCATATAAGAGGCAAGAGTGACTATAGAGTGACAGCTAGCATTCAGGCCGAATATATCAGACAGCCTTCCTTAATGTTCCACCGTCTCTGTACTCTTATTAGTCGAACACATTTGGCACATACAGTATTCGTCTCAGCTTGGAAAATGAAGTGTTTGCGACGTGTGAATATTCTTCGTGCGCGTGAACATTGATAAAGCCGAGATTTTGTGATCTAAACAAGAACGTAACGATCCTGAAAACAACAACAACAACAACAACAACAACAACAACAACAACAACAACAACAACAACAACAACAACAACAACAACAACAACAACAACAACAACAACAACAACAACAACAACAAGAAAACGGAGTGCAAGCTATATAGGAAAAGTATAGGTATGTGTAGTCAGCGCCTATGACACGAGCCAAGTGCTTCTTCTCTATACACAGCTTTTATGGCGTTGACGGGCTTTATGGGAGCTGTTGATTCGCAGATTACAATCAAAACACGCTGCGTAGCAGCTCTCCCTGGTCATTGAACTTCTACCTTCCAGTCTCAAAGCTTTTTCGCATGAATGTCTAGTATGTGCATGCCACGGGCTCCCTAAACTTAATAAGTATGAGTTAATAGCAGTGCATTTATCCTCACATATCTGTTTCGCAGCATCCAATTTAACCTCTCTGTAAGAGCATGGTCAGAATGTGATTACGGGAAATTAGAGTTGTAACATATCTTATAAAATTCAAGTAGCAATGTAGAAAACCCCTCTCGTTGAAGCATTTGTCACAACAACAAGTTGTACATTTTACGCTAGCTACTTAAATTTATAGACAAGAATATCTCTCGGTTAGTTTTCCAACACCTTAATAGATGTGGCTGGTTCACGCTTGTCATGACTCCGCTACACATGCACAGTAATGAATTAATCAATGCCCATTTGCCGATAATTATCGGTATGAATTAAATAAATTTCTGGCAGTAACGATTAAACAGTGCAAGTAACCAACAGGTAGCCCAACTCCAACCGATGTTCGTGAATTTCGTCTATGAAAGATCCATGCTCTCCATGATCAAGCGCTCACTTTTTTGTTAAAGGTGACTGCGCGTATCTGGTGTGCTCATTGACCAGCCAAAACAAAGATTGAGGCTGCGTCCGCACAGACGAGTGTATTTTGACCGTTCTCTTATGTTCGCGCCGCCAACACCACTCAATATAAGCATAGGCTTGCACGCCAACATCCTGCACCTTTGGAGTTGAACATATGAACTACGTCGGTAGATGCAGCCACGCGACCAAGTAACACAGAAGTGACCAAGCGACCTAAAATGGTGTGATTATTTGTGTCCAAAGGCTTTGCGACAGGCTTGGCTTCGCACTTTCAGCGAACCGTATACATATGTGTCAATGAGCACTGGCAAAAAGGTGGTGTAGAACTACAAACGTGCAAGCAGGCAATATTTTGGATAACTTGCTATAAGCGTCAGAGTGCTGAGTGCTCAAGAAGTCTAAGATTTCAACGTCCAAAGGAACACAACTTTCGGACATATAGTTGTGAAACATCGCTAGTATACTATACGGACCAGTTGTCCAAAACTGATCATCCCGGAAGCACGTCCCTGGCAAACAACAAAAATCGATACGAGTAAGACGTAACCCGTGGAAACGCGAAATGGGAATCTGCGATGAAGAGGGGGTACACTTGACACGAGAGAAGAAACAAGCGAGCAGGGACCGATCTAATGAGTTCCGCTGTACCCTCCTCTGATGTGCCCTGAACTAACGTGCCTGCATTTAGAAGCACTTATGCTGGAAGACAAGAAAAAAAGGCGACGACGACGAACGAGAAAAAAGAGAGGGAGAGGGTGAAAGCATGCTTCTCCCTATTTCCGACGAGTGCAAATGTTCTTTTAATTGGACAGCGCCCCTTGGTGATGACAATTGCACGGATGTGAGTGGAGCAGATAATGGGCGGCGCTTTGCTTTAAGATCACAAATGATGCCACAGAAAAAGGCCGTTTCGCGCGAATGACCGTTTCGTCCAAATGGACCTCGGCGCCTCGTCTCTTGCGCGAAGCCCGTTTTTTATTGTTTTTTTTTCTGTATTTTTTTCGGTGCTCGTCACGATGCATATACCATACAGCGCCAGTTTGAGCCGATTTGTAGCGAAGTTCACTGAAGAAGTCACAAAGCGCTAGCCACGTCGTCCTAAACGTGTTTAAACCTGTCGAAAGACCGAGGGCCAAGAAGTGAGAACAAAATCGCTTGTTTGCGTCTCTTTACTTCGACCCGTGAGTTTGTGCGCTGGTAATGCCCATAAAGAACAAAACACCCATTTATACCAGCCAGCAAGCCCTCCTCTTGAGAACATTGTCACGGGGGTGAGAGAATGAATAAAAAAATATATTTACAAAATATACAGGGAGAGTCAGAGGCAGCTGCAGCCAAGATGGAGGAACAACAGCAACAACACGAGCACGATCGCATTTGTCGTCTTCGTCGTCTACTTGATGCTCTCTGGTTGCCGATGTCGTGTAACAATATAAGAGGTCGTCTAAGTGTTGCGCCAAGCTTCGCATTGTACAAGCTCTGTAGTTTTGTAAAGGGTTGTTTGGCATCTAAATATGTAGACGTCCAACTAAAGCTCCATTATCTGGTTGATCACTTCGTGGAAGTCTATAACAAGTGTTGATGCTCATACGTATGTATACTGTACGAACCAGTGCATACTGTGTTTGCGATTCAGTACTTACCACATCGATGGTTAACAGTCACCAGTATCTCGGCCAATCAGCATTACCATCGTGATGATAAGTGCTTGTTGTGGACTTTCATCGACCTATATAAAATGAGAAACATCTTGGTCAAGTCAGGCACACAATTTATTATGTAAACAGAAATGGAAACATAAATGGGCACACACGGCAAGAACGACATCGTAGTAGTTTTTAATGGATAACAGCACATCCGATCAACGTGTTCCGATTAATTTAGGCGCCCTTATAAGATTGTAAGGTGACAAATATACAACGAGCGTGCTCGAGATATACCATATCTTACTGTGCACATCAATGGTTAATGTGGAAAACTTAGCCTAGTTTTATTTGAGAATATTATGTGTTATGTTTTCATTTCCTGTGGACTGCTTTTGTTAACTGTAGATTAGAGGTTCGTCATTCATAACAGAACATTTTGGCACCATAGCACCGTTCTTCAGTGATATGCAAGTTTCAGTGACGTCATCAACTGACCTATATGTGGTTACTTATTATTGAATGAAGTATGGACATATACAACATGGAAGTGAAGTGTGTGCATCTATTCTATATGAACCTTTCTTTACGCCATAATGGACTAAGGGCGCATATACCTGGAGGTTTTTCCGAAACAAGGACGTTTCTTCTTCCTCCCTCTCTCTATTTCTGCTTTCTCGTTTCTCACTAACAATTTTCCTTTTTTCGTTGCAGGATACGCCAACCAAGTTCAGCCTCGTTAACCTCGTTGTCAACCAGACTATAACAAAACATATATACGGCAACCAAATGTTAAAGGAGACTAGTATTTAAAAATTAATAATATAACCTTGGAACAAATGTTCTTGATTGCAAGGGTCTACGTCATATGTTTATATGATTGTAAATAGTCGCACAAAGTACACTTAATGTTTTTCATGAACTTTGTTATGTTTGCACGAAACGTTGTTTTTGTATTGTTGTTTACTGTTTTAACCACAACATCAGCCTGTGTTCGTTAAATTAAAATGTGTCCCAGTGCCTTGCTTATTTGCTATTAGCTACCCTGTGTGTGAGGTGTTCAAGTTCCTTTCAATCTGCTAACTGACGCTTTCCTTTCATAATCATTCTCTCTGCCCAGACGCAAAATCAATTCAGTTTATTTATGGTGACTCCAGATTACGCTATTAGTTACACAGCGACCAGTGGCACCTATATATTACGCGTTAATATACTCATCTGTCCTCAGAAATCAGATCTAGCGATCATGACCATGGGTGGCGTAGGTAGTTTTTATGATTTCATTTTAGATAAAATAAATTTCCGCTAAACTGATGTGGTATAGTTCGCGTGACATGGCCATAACAAGAAATCTGCCGCTTCGTTACACTTGATTGAAACAACATTCGTGATAGATCTTTTTTATGACCAAAATATTCGCCTCTCTTAGCAGCTCGTGGAATTCTCGAAATTTTATACGCTTGACAGTCCATGACTAAACCAATGTACCTTCGTTCTTTCATATTTCCGCAAGCTCTACTACACAGATTCACACATTAATACCACGGGATATAACAGGGCAATTTACCATTTTTGTATTTAAGGGAACAGGAGCAAATAACATAATTTTTCGTGTTTGGAAAATGACCAATCTTCTCACTTTTTTTGTGTTAGCCCCGGAATAGAGAAACATCTTTAGTTTCGCATGCGTCTTGCTATTGCAGCCTGCATATTGCAAAATAGTTCGTTTGTTTGACCTTTTTTTTTTCTATGCAACCTACCAATAGATAAGACCTATAAATCAAGTGGGCATATTGTGTTCAATCTAGGTATGATGATAGAGCACATTATTGTCCGAATACTTTCTGAAACTCAAGGCGATGTGGCCTGCGAACATTCGCGCTATAAGACAAACCACTCTCGGCAAGGGGCAGTGAGAGAAGACAAGTGCTAGAACAACGGGGCGCCTTTTGAAACACTCATTAATTTAACAGCATGCTTCGCATTTACAGCGTATCATGGACCTTCCACTATTATTTTATCGGCAGTGTACTACCGATTCTCACATATATATGTAAAGAAGTCACCAATAATTTCAGATTCCTCAGTTGTATACGTGGGTGTGATGCGAAATATTATGGAAGGAAAAACTGGCATAAAGCAATGCAACATTGTCTTTAAGAGTTGAACGCGATAGGGATACCGCGTCCCTAGTGTGTACTTCAAACACTTAGTGCATGAAATATTTTCGAACTTGCTAAGCATCCACTACTGAGCCTTAAAGGAAATACGCACAGTAACGTGTGTGCTTTTGTAGTGGACGACCCGCTTTAAACCATGGATAAATTATAATAATCGCATGTTCTGATGCCCGGTGACAATGTACGCTTGTACAAGCCATCATTGCTGCAATATTTCATGTTGTATTGTGAAGCATTTATGCAGGACATGTGTGTTTTTAAAGCATGAGGATACACTGCATTTCCAAGCAGAGAAACTTTTCACTGTATCCAATTTCAATTTGTTTATTTCAGGCATATACACAATTACAGGCAGACACACAAGCAGAGACGTGATCTGCGCGAAAATATTTTTGCGCATCAGTGTGACATTTCCTTGAAGTACTGAAGGGGCAAGATGATGTACCAGAACATTGAACCATTGTTACGAATGCCAAAGTAATGATCAATAGTCAGCTCAGAGCTGACGGTTCTTCATTCTATATTTCGTGGTATCATTGCATTTTGTAGATTACGCGAAATGTGAACAGTCTAGATATACAAAGAAATAAAAAGATACGCCTGTCTGTGTTCTAGAACACCCACTTGCCATGCAAACAACCCAGGTTCGATTCTCACTCGGACCCGAAGTTTTTCATAATTAATTTTATTTGCATCTTTCTCGATTCTTCGGTCCCACACAAAATGCTGATTTTTCACTCGCAATTTTGGCGCAACGAGCTTTTTAATGCTATCGTGCTAGAATTACCAATGACGTTAATCATAATGGAAGCAAATGTTACGCCTGGAGCAGGTAACAGCGCAGAGAAAAGAGTATATGTACAGATACACAGGATGGGGTCGGAAACGGTATATATACAAGGGCAAATCCAAAATTTTCCTGTACAGGTTTATCAGCGCATGGAAGATAGCAAGTGCATTTCCTGTTTCTATATACTTGATAATTACTTTTTTTTTACATCACTTGCGGAAACAAGCGCGAGAAGCCCCCTTTTCGTAATAATGATGACCGATTGCTGGGCGTGGCTCCAATGCGCTGCTTCTCTACACTTAATAAAATATATACGACCCAAATGCAAAATATCGCCTCGAAGACGGCGCCCCCCGCATAGCAATACATCACGCGCCGCCCAGCGCTCGACGGTCATTTATTACATATTCCTATCGCGCGCAGAAACAGGGATTTGAATATGCTGATAGGGCCGAAGCCACTCGAGTCTCGCTCGCGCCCTAACTATACTAACGCCTAACGCGACTAAATTAAATTTACCTCAGCCTTCCAATAAGCTTTGCAAGGTTGTGCCGGCTACATATATCATGCCTGCCAAGATATACGTACCGGCAGCAGCGCTTCATCTGTTAGACAAAACGAAGTGCTTGCACGTATTTTGAAACAAGTAAGTGGACTCTGACACCGGTAGAGAAGCGACGCGCATTTGCATATTTTTTTATATATTTTCTGGCACCACTTCTATAAATTTTTACAGCCTTTCTTTCTTATGAATACGGTTATGCACACGTGCAATGAGAAACGAGAGGAAAATAAACAAACAAACAAAAAAGATGGTGGAAGAGAATTCATCAGGAAGCTGAAAACACGAGCGGGATTTCCCGAGGTTCCCCGTATACGCGTCACTGGTAATATCGCCGCGTTAGGTATATCGGCGAAATTTATCTCGGCTCCGGCGCAGCTAGGCAATGCGTCACCTGCTGGCGCTTCAGCCTTCGCGGCCGCCTCCGAAAAACTCGGTCGGCCTCCGCGTATAGCAATACGTCAGGTCACGTTTGGCTCCGCGAGATTCAATATTGAAAGAGACAAAAGGCTGCTGCTGCTGCTAGTGCTACTACTGCTGTTGCTGCACGCCGTGGCTGCTGCCTGGAGTTCCAGAGAATCAGAAGCGCGGAGCCGGCCTAAGCATAGAGAGCATGTGTATGTGTGTGGGTATATAGTATATACGGTATTGATATTCGGCACCATCGATCGGCGCACGGCCATTAATCTGCGACTTTCATAAGACGGGCAGCCGATATAGCGCGCGCTGGCGCGGTTCGAGCACGAGTACTACGAAGTAAAGAAAAGAAGAAGTCCAATAAGTAAAACAGTCTGTAAAGGAGACTGTGCGTATGCGCCGCTGAAGCCTATGGCGCACTAACACACGAACGTAGCGAAGAAAACAGGGCGCGCGGTTATATATATACAACCAACCCGAAGAACCAAAGCTGGCGCATGCTCGCCGCATACACCATGGGAGCCCCCTAGCCGCTATGCTACAGCCTTCCTCGTTCGCGGGGCTTGGGGGTCCCACACGCCCTCTATGCAACCCTGCCCTCCTCTGAGCGGCCCAGAGTTCCGTAGCCTCTACACTACACTGCTGCTGCTGCTGCTGCCGCAGCCTACGAGGACCCGCGCTCTCCATTCGATTGAAACGTTGCGCCGCAGCCATTATTCAAAGTCAGGGCCCGATAATCAATCTCCTTTTGTTGCTTCCTCCGGTCTCCTCGTCTCGCGTAGACTACGGTAGAGGGGCGTCGGGGGCGAGACGCGCTCGCCGGCTTTGGATTCGGCAACGACTCGTGCACTGCCCCTCTCTGTGGCTCCATGCAGCTGCCGAGCAGCCCTTTAACCGAGCCACGTTGGCCACCAGCAGACAACTTCGGGGAGGGGGGAGACGACGTCCTCCGGTCAAATGGATTTCTCTCTGCATTCATTACGCTAAGACGGGCCTCTTCCATGCTGCTTTCTTTGCGAGGCACCGATACGTTATGGCGTTGTCCCGGAGTGTATTAGGCGCCTCGCCCATAGCAGTCGCGGAGTGGAGCTGATGAAATGCCTACAGGGCGCAACGGCGTGCTGCTTTCGCGCCAAGGTTTGGAAAGTGTCCGCTTGCTACTTCATCCTTTTAAGAGGGCTCTTTCACGCTGGGGTTGCAGTTCATGCATTTTGTTGTAAATTTGGGAGAATGTTTCAACTCTTAGACATGTGAGAGCAACGCACATTAACATGCGCATAGGCTGGGAAGCGTACGCATTCAAGGCCTTAAATTATCGTGACATTGATGATGCACTTGGTCATTGTCAAGTACTAAAGTCATCGTGTGTTCTTGCATAAGCTAGAGACATGTGTGATTTAAGGCGCAGCCTGTTAGTGAGGTAGTCGCAGGGTGCAAGGCAATATGAAGACTTGCTTCGTCTGCTTCTTTATTTCATCATCCGCTGCTGCACCGTTGCTGTTCTTATTCTTTTTTTTTAATAAATCACTATATATAGATAGTTCGCTAAATCTCACCGGTTGTTTCAATATAAACACGCCTATACTCTTAATCATGTCTCGCTGAATGTGCTAGATATAACCAGGACATCAGACCTTTTTCATCATGTTTCTCTGCTATAAAGATCACTCAACCGCGAACTTATATGTAAGAGTGTGGCTCATGGCTCCTAAATTAAGCGTATATGTGCGTAAAACGCAGTCGCTGGTACACCCAATATTAGTTAAAAATGGCACACCTGTGCGAAAGAAGTGTTCTCATGTAGATTTAAAGGTCGGAATATGTGGGAGACAGCAGCATGCAATATTTCTATGTCTTGTAGAGGGCGTCCGTAGTATTTACAAGTAGATTCAAAGCAAAAGAGATCACGAAAGAAATTTGGTGCTAATTATAATGTTCACGTGAAAGGAATTCATCATTTAAGCAATTATAACGGTTTACTTCGCGGTATTAGAAGTCTCAGATAGTTTGGAAGTTCCTTACACTAGATGTCATATCCAGTCCCCAAGTATTTCGAGATTATTAGCTAAGAATGCGTCCACGCTTCACTTAAATGAACTCTAAAGTTGCAAGGAATGAGGCTAGGCTGAATAACTATAACAATAATAATGTTTTACTGTCCTCCATGTCACCATCACTGATTTTTATTAAACATAAAAATGAAGGCCAAAGTTTTCAGTTTTTTTAAAGTTCGCACCGAGATCTCCGCGCGTGCTTTTTGAATTTCGAAGTTTTTTTTTTCGGTAACTTGGTGACATTAATTGGCTCAATCAGGTTTCGAAAGCTTGGTAGTCTAATTCTTCGGTCACGTAATAGTACAATGTATAAATAATTTTAACTTATTTGGAAATGCGTAGCTTTTAGCGGACGCCGTCACAATCTATGACGTTATAATGATTGGGGCGGAAATTTCAGTGTCACGTCGCCACGCATTTTTTTTTTTCGCGCATTCTCTCGCGACAAATCTAGTAATTTTTTGTAATATAGAACAGTAGTTTATTATTACTCGCAAAATTGTCTTTCAGTATAGCGTTCCTCTCAGACTGGTTGCGACCGCCTCATCGTGCAACTAAGCATACGCACCCCAAGAAGTAAAGGAGGAAAAAGGGTATCGAGGTTGCTCCTTTAAAAAAGTAATTAACTTGCCACACCCATTGCACCACTTTGGGAGTAACTCCAAAGGAGTAACCGTGAGAGCGTGGTTACTCCTCAAAGGAGCAAGAGTTACCGAAAGAAAAATCAGGTTTTAGTCGGCTTAACCAGCCTTTCGAAGTGAGTGCTGGCATTTGATTAGATGTACAATCGATGTGCAAGCATCAAATTCAGAAATAAATTTAGGAAAATTTGCAGCAAACACACTGGATTCAAACTCATGACCTCTCAGTCAGCATGCTTGTATACTAATTACTATACACTACACAACGCTACGGCACCCGGCTGAAAGGAAACAGGCTTGTGTGGGCACTGATGGGTCGTTTGCACAAGGCGCGAACATTCCTGCAGTTACTCCACAAAACGGGTGCTTTACTCCACAAGGAGGAAAGTGCACCTCCTTGCCATGCCGTGTGCAACCTTTTGCGCGCATTCCGTCTTTAGGAGGAGCAAAGAGCCCTTTTTTTGGCGTAACTGCGCAGTTCCTCCACAAAACTTTTTAAAGTGCATACATCAGCAGAAAGTCGCTCGCCTAGGCGACGGCCGCGGCTCCCTTCTACTTCGGAGTCTCGGCGCCGACGCCAGCCGCCTTTCATTGTGCGCCGCAGTGTACACAGCCGCAGAGAGGCTTGCGACATCGCCGAAAATACATGGGGAGCCCGACTCGCCAAGATAAATGACTACAATTCGAAATGAGCGCAATTGGCGTCAACGGTTCCTTTCTGGCAAGCCGCTCCTTCGGGAACGAAAGTCGCTCCTTCACCGAACACAGTGAGAAACGTCACCAAATGAAGTCAAGACTTTCGCCTTTCGTCATTTAAGATGCACGCTTATACTTCCATGTTTTTCTTTATATTACGGTTCCTTTATATACGAGCTTCTAAAAGACTTTCTTAGTAAACTCCGTGTACTTCGAGTGCTCCGTGTACACTGTGCGTCAATCTTGCAGGATTATTGGAGCCAAATCGTGTCTTTCAAAGAAGAAGATGGCGCTTAACAAAGTAAAGGAAGTTTTGGTGAGCCACGGCCAGAGAAGAGGTGCGGCACGCGCCGCACGTGCCGCTCTTTTAATCCGGCCGTGTACGGGTGAGCATGCCTCATGCTGCTGCATGCCCCTCACTGGAATAAGGGCAAATAAAAAAGGTCACGGGTTCGATTATGGCCACGGTGGTCTAATTTCGAGGGAGCTGAAAACGCTTGAAGCCCGTGTATACTGTGTGATGTCAGTGTGCACTAAAGAACACCAGATGATGAAAATTTCTAATTACGTCTGCTATACGGCTTCTCGCATATAATCAAACATCGGTTTTGGGAAGTAAAACTGAGGATAATATTATAAAGGGACTGTGAAAGAGACAGGGATGGATGCAAATGATCATGACCCCAGTACAACGAAGTAATGTACACACTTTGTCATTGCTGTTATTTACACGCAACAAGATATACGGATTCGCGCAACGAACATTCACTCATTACACGTACTGTTTCCGAAGTACATGCTCTACAGACTAAAAGGCTCAGCCTACCGCACTCAAAAATGTCCAACACGAGTTTCAAAGTGTATTAGGCATAGTCGACGCTCCTCCGTAAGCTATACCAATGATGCCAGGATCTGGCAGGTGCCGTCTCGCCGCTAATTAAAAACATATTCGTAAACTGGTCGTGGGATATTCGAGCCCGCAAACCAGACTTGGAAAGTCAATTAACGACTCTTGACAAGGGAGCCCGACGGACTGCAACTATAGCCAGAGGGGTCCAGGAAGTGGTGCTCCACACGCAGTAAACCAAGCGGCCCTATTATATAAAAGTTGTTTCGCTTTCTCCACACGGCAAATGTTTCTGCTCCGGAAAGAGAAGCGCGTCCAAATTACACACCACGTATATAGCGCGTCATTCGCTCAGCCGCATATTGAAACCATGCGTCTAAACCTTGTAGCGAGCGTATACGGTCGACGAATTCATTCTCGTGCAATCATGCCAAGGCATTTTGGAAAGAGTGTGCATACGTCGAGATGAATGTTGTTTGTTCTTTCTTTCTTTCTTTCTTTCTTTCTTTCTTTCTTTCTTTCTTTCTTTCTTTCTTTCTTTCTTTCTTTCTTTCTTTCTTTCTTTCTTTCTTTCTTTCTTTCTTTCTTTCTTTCTTTCTTTCTTTCTTTCTTTCTTTCTCTTTCTTTCTTTCTTTCTTTCTTTCTTTCTTCCTTTCTTCTTTTCTTTCTTTCTTCCTTTCTTTATTTCTTTCTTTTTTCTTTCTTTTTTTCTTTTCTTTCTTTCCTTCTTCCTTTCTTTCTTTCTCTTTCTTTCTTTCTTTCTTTTTCTACTGTGATGAAGAGACATATGGCTACATGTCCTGCTGTGCTGATAACACATTGCTCTGCTACACAGACGGCAGGAATGAAATTTTGAGAGATACGAGGAAAAGAGAGTCTATACATAGCACAGGCTGGCAAATACACCAGGCGTACGATATGAACAATCCATTCAGTGTTCTTCAGAATAGATTGTATAGAATAGATGAAGAGATAGGAGTGATAAAATGAATACGCGGAGAGAAACCAGGTCGAGCATTGTTGGACATCCAGCGAGGGGCAAAATACGAAATGAAGTAAAATTTGTGAAGTACACAGCACGAGTGTGCAGTCACTTCCTATATAAATCTCCATAATTCAGTGAATAAGGCTAACTCGAAGAGACAAAAATGGAAAGCTATTATTCTCAAAGTTTGTAGTTTTTCACGTATAGCAGCGGTGCGTGACAATCTCCTCCGTCGCGTCTTCAAAACCCACGGAGTTAGCTCTGGTTATCGTGATTCATGAAAGTTCAAGTTATCTGAAACTTTCATGGGCGTGCGATACGCACAAGGCGCTAGATTGAAGATAAACTTTGAACGAAAGAAGTGTTCAAAAGACTATAATGAAAAATAAAACGCAGCAGGAAATATCGGACAAGACAGAGAAAGATGAAAGTGTCTGAGGTACACAAACAAGGCTCGATCGATAGCTCCGAGGATCAGATAGAAATAAGGAAAAAAACGCGGCGAAGTAACCCTAAATGAAACTTCGGGTTGCCGTAAATAATATAAAAAAAACGGTGCGTTGCCGTTCGTTTCGGTCCGAAAACGCCAGGACGTGACCTCAGCCGAAGAAATCCATCTCCATTTCAGTGACAGCGAATCCGAAGACCTCGTAGGCGCGCTTCCTCGGAAATAAACCAGCTCAGAAGAGGGAGAAAGAAACGGAGAAGCGTAAAAGAAGTGAAACAAAGAAAAGAAAGAAGGAAAGGCCAACAGGCAGCGGGAAACACCGAGAAATACGCAGCAAGATAAAAAAAGAACAGCCAAGAAACAGCGAGATTCGCAGCGCATGTGCGCGCACTGAGCGCATTTCTCATTTATAACGTACAGTGTTGCTGGCACCATCTTTCCCTTTTTCTTTGTTCGTTCTATAACGTACGAGAGTACACGCGCCATGTCAGAGACGGGGTCCAGCGATCTCCTTTCCCGCACTCTGCGAGGCGCCCAGCTCCAACCGTTTCCACATACGCGTGCTTCTCTTGCTGGGAGCGTGCGTTGCGTTGTCTATATAATTCGACTCGGAATCAGCTTCACCCTAACGAAACGTGACTCCACCGGCCAGCGGCAATCCTGTAATCGAACTCGAAGACTCGGGCAGACCCGCCAAGTCTCGCGCAGGGGAGGGATCACACTCGTTGTTGCACGTCTTCCACGCACAAGGAGGAGTGGTGGGGTGGGGAGACGAAAAGAGATCGGAAACAGATAAATAAATTCAAGAACAATGTCGGATGGATAGGCCGCTGAGATGAGCCGGGAAATGGAATTAGACGTGGAAGACACGTGGGATACACAAAAAGAAAAGCGAGGAGACGGAGAGGACGAGGCGAGACTCGTATGCTCGCAGAGGTGACGCAGGTCCGCACCGCCAGTCCAGCAGGGCTTCGCAGGTTGGGCACAGCCAGTAGGTGTACGCGGCGGGGCTGCCGCAAGGGCGAGGGTGTGTGGGCAGCAGCAGCCGGAGGCAAGAGCAGAAGCGCTCGCGGAGTCATGAATAATGTACCACGTTCCGCTGCGACGTGGGGAGTGGCTCGACGCGGTAGTCTCGAAGCGAGCGAGAGTGCTCTCTCCGTCCGGAGAGCCTGGTTGTGCGTGGAAGCAACCGCGGGACGCACGTTTCCTATAAGTGGCCCGGAAAGGGATAGCCCGGCGTGCGCGGGGACCGTAATTATGAAACGCAGAACGTCCTTGCCCGTGGAGGAATGCGAGTGCGAGCGGGGCGTATAATCCGCAGGCGCCGCACATCGGTCATTCCGGATTCGTGCATAAGCGTCCGAGCCACTCTCGTCCCGTCGGAAGTCGAGGTGTATACGGTGCTTTGCATACTGAACCGCGCTCGTCCAAAAGTGCTTGGTGGAGTATAACGAAACGCCGATCAACCTTGCGTGCCAGGTCTCGATAGCTCAGAACAAATATGTAAATAATTGAGCGACAGCGGTCAGATCAGTCTTTGGACAAATACTGAATGAAAATTGCGTTGTCATAACTTGAAATAGCCAGTATAGTAGTAGACAGAAGTCATCGTTAAGCTAACATAAGCCAGTACCAGCCGGTACAAGCCAGTGTTAGCAGCATGTGGTTATATACGGTGGTTAAATCTGATGAATAGTTAATAATATAAAACATACCATGCTCCCTTAAGCAAAGTGAGTTGATTTTCTAACCTTAGCTAGCTTGTACACTAGCTAAGGAGGCGAGGTGTTTAGGTTTGGAATGGGTGCCCCTCGATGACTTGAGTGCTCGGTGGCAGCGCGAAGGAAGAGCCATAGTCCAGTGAAGACACGCTTTGTTGCAGTACTCAGGCGTCAGCCCCAACCCAAGTCCGATCCTCCGCTTCCTGCAGCACCCGCATAAGTTTCGCCACGTAACAACACGCCGCTCCGCATACCTCTTTCTAAATGTGTGTAAGAAGCACATGAAAATCGACGTTGTACGTTCTTGCATTGTACAAACAAGTACGTTGTTATTAAATTATTCGTTATTCCGAATGTGTAAATTGTGTTCATTTCCCCAGATAAACTGCGGTGCATATTAGCTTTCCTGTCTTCTATTGTTTTGAATTGTACGCTTTAGCAAAACGTCAGCCTGGTCGAGAAAGCATCCCGTAGAGCAGGGGTATTAATCTTACCTCGGCTTGCGGGCCGCAATCACGAAATTTAATCCCGCGAGAGCCGCGACAGGGAATACAGTCGATGTGGTGGGAGGGGGGTAAAACGAAACTTTAGGAAGAAAATGCCACCTCACGATGCCATTTCGAAGCAAGCATTTTCTGTCCGTATCACAAGGTTCAATTCTGAATAGAATTTGAGGCAAGGTTTCGAGAATGATATTGATATGGATCTTCAGTATGACAACAATCTGGACAGATGATAGATGAAAAACGTTTATTGGGGTCCTGAAGGATTCCACCCCCGTTTTATAGGGGTAGAATCGCGGGCCGCTCCCACGTTGGGACGGGGAGGCCCAGCCTGGGATACCGAAATATTTCTGTTCCACAGTTTTGCTTTACAGCATGGCGTCCACATGAGGTGCCTTAAGAAAAAAATATACGATTGAGTCCAATGACGTCTGTGTGGCGCATGAAGGAAACTGTATAGAGAAAAATGTGGGACGAAGGCCACGTATACGCATCGGGCCGCTGGCGAGGTGTACGCTGACCACGTGTTTGAGATCAATGGCATAGATGAGCTTGAAACTGACAGACACCAGATCTTTATTATATGAGAACGCAAGTTATCGGGAGCATTTCGTAGGCTTAAAGGTATCGCTGTCCTTATAAACCTTTGAATACTTTGAATTTTTTCAGCAGAAATGTACACACTGAAAACTTAGACTCTCCTTTTACACAGGTGTAAGGGTCACATGTGTAGCACTCGCTTTTCAGAGATTGTGGGGCGCGTGCATTTCCATAGGAGAGTCATTACGCGACACTCCTAAACAGAGTCAATGGGCTTACCTAAGTAGAGTACCAGACATGTGACTCTCACGCATGGGAATACGCAGAAATATTTTGTCGGGTGAAAGGGAAGCACGGGTTTCATGGTATTGCCACTACTCATCAAACGGGAAGTCAAAATACACTTGTTTTTTCTTCGCAGAATGTATAGCCTGACTTAATGGCATTGTTTAATTTTACTCCACAGCATTTTCCGTTTCCTTATGCTGCGCAGGTAGCAAACGTGATATTCACGCCTAGCCACCCTTTCCTCTATTCACCAGCCCACCCTGATCAGATTTTTCATTATGCCATAAAACACACCGATGCATGTAGACAAAAAATCGGAGGAAAGCTCACGCCCCATAAACTAGTCCTCAGCTTTCATTCAATAAAGATATCATGAAACGATGGTGAAGGCAAACGCTCACAGCAGATCGTATGTATCACCATACGCATGTGTGCTTTCATCCTGTTCACTAAATTGAAGTGCAGCCGGCGTCTGATATATGGCACACAGTCACGCTTGTACCCACGAAGTCATGTCTTGTTCGTTCTTTATACGATTAACAATGACACGCTCTTGACCGGGCCGTTTTCAGGGATAAGAACATAGACGGACAAGATGAGATACCACGCGATTACCCGGATACGATTTCACAAGTTATCCAAACGAGTGGTGGCGGAGGAGCAAGGGACGCCGCCGACGCAGCTATATACACTGCAGCTCCCGAGGGATCGCTGAAACAATTCCCATCGTCCTATAACAGGATTGCGTTTGTCGGCGTTGCAGTTTACTCCGACTTGAACGGACATCCAAAGAGCGCCCGGTGGGCCAACGAAAGTTGTGAAGGGAATCTAACATACAAGAACAAAGAAAAAACTTTTTCTCGTCAAGTGAAGTGAGTCATTCTCTAATGGAGGAGGGGAACACAAAAAAAGTGCCTTTGTCTCGTCGCCAGAGAAGACGGATGGTCGGAGTCATTCTTCCCTTGAGACGCGAAACAACGGAATAGGACAGGATGCCCAGCGAAGCCGCGTGGGGGAGCTCTGCTCGCAGAGTGAGACAGCCCAGGAAAGCAGGGGGGCGTGGTCTATTCGAGACTTTTTTTGTTTGGTATTTCCCGCAGGTCAGTGATCCCACCAATTTCCGTTACCAATCCAGCACCAAGGTACACACGAACGTTGTGTATACGCATGAAGCGTGGAACCATTCTCATTGCTCTTCACTCGGCAATATTGGACAGAGCATTCGTTACACGGAAGATGGAGTAGCTGTGTTATCACAAATTGCATTGTGCAGCTCAGTATAAAGCCAATAAAACATTAACATGAAATTAATGCTGCTGTAGAAGTGTAAATGTCACAAAACAGTATTTACGTTGTTCGTTCTTACCTACACACTGTGTAAAAGTAATGAATAAGTGGCCATCAGTTGCAGCAAACTTAATCACACTTCAATTTTCGTGACTAACACTGCATTTAAGGAATATTCCAGCTTCATCTTCTGTCATATATAGCGCATATATATGGAAGTGAGACAATTCTTCGAAGCGATTGTACAGAAACGTTAACTGAACTGCAACGTACCCAACGTTTAAGGTTTCATGTTATGTTTTGGTAGAGAACGAACAAAAGAAAACAAAGCACAACAAGGTATGACAAAAACACTGCTGATACTTTGGAGGAAATAAACCTCTTACACAGTGGGAGGGACACTATTTTTGTCAGCTCAGCATGTCGATTGACACAGGGTGTGCCGCAAAAAATGAAAGCTACTCTCTTAAAGGATAACATTGATTGCGCTCAGTAATCAAACACAGGAAATCCAATATCTTGAAATGCAATGATCGCTGTAACTTTCAACTTTGCGACTACGCAAGCGGTGGATTTTATACGCACCAGCTTGGTTCTTTCTAACTAAGGCGTTTTTTCCAAAAGAGATAAATTACACGCAGAAAGAGTTATCTAATTAACGCGAGGTATGCAGGCATAATCTCTGCAAGCTGCCCTTTACACAAGGCATTATTTTTAAAGATGCGTGCACTTTATTTTGTATTATGCAAGTTTCGCTAGCTGTTCTGGTTTACCAGGCTTAACATGCAGGCAGAACAAGCTGTTCATAACGAAATAGGCACTTAATAATTTATTGCACCATGCAGTTTTCAAGAACGACATACAACGGACCCTATATGTTATAATATCCTAGCTTGTCGTGTCGTACAATCAGGTAACTTACTTTTCGATTTTATTAAGATTAACACAAAAAGCTTGACTACACATATTCATTCCACGTATATTTATGCAGATGTCTGTGGAACTTTGAGGTAATGACTTAACTTAGGCTCATTGATGTTGTCAACTTTCGTGGAAGTTTTCGTAGTTATGGGACCGGACTGCTGTCGCAAACTTGGCAGCAGCACTCCATCATAAGAAGACTCGTTCACGTAATTTAAGTGACTGCCATGTCATTTCGGCGTCGTAGACATCGAGCCCGCCAATAATGCAGCTTGTGCAACTTTTGAAGGCAAGGCACACAGAGACAGTGAGAGAGACCACACAACTTTTATGGTCCGATGCTGCCAGAAGACTTCGAGTTCTTGCACAGATCACGCTTTCTCTACGGTGCACGCTAAACAGCCAGACCAACCCAACCTGTCGTCGACACCACATGCCGTCTTTGATTCATCTCTGTATGCCAAACGGGCTATGCTGAAAAGAGGCCACTCTGCTTTATCGTTTGTGCTTAAGTGTGGCATTTATGAGATAATATTCCCTTCGCATTGACGACAACGCTCCCTGTGAGGTCCAGTCATTTAGAGGAGAAGCTGCAGCACATTCTGTGCGACTGTCCGCCATATAACGTTCAGAAATAGTGACTGGCTTCCGCTCTAGCGCACCTTGACAATAGACCAATAGCTGTTGAAACAATTTTCGCATGTCGCCGACCGATGGCATCAGAGCTAAAGGCGATGAAGGAAGTAATGACGCTTTTAAAAGAGGCGGACATGGACAGGCTGTGACAGTGATGCCGCGTACCACGCAAGAGTGACGGAAATGGACCGACTGTGTCATGTGATCTTCCTCTTTTTCTCTTCATCTTTCAATCTCCCCGATTTTATTCCCACGTTAAAGGTACCAAACCGGTTGTCCTGAGCTGGTTAACCTCCAAGTCTTTCTTTCTTTGCTATTTCTTCTTCTTTACGTAGTGAATGTTGCTTACATGGGTTGTATACATGTTAAGCACACTTGTCATAGATAACAATTCAAGCGTTCTCATTTATATTGTTATCGTACGAGGTGAAAGGCGGTCACAGAATGCTTCTCAAATACCTCGAGTTGATCCGAAAATCAACAGTGCATACGTCAGTATGATAATCAGCAAAAACATGATCTTGCGTAAAATGCATGAAGCCTGCAATCATGTTAAAAATATTTACGTCTTTTAAAGTTCTGCGGCTGAGACAAAAAGTATCGGACACATATGTTTGTGCACGTCAAAAAACCCCAGGTGATCAAAATTTCCGGAGCCCTCCACTACGGCGTCTCTCATAATGAAATGGTGGTTTTGGGACGTTAAACCCCAGATATGAAATCAATCACATATGTTTGTGCATTTACGTCATTGCAGCCACACGCAATTGATTGAATCAGAGAACCGTTAGATTGAAACAAAACAAATTGTGGAATTTTTATTGCACATACACCTGGGCAAGAGCAAAGGCCAACTCAAATGCCGAAGCAAACCTATACGCCTGAAAGATAGCACATCCATGGATACATATAATCGTGCATGCAAAGACAGGTTTTTATCAAGACATTGTTTCATTCACAGCTCCATCATGACTTAACTGACGTTTCCGTCACGGAAGTGACGTTGGTAAAATGCACACGACAATAGCACAAAGGGTTAAATAAGCGCTTCTTTCATGTGGATGACCTGGCAGCCAAACCCATGACCCATCGGTCCGCAATGATAGGTGCCGGGAACTCAGTGTACTCACTGCGTACTGACTCACAAGTACGAGGCTTTACGAGCACGCCTTATGCCACTCACACCTTGTTACTCTGTCCCAGTGGTGTGCATAATGAGTATTAGTGTGTATTACATGATTGTTGACGCTATGGACCGCATTCATCATATGATGTGTGAAGGTGAGTTTTAACTACTTCAGCTGCCACAAGGATTAAGTCGTGAACATAGGCGTAAACAGTCGACACGGAGAAGTGCCATAGGCGTCGTCGACATTGAATTCACGTCAAACTGTACTAAAGCCACCAAACACTAAGATAGGCGTCAACGAGATTGAATTCAAACTCACTCACGTCAAACTGTACTAAAGCCACCAAACACTAAGACGTATTGTGTAATCTCTCATACATCAATGTACAATATGCAAAAAAAAATAAGAATCTACTACTAGGAAAACATAGAATTCACTTTCGCGTTATTCTAATTTTGTGGAGTAAGGGTGAAGCATGCCTTTTATCCGCAAGCACAGAGAGCCCGAAAGAGTGATTTCACACTTGTTGCTAATGCTAAAAATTAACTTTCTCTATGTAACAATACACACGCTTGTCATCATTCGGAATAGCAACGTATTTACACTTCTTAAGTACTTACCCCTAAAACGTTGCAGTTGTACAGAACCAACTTGCCACACAACGCCTCTGAATTTCCGAGTGCGATGCATTAGGCGCTTCATTGCACGGCACGTCTCGCGTTCATTACGTCAACTCAGTACTTTGATATCTCCCCTCAGCATGGAGTTGCACAAAGATGGAAAAATAAGGAAAACGGAAACATGCGCAGACTTAAGAAAGAACCGAGGAGGAGTGATAAGAAACCATGTCTTCCACTGAAAAATCGCTATGGATTCACAAGCAAGTTCAAAGTGTTTTCAGCGGATAAAAGTTCTTCGGCCTCGAATAACTATTTCTAAAAGCGCGGTATCTGAATGCACTTGGTCGCCATGAACATAGAATGACGCAAGGAGTCTGAAAGATTTACCCAACAAAAGAAAAAAAAGACCAGCAGAGTGAAAATCGAGAAAACAAAAACGTGCATAGAAGTAACCTCTGTGTTGTCGCTGGCGCACATTCATTTTAGATCAACCTCTCATCTGCTTATGTATGCGTGCCTCGGCGCTGTATAATAAGCAGTCGCCGCGAAAAGAGCAGAGCGCTGCGAGACGAGAAAGACACGACAAAAGGATCGAAATGCTGGAGCAAAAAAAAAAAAAAAGGCGGTGGGGGCAATACATCATAAAAAAAACGAACCATGAGACCACGCGCGAGATCTTGCCGCGTGAGCAAAAAAAAAAAAAAACTTCTATGCCACTTTGATGTAAGTATTTGCGCTAAGGACAACTCTCCGGCAGAATGCGCGGGAGAGAATCCGTTGCTGACCTCATTTTCACAAGCTTGCCCCCGGTCGTTCTTCTCAGACCGCGGCGAAGTGTTGACGTCAGCACGTGCACACACAGCCGAAGCACTTGCGAGCTCTTCTATCTCGCTGCATGCATGCTCTCTTCTTTCTGTTTGACATCGTGTTTTCTCGCAGCGTTGCCACTGCTTTATGCTGTCTTTCCCGGTTCGGCCACCAAGTCCCTCGACTGAAGGCGCGCACGCGTCAAGAGAGCGGTGCCTCGAGATTCATCAGAAACCCTTAGTTCCCTGACGGCTCCGCCCATTGCTCTTAGGAAGGAGATGACGTGAAAGGCTAAGACGGGCCAGCGAGGATGCAAAGAAAGGCGATACAAATGACGCGTGGAACGTCTCGGGGAAGCAAAACTTACAAGGGAAGAAGGATGACAACTTTAGTTTTAAAACTCGTCGAAGAGGCGGTCTTCAGCCTTTCTCGTTTGAATTATACAGGACGCCCCCGCACGGGTGGACTTGTCCACCTACTGAGATATGAGTTGACGGTAAAAAACTTCACGAAAAAGAAGGGGGGAGAGAGAGAAAGAGAGACAACGTCGCATCTCTGGCCTTCTAGAAAAAAAAAGAGCATGGTTGCGCATTTTTTTTACTATTTTGCTTTCGCCTGAAACCCACTCTTTTTTTACGGTGGCAACGCTTTCAGGATTGGGAGACCACCGAGCGGCGGCGAGGCGCGCATCCCCAATCCATCTTGATTCCTGCTACCAGCCTTGCATGGACGAGACCAGAAAGAGGGGAAAAAAGGACGGAGAAAAGGGAAGGTGGGGTTCGGAGCCACTCTCGCCGTCGACAGCTGCACGCAACGCTGGCGAGGAGACGCGACGAAGAGCCGCGTGGCGACCAGCTATTGCCCGAACCAACGCAATCAATCATAGATCAACCTGCCAAGGACCCATATATCAGCGCTTAGCAAAACAGACAGATCGATATATGGAACTAGGCGCAACCGCCCGGCGTGACGACGCTATGTGACCGCTGCCGGCGACGACGGATGGCGCACAGGAAGAATTATGCTGTGGCGTCGTGGAGCAAGTTTTGGGAGGCACGACGCAAGTCCTGGTCAGAATACAAATGACATGTTTCTCGCAAGATGGGTGAATGGGCCGAGCCGAAGCGTCTCATGTTATAAGCTCGTGCAGAACAACCGTTATATCTGTACACAAAATGGGAAAAGGGAGAAGGCGATCAAAACCTCAAGCGTGAGCACCCGTTTTCTACACGGGAAGTCTTTCACATGTTTACGAGTTATCCCGGTGTAACTGGTCCGAATCACGTCGCGAGGTTAAGCTGAAAAATGAAATATAGTTGTTTTGGGCATACTTTACGGGCCGTCGACAACCGCGCTCCCCCCCCCCCCCCCCAAAAAAAAAAAACGCAATCCTCCAATCGTCGTCATCCACAGCTCTCTTCCCTGATTCCTTCATTCCCAGATTCTTGTGGAAGGCATCGATGCAACCCCGTGAAATTGTCAAAAGGATAAAAACAAAATGCGTCATGCTCGTAATACTTGCCGGGCACGTGCCTGATGTACGTGCAATACCGGCGAAAATGCTGGCACCGTGATACACGTTGTCGGAATAAACGGTGCAGCGGACACGTATACAGGACCAGACGGGATGAATGATGGCGCGTAAGGTGCGTGCACATGGGCAGCATGACAAACAGCGGCGGGGAGGACAGTCTCATCGAGAATGGCATTTCTGAGCAGCAGGTTTTCATCATCGCACCAGCCAATGTATATGAGGCGGATGTTTCTTTTGCTGACTACCGCCCGTCCATCCAAAAGGAGATGAATCTGAGCAATATGATGCAAATTGAGGTTCGTAAATTAAATCTTACTCACATATGCCCTGCTTCGAGTATCGCTAAAACGTATATAATATTTTATATTTTTTTGAATAATGCACTTGCGTAACGTCCGCACTTAGAAATGAGAAATCTTTAGTCGTCTACATTTGATTGATTGATATGTGGGGTTTAACGTCCCAAAACCACTATATGATTATGAGAGACGCCGTAGTGGAGGGCTCCGGAAATTTAGACCACCTGGGGTTCTTTAACGTGCACCCAAATCTGAGTACACGGGCCTACAACATTTCCGCCTCCATCGGAAATGCAGCCGCCGCAGCCGGGATTCGAACCCGCGCCCTGCGGGTCAGCAGCCGAGTACCTTAGCCACTAGACCACCGCGGCGGGGCAGTCTTTTACATTTATATCAATTCTCCTGTACTACCAACATTGTAAGACTTATTCTTTCACGATGTTAGAATAAATAATCACGTTGAAAGCCCCCAAAACCAGATTAGAAAATGTCTTTTTTTAGACAGTAAGGCCCTTGGTTCCCTAATCTAACACACGAAATTGAAATTCATTCCTCCGGCGTGTAGCCATGGCACTCCTTTTTGTTTGCTGATTCATATATCAAATGCTCGGAAAATTATTCAAGCGCCAGATACAATCTCCCGGAAAGGGCGAATGAGACATCGCACTAACTCAGTATTTACCTCGCAAAGTGTTTTATATAGCACAGGACAAGGCAAACGATTATTACGGCAAACATTACGGCAACAGAAGAACCATGAGGGCAGTCAGAAAAGATCTAGCGTTCCACACTCGCCGTCATGGCTATTGCAGCGGCTCTGACAGGTACTCCTGTTGGTTTAAATGTACATATATACACCGACGGATGGGATGACCACCTATGTAGATCAGCCGTTTGTAGAGCATGGGACGTGCTATTCAAAGGTCGCATGTTTGGTAACTGTAGCGGAAAGTTGTCGTTTCGTGGATATTATTTTTCAGGAGCGAAGCTCCTCTTATTCTAACCTTGTCCCTCGTCAGGCGTAAGCAGTAGTATTTACCGAACAGTATACATGATTCCATGACAGAAGTCCTATTGCGAGTATTGCGCTTGAGCGCGGACAGATATGCCACCCGCGTACGGAGTCATTGCGCACCGCGCTGGGTTTTGTGGGGGAAGATGGAGAGACTGATCTACAGGCAGCGAGAGTGTCGATGCGGCACCTTGAATCTTGGAGGGCAGTGGTTGTAGCACAGCGATCGAGAACAGACGGTGGCGCAGTGTAATGACAGCATAGTGGCAGTGCAGTGCCGAAGCGCGGTTGTGTTAGCAAACGCAAACTGAGCGCGCCCTTCTGCTTGTGCTTTCTTCTACTGTACCCCACTCTTTTCTGTTTGTTCGGTTTTCTTCTCCCTTAATGATTGAATGATATGGGGGGTTTAACGTCCCAAAACCACTATATGATAATGAGAGACGCCGTAGTGGAGGGCTCCGGAAATTTAGACCACCTGGGGTTCTTTAACGTGCACCCAAATCTGAGCACACGGGCCCACAACATTTCCGCCTCCATCGGAAATGCAGCCGCCGCAGCCGGGATTCGATCCCGCGACCTGCGGGTCAGCAGCCGAGTACCTTAGCCACTAGACCACCGCGGCGAGGCTTTGTTACCCCTTGCTGGGCCTTGCTGGGCACGTCCATTGGTAAGCTTTTTTATCTCTCTTTCAATCTTTTCTTCTTTTTATTTTCCATATCTGTGTGCTGGGGTGTCAATACAACTAGAATTACACCCGCCCGTTAATAAGGAAACTGATGCAAATCATCATCTTCTTCATCATCATCATCATCATCATCATCATCATCATCATCATCATCCAAACTGCAGTCGAGTAAGGACATTTTAGATGGCGCTGTACCGCTACTCTCCGATTGGCTGCTGCGCGGGCCGTGCCTGGGTGCGCGGGGAACGAGGGCCTCTCTCCTGGATCGTCGCCGTAAGTGTCGAATCGTCGGCGGGGAATTGATGAATCGGAGCGGCGAGTGCGGAGGGCCACGGCGGCTCGTGTTTGCAGCCGAAAAGAGAGCTCGATGGATGGACAAACGGAAGCCTGGACGCACGCACAAACAGACGCTTTGCTCGACTCATCATCAAGGACTCCGTGGATATGCTGTGAATAATTCACGTTTGTATCATAATTGCCACAAATAACAACCCCGATACCTTCCTTCGCTTTCTTGTTAGTTATTTCTAATTATTTATGCGCTAAAAGGAAATATGCGCAGTACCAACTATACACTGTAAGCAAAATTTAGCCGAGATGGGAGTTTCTCCAGCACATACGCCCACAAAACTCCCCTGCCTCAATTATTTACTCCCTGGTAGGGAGTGAACTCGGCACATGTCATCGTAAAACGCCCCCTCCTTAATCACAGAGTTTATGAAAGACATGACCTTGTTAAACTCCCCAGGGAGCTTCAGGTCACGTGGTTACAAACTCCCTATAGGAGCTTTAAAAACCCTCTTTGGGCGTGACGTGTGTGTGTTTGTGTGTGCGTGTGTTTGTGTGTGTGTATGTGTGTGTACGGGCATATGTTTGCACGTTGGTGTGAAACACATGTGCTTTGTGTGGCTAACCGTGTAAGCATCTGTCAACAGGCAACGATATTATAAGTGCACCGAAGAATAGCAACGACTGGTTGGTATTTACTGGGAACATTTCAATATATTTCGCACCGTTAAACCACGCTGCACATCGGTCTGATTCCTCAACGAAACGTCGTGAATGCCGCGCTTCAAAGGGCCGAGAAACAAAAAACTTCGAAGAATAAAGTAATGGTAGCAAAAGTAAGCTGTTACGATCGTCAGCGGCTGCTCCTGGAGTTTCACCATCAGAAACGTCAAAGTGGTCTGAAGTAGGCTTCGCTCGACTACGGCAGGCTGGCCGGCAACCGGTCTGAGAGTTGCGCCGACGACGCGCTCGCCCCGTCTCCACCGATAGAGGCTTCTCGGAGTGTCACCGGTATTTCATCGCGGCTGTAACATCTAAGTGGTAAGAAGGCCTCGCTATGCCGTCGGTATCAAGCCGGCATCGTATCGAACTCGCACTGCGCGCCAGCCACCGCGGCAAGCGCTACGAGCTAGCACCGACCACCGGCGGTGCAAAGAATGTGTTTCACAAAAAATGAAGGCTGCTGTGATCTGTAACAGTCTTCTGCGCCTTGCGACCGCAGCTGTCAATGACTAACTACAAGGCGAGCGCCGAACGAGGCGGAGTACGATCGTCCGCGATTGCACCGTAAAACTTCGAAGCGGTTCGAAGTAGGCTTCGCTCGACTACGGCAGGCTGGCCGGCAACCAGTCTGAGAGTTGCGCCGGCGACGCGCTCGCCCCGTCTCCGCCGATAGTAGCTTCTCGGAGTGTCACCGGTATTTCACCGGCTGCAACATCTATGCGGTAGGAAGGCCTCGCTATGGCGTCGGTATCAAGCCGGCATCGTATCGAGCTCGCACTGCGCACCGGCCGCCGTGGCGAGCTCTGCGAGCTATACATGCAATGCATGCGAGCAACGGGAACAGCGACTGCGAACCGTCTCATTCGTTTAAGTCTATCGCTCCGTAGCTTAAACTGCGTGGATATCGGACACCTATTTCTGTTCATAGGAAAAACGAGACGTAAACTGCACATCAGCAAGCATTTTGTGATCGCCAGCTCTCATTCATCGAATCACCGTGCCGTACTCGTGAGTGAGGCCTAGTCGTCGAACGCGGTAGCGGCGGTCTACCTCGGTTCATCGCTGGAGCTGCTAAATGGGCCTCGTTATTGTGTTCATTCAAGGCCGCGCGCACTTTGTGTATGATTCCGTGCATTTTACGGGTCCACAAGCAGTACTGCTAATGCAAATTCAGCCCGTACGACAGAGCGTCAACTGATGAAACTTTTCGCTATAGTAAAAAAATAATAAATATTAGGCAGGTTTAGGATAAAAGGCATGTGTGTTGAAGTGCGTACATCAGACCACCGCAAGTTCATACTTACGCCGTGCGTACTTATTGTCTAATTAATAGCGAAAAAAGGCTTTCACCAGGGCTACATGGGAGGTAAAAATGTGGTGCATATATATACCCGGTGACTATATGGTAGGTGTGTACTGCGTGTGGCAAGCTGTGGTGAGTGCGAGTGTTGTGATATAACGTGAACGTTGTGGTAATGTTTGTGTACTGTAATCATTGTTGTGCGCATTAAATGTTAGGTAATTAACGTTACGCTTGCGCATGGTATGGCTGCTGACGTAATATTTTTTTCTTTGTCGATGCAAAAAATTTACTCCCATACTGACCTGAAAAAATTCCCCAATGGATGTGAATAAAAACTCCCCTGGCACCATGCAAAAACCCCCTTCTGATGGGGAGTAAATTTTTTACTCCCTCCGGACGGTTTTTTAAAACTCCCATCTGGGCGTTCGCTAGAGGACAAGGTCATTTACTCTCATCTCGGCTTATTTCTGTTTACAGTGTAGGCCACCAGTCAAGTTTTATTGCACTTCATAGATCAATAATGAACTAATCAATCAGGATTTATTTTCAACTCTAAAGACGCTCAATGAAGCTTGATGGGTACAGGCAAAAAATGACGCTATATCCACGAAGTGAATGGGGATGAAAGAGCTTGCTCCGGAGGTTAAACGTGGTAAACCATCAATCCTTCGTACTCGACCATTATACAAAAAGATGCCCTATAAGGGGCATGCCAGCGAAGTTTTAGGAGCGAAGCTCCTTGTAGCGGCACCCGTTCGTCCCTCGTAGTCGTAGTCGTAGTTGTAGTGTGTAACCAGTCTTACGTTTTGACCTGCAAGGTGGTGCCGGTGGAAGATTTCTCTTGCACATTGTTGAACAATAACAAATTCGTATCGTGCGCGTTAACTAAAAGCTGAATTCTCCTGCCTCTTATTGACCATTAGCAGCCATTGGCATGTACATTGAGCACAATCTGACAAGAAAGGGTTGCTACGTTATACTCGCCGGGCGTAACCTTCTTGGGTTTACAAATGTTTAGCGAGCGTTGGGCCGCAGTGCCATGAATACAGTGAAGTAGTATATACCATGAAATAGAGGTGGTTAAAGGTGGGAAGTAGATACGAAGCGCAAGCCGTAAGAAAGTGTGCGTGTGCCACCTCTCGTTTAGTCCCTGGAATGGCCGCTGATGGCGGTGCTTCAATATCGGGAATATGTGAAAAGATGCGAGATGGTGGTACTTGGAGTGTTGGATAGATGGACGAACGGAAACACAGACAGATGCATGAACGGACTCACGGATGGCTGCACCGACGGATGGACGCATGGACGGACACAGGGGCGGATGCATGGACGAATGCAGGGACGGACGCACATATGGACGTGCGGACGCATGAACAGACGCACGCATGGACGGGCGAATGGACCCACGGACGGTCACACCAACGGAAGCATGGACGGACGGAAGCAAGAACGAATAGACGGACGGATGCTTCGCCCCACTTTCCATCATTCACTCCGTGGATATGCTGCCATTTTTTTACGACGACATACTCCAGCTAATTTTATCATTACTATTAAAGCAAAAACTCGTTGCAGTTGCTCCCCCTCCCCTACTCCGCAAAAATCGACAGATTCGACCGGAAATCGCAAGCGCGCCCTGTCTTGAAACGGTGCCAACTATGGGCGTGGCAACGAACCCTCGTCAAAAGCGTCGCTTGCCCAGCGTGTCCTCTCATGAGGAAATAGAGACGCGCGTATTGCGTTCCATTCTGACCCTGACGTAGCATGGTTGCTACGGCGGGATGGATGGACAAGGATCGAGCATAAGGAGCAAGCTCCTAAAAGCCGTCGATGCGGCTTGACAAGGTCCGTACTTTAGGGCTTGACAAAGATGGCATATACAGTGTATATGTATACAGAAAGGCATAACGGGGTCATGGCCCCGTTATGACTTTAACAATTAATTATCTGTGTATAACTACCGATGCTGGCGTTTAGCTGCCGCTTCACTGGCTCGGACAGAAGAGTTACCCCTTTAGCAACGCTGGCGTTCACAGGCGAGCAGGTGTTGGCGTTTCAAACGGGCTGCAAGCTAGGCCTTTGTGTATCAAAAGGGGACAGGAGTGACAAGGTGAGAGGTGCGTTGACGACAGGGCGCTTCATGAAACCGAACTACATTTGATACAAAGAAGATTAAAAACTTGATAATCTCTCCGTCAAAGCAATCGCTATTCGACCATTTCAGCGACTATAGGCGGCGCAGCGGAAGGTGGAAATGGCGGATGAGACGGTGATGTCGCGAGCGTTTACGTCAGCGTCGTAGAGAGTGAAGACGCGTTCGTTGGTTTATGACTACTGAGAGACCGAACTGCGTCGCGGGTGGTGGTGGTGGTGAAAAACATTTATTTCAGAAAAAGTATACTAGAGAGTGCCGACGTGGCCCATCGGCGTGCTAGAGTGGCAAGACCCTATTCCGGGACGCCAGTGGAGCTGGAAGCTGCCCGTGCGCGCTCCACCAAGGAGCGTTGCGCAGCCAAGGTAGAGCAGCCGAGCAGGTGCTCTTCCCAAGCCTCTCTAGTTGGGATAGGAAAAGGGGATGAGAAAGGGAAGGGATTAACTGGGCACGATGCTACGACGTGATATGTGTCGGCGAGGACATGACAGGTCGAGCAGGTGCCATTGATTTCCGGCAAAAAAGTACCTGGCGACCGCTGGACTGATAAAGGTGTTCATCTGCAGGAGGCGTAGCAGTCGTTCGTCCGCTTTCTCCAAACCGCGTGCGGGGTCCTGGTAGAGGCGGCGCGAAGCCCGCTAATAAGGCAAAATTTCGCGAAAGCGCGTCAGGTTGGTATTGCCAGATTCCGTCTCGGGACATGGAGGGGCAACGGCCCGGACAGGAGAAGCGCGGGCAGCGGCATTTGCCGCCTCGTTGCCGGGCAGGCCCGAGTGGCCTGGGGTCCAGACTATACGAATGGGATGAGGGTTAAAGCACCAAGAGGCTGCCTGTAGAAGGCTTACCGCCAGCGGGGCAATGGAACCCTGAAGGTACTGAGAACAGGCCGAGCACGAGTCCGTCAGGATGGTGCGTGAGGCAGGGTGAGAGGTGGCCAAAGCTATGGCAACCTCTTCAGCGTGCGTTACTGTGTCTGCTCGAAAGGAGAGGCCATCTACGTGCTTGTCTTCTGTAATCACGGCAGCCGTGAAGTGACCCGAGGGGGAGGGACCCGAGACGTCCACGTAGAAAACACCAGGACGATCGGAGTGTCGCGTATGAAGGGCCGCTGCGCGTGCTAGTCTACGGCCAAGATGGAGGTCGGGGTTCATATTACGGGTAGAGGTTCCACCCATAGCTTTTGACGCCAGAGCTCTGGTACCGGCTGCAGAGGGTCTTGGTCAGATATCGGGTTAAGGCCAAGTCTGTGTAGAAGACGGCGCCCTGAAGGCGTCTGCGACAGTCGATTGATTTGGTTAACGTGATGAGCTTCGCGCATCTCTGCAAAGGTGTTGTGTACCCCCAGAGCCGCGAATCGGCTGTTGGAAGTTGCAATAGGTAGGTCCAGAGCGCGTTTGTATACTGAACGAAGAAGGACGTCCAGCTGGTGCTCGTGTCGACGACGCAGGCGAAGGTAAGGCAAGGCGTAGAGGACGTGACTGGTCACAAACGCGTGGGCCGATCGGAGGGACTGAGACCCGCGGAGGCCGCCGCGCTTGGTAGAAACTCGCCGTATCATGCGGCTCACCTGTTCGCTGGTGCGTCTGAGGCCTGCTATTGTGCCCTTAGGATCCAAGGACGATGTGAGGTGAAGGCCAAGAACCCGAATATTTTGCACTGTCGGCACGGGCCCGGATGGAAGAAAAATTTGAGGCGGCGGTAGCGGAGAGACTGAAAGAAGAGCCGATTTAGCTGGAGAGCACTCCAGGCCGCATGAACCTGCGCAGTGTCCACCAGAAGGGCAGCCTTTTGCAGGCGTTTTTCGATTTGCGCTAAGGAACCGGTGTTGGTCGAGATTGTGATATCGTCCACATATAGTGCGTGTTGTATTCCCTCGACCTCGCTTAGAAGAGAGGGGAGGTTCATCATCGCAAGGTTAAAAAGCAGAGGAGACAGGACTGCCCCTTGAGGTGTACCCCGCGTTCCTAATAAGTACGGGCCGTGTTCGGTAGAATTAAGGCGAATGAAGGCGGTGCGATGTGATAGAAAGGCGCGAATGTAGTTGAAAGTCTTCTGCCCGCAGTTTGTGGTAGACAGGTTAGTGAGTATAGTGCTGTGTTTGACGTTGGTGAACGCCCCGCGGAGATCGAGAGCGAGCACGGCTTTATCGTTATGGCGCATAGTAGTCGGCTCTATGATATCGTGTTAAAGCTGGAGCAGGATGTCCTGCGCCGACAGATGCGGGCGAAAGCCAAACATCGTGTCGCAAAGGTCCTCCTGGCCTCCAAGTAGGCGTAAAGGCGTTCGCAAACCATGGTTTCCATGAGTTTGCCTGCGCAAGACGTAAGTGAGATGGGTCTCAGTGCCTCAATACTAACGGACTTTGCCGATTTGGGAATGAATGTCATGACCGATGTGGTCCATTCCGTTGGAAGCGGAGAGCCGTCCCATATCGAATTTATAAGGTGGAGTAGCGAGAGGTGTGCTTCGTCGGGAAGATTTGCCAGGAGCGATACTGTGATTCCGTCGCGTCCAAGGGCCGTGCCCCATCGCATTTTCGTGAATGCAAATCGTAAATCAGAAAGCGTGTATGGGGCGTCGAGGTCGGTGTTAGGGGCGCCGGAATACGTATATGCTGGGCCTGCGGGATCAATTGTGCGGCAGATGTAGCGGTCACAAAGTTCTCGCGCGAGTTCATCCGTAGTGCCCTGAAAGGCATGCAGAACATGGTGGAGCTGGCGTTGCGTTTCTCCCCTGGTGGTGGAGGGATCGAGAAGGCTTCTAAAGAGTCGCCACGCACTCTTTGAGCTCATCTGGTTTGCAGCCTTTGAACAGGTGTCTGCCCAGTTAGCATCGGAAAGTTGTGCGGAGTATGCGGCCGTCTCTGCAGTGAGCGCCTCAATGCGAGCGCGAAGTTTCCGATTAAGTTTGTTGCGTTTCCAGCGCCTTATGAGCCCGCGGCGAGCGTGCCAAAGATGTAGGAGGTGTGGATCGATTGCAGGAGTCAAATTAGAGGTTGCAAGGGTGCGAGTGTTCGCTTGTTTTATATGAAGAGCGTGTGATGCCCACGCTGCATATTCGGTCGAGGAGAGGACGTAGGGGAATGGTTGCATTCTGAACTGAGTCCAATCGGTGAGACGGGCTTGGCCCCAGTGTTGGCGCATTTTCTGCCGCGGTGTGAACGAAATGCGAAGTAAAAAGTGATCGCTGCCTAGGGTTTCGCCTAAATTTTCCCATGTAGCATCGCGGATGTGACGGGTGAGGGAGAAGTCGGGGCATGTGTCTCGCGTGACCGAGTTGCCGGAACGTGTGGGTTGTGCCGGATCGGTAAGAAGCGTCAGGCTCAGCGAGGAAATGAGCTCCTTGAGCTCTCTGCCCCGGGCCTTCTCGTAGTGGTAACCCCAGTGAGGGCTGGGGGCAATAAAGTCCCCGACAATCACCAGTGGTTGTCGGGCCGCTATACGCAGCGCCCGATGGAAGAGATGCGCAAACGAAGCCCTTGCAAGGCGAGGGGGACATGATTGATTGATATGTAGGGTTTAACGTCCCAAAACCACTATATGATTATGAGAGACGCCGTAGTGGAGGGCTCCGGAAATTAAGACCACCTGGAGGCGAGGGGGACAGTACACGTTTAAGATATGTATTGATGGTTGGCCCCTCTGCTGAGACAGCACTGATATCATGCAGTAGTCGTAAGGAAGATCCAGATCGAGGTCAATCTGTATCGCCGTGTAAGCTTTATGCACGAGGAGGCATGTGGTGGTGCCGCCTACATAGGAGCAGTATCCAGAAAGGGATGGAGCAGGGCCAGATTCTTGGAGCGCCAAGACGGCCGGCTGAGAGCCAAGTGAGCTGAGGAAAAGGGAAAGATGTGAACGCTTTCGCCTGTTCCCGAAGCCTCCAGGGTTCCACTGTATGATCTCGAATTTAGACGCAATGTTTGAACGGGACGTACGATTGGTAGCCATCGTGACTGTCTTAGGTTTTATATTTGGTCCTCCATGTCCCGCTCGGAATCCTCAGAGGCAGGAAGGGACACGGAGGCCGGATTGTCCAACGGCGGTGTGATGGTAGCCACCTTACGACGACGCCATGGAGCTGTACCCTCACTGCTCACCGAGCAGGAGCGGAAACGCGATGCCTTGGGTTGAAACTGGGTGATTGCCCAGGCTTGAATAGCCTGGGTAACCTCTACTACTATGCGTTGGACCGAGAAGCTGGTGAGGAGGTGATTAATCGAAGCTTCGACGTGCGTGAGGCGTTCCTCTACGCGCGGGGCGCGCTCTTCGCTAGGGAGAGTTTGGTTAGCGGGCAAGAGAACCTGAGGTGCCCCAGGAGCCTCAAGAGCTTCTGGAGTAGATGTGGCACCGGTTCCGAGTGCTGGAGTACACATGGCTGCTTGAACCGGCGGTTTAATGGGAGTGGACTTAGCGCGAGGACTAAGCTTGGACGTAGCTGGCGTAGCCGCCTGGACAGAGGAGGCAATACCGGATGGCCTTGCAGTACACTGTTGTTGGGGTTGAAGTTGCTTATTTAAGAGTTCGAGTTGTTTAGTTAAAAGAGAATTTTGCTTTTGAAGTGCCGCAACTTGCTGGCGAAGGGCCGCAAGTTCGGGAGAAGGAGGATCGACAGAAGGGGGTGAGAGAGGCTTAGAAGCAGCATTCCCTGCCCAACTGCTCACCTGAGGTACCGCCGCTGGTGCTTCGAGCGGTGGGAATGCTTGAGTGTCGCCGTGGAGTGGTGGAGCCGAATGATGCAGGTTGGTGCTGCTGTCTGGCTGTGACGAACATGAGGTGGTCCCTCGAGGAGATGTTGAGGGCTGCTTGCGTTTCCGATATTTTCGATATTTTGCCGTGCAGCCACTGGTCCCAGTCTCATGGGCGCCGTGGCAGAGGAGGCACTTGGGGTGGCAGTCGTGGGCATTGAGACCTGCAGGTGCGGGGGTTCCACATTTGGCACACTGGGTTGGAGCGGGGTGAGGACACTGAGGTGGTCGATGACCGATGGTACCGCACTTGGTGCAAACAGGGACCGTTTTCTTGTAGGCGCGGATATACGTCGCCACGCAGTGGTAGAAGACGAAGCGGGGTAACTTCGTGCCCTCGAAAGTCACCACCGCCGCCGCGGAATCTCCGAGTTTGCGGACCGCGAGGATAGTACCTCGAGGCCAATGCAGTTCTGACTTTATCTTCTTTGGGCTTTCAGCAGGGTTTATGTTGATGACGCCCTTGCATGTATCCCCTGGTGCCTTGGCGTGGCCCCGAACGGGCAGCTGCTGAGCCCCACTTGCAGCTGGAAGTCCCCGAGGAGTCGCTGTGCCATAGGCAAAATGGTGGTGCTACAGACCAAGATGTTTTGTTCCCAGATCGGCCACACTTGAATTTGCGTGGTAGTCCGGTCGCCGAGGTAGCTGCGGATGGCGTTGCCCGCGCGATCGGCTGGGACGAATGTGCGTAGCTCGCAGGGAACGCGAGGTTTCACTACTACGATGTAGTCGTCGTGAGAGAGGCGAGGAGTTTGACGCGGACGCCACTTGTGTTGCTTCGCTTGCTGCGAAGACGGAGCAGAGGTAGGCACACCACCGGAGGGATGGCGCGCCGGCGTTCCTTGCAAGGCTGGGGAATGGTGGCCCGCTGTGGCGTCTCGTTGCTGTTGAGACGCAGACTTTGATTTGGCTTGCTTGCGTTGCCACAGTCTCACCATGTCGTCGAGGTATTCGTCTTCTGATGGCATAGTGTTTACGGAGGATGAAATCTCCATGGACAGCATTTGGCTTGAGGTAGGATCATAGCCCGTAACCACGTTAGCGGCCGCCATCGCCGGGCTGAGAGCCCTTAGCGAGGCGGCGTTGTAGCCGGGAGTGAAGGACGCCCCTCAAGTTGTCAAAACTGGACCCACCTGGACGAAGGTGTTGTCTAGGCGAAGCGGAGAACTTGGCGGTGACGATAAATCTAAGTTTCAGGGGTACCAAGGTGGATGTCCGCAGAAATAGCAGAAAATCTACGGAGGCGATGTGGAGTGCTTCCGTCACCATCGAGCGCTCGCAGCGCCCCCCGTCGCTGTTTTATCACGGTGTGACAGCTTCGAAGCACGGCTACATGTGGCCGCATGCGTCGCTGGAATGACCGAGTAGGACGAAAGTAAAACAGAGGTAATCGAATGTCTACCGTACATTGATGAGGGAAAATCTGCACAGTGTATATCAGTGTTTGACAGCTTCAACACCGTTTAACGTGAATGCACCTACGTTGACGTTGGAAACAGTGATATGCAAGAGTAATAACAGCCCTTCAAAACGGTGAAGTATTCCGTGTCCAGCACAATCATTGAGCCAGAACAGCAGTACATCACTGTCAGACCCTATCACCGAGAGGCCCTGTGCCTGCACTCTATTCCTTGAGATAATTACGCGCACCGACAGAATGATAATCAACCGGAAACGCTCTCCGTATTTAGTTTATGTCCTTTAAGCTAGCATATCCAAACATAGTGCAAATATATGCTCTGTTGAAATATTTGTTAGCGATGAACACATTCGAGCAGTTCTGTCTCGAAGTGTGTTCTTTCCCGCGTTTTTTATTTGTTTACTCACTCGCCTTTGTAAAGGAAATTAGAGTAGACCAAGGAGGTTAAAAAAAAGAGCTGGAGTGCAAATTTTCGCTCACGAGAGAAGCCGTGCATAACGCAAGATGGTGACTGTGGCAGCCATCTTACTAGGGGCATGATGAGCTGTTTGCGTTCGGTGATTGGGAAGGAGTGTTTTCCTCGCACGCCCAGCGAGTTTAACGTGGCAATCTTTTAAGGACAGATAGTACTCAAAATGCGTCCTTGTGCTACTAGTTTTTTTTTTAGTAAACCTTGAATTCAAGGCAAATTTTATTGGAGTTGAAGTCACCGATAATAGTCTCTGCGGATTATTTACTCGGAAACAACTCCTTTAATTTAAAATTATCGTAGATTTTAGACCAGAAAATCAAAGCCACTTGATCTTGAAAGTGGGCACTACCAGAAAATAGCATGTTTCTAAGATATTTAGAGCGCAAAACCTGGCTTCACTACTGCTGGCCAAGCGTTGCGGGAACTTCCACTCCAGGAACTTTTTTAACCCTCCTTGGAGTATATGCCGAGAAACTATTGACACAAGCATTGTACCCGAAATACTTCTGGTCATCTCATTTACCAGCTCCTAATGCCGAAACTAAGAGCACGTTCTCAAGTTTTTTTTTGTTTTGTTTTCAAGGGAAAGAAAAGTCTCTCATTAGTTTTTAACATAAAGTAACGTTCGTTAAGTTCAAGGAAATTTCTTACAATTTTTATGTAGCTCAAAAGAAAAGTATTTGAATATATATTGCCACATAAGAGAAGAAAAGTGTAAGAAGTGAGCGGGATATTTTCTAAAACTCTTGTTGTCCATCGATGCTATTAAGGAAGCACATCGGTGGACGAAACCGGATGTCATCAAGGGTTTGCTAACAGTGAAAAGGTCTATTGAGGAGGTGCGACTTTCTTTCACCATAATTTTTTTGTTCAATGAAAGCCCGGTAACACTATTCCAGAGTGATCAGAAAACGCTGCCGTTCGGTAGTCGAAGCTCCTAAAACACGTGAGCCAAACGTTATAAATAACTAAAAATAAAGGTAGAGCGCAAATAAAGACAGGACACAGGAAACAAGTAGACAG